>NC_041384.1:225962940-226029011 GCF_002162155.2 Triticum dicoccoides | reverse complement strand
GTCCTAGTGGTATTCATATATGTACATGAAAAAAAGGGATGGTTTTTTTGGCGCAAAGAAATGAAGTTATTGATTATAGCGCCATTATTTATAGAACACAATTTTACGGAAAGCGCCACATGACCACCAGAAGGTTCTAGTCATATTTAAAAAGGGTTCGTGCTGCTTGGTACCAGATCCACAAGAACACTAAGAGAAGTACCGCATGAATGTGATTAAGTGTGTGTGTGTGCGTGCGTGTGTGTGTTTGTGTGTGTGTGTGTGTCAGGTGATTGAGGCCAATAGAGCGTGTGCATGTGCGTGTGTGAGAGAGAGAGAGGTGGTTGAGGTGGAAAAAATACACTTAGAGCTATTGGAATGCATATGCACAAAGAAAAAAATATGAGTTTTTCAGGTGCAAAGAAATAAAATTGTTGATTCTATAGCCATATTCTACAAAACAAAATTATCAGGAAAATGCCAAGTGACCATGACGAAGGTGCTGGTTATCTTCAAAAGAGTTTACGATGTACAGAAATAAAGTTTACCCTACTCAATAGAGATCCACAAGACACACACATGTTCTCTCTCCGATTGTAGTCATACCGACTAGCTCATGCATCAAATACACACACAGAGAGAGAGAGAGAGGGAGCGACAGTGAGTGAGAGAGAGGGATGATCATGACATGTGGTTTAGTTAAGGAATAGTATACTTAAGTTTGATTGATATTGATATGCATAGAGAAAAGTGGATGATTGTTTTTAGCATAAAGAAATGAAATTGTTGACTCTATAGTCACTGTCATAGCATACAATTATCGGAAAGCGCACAAGAGGACCATGAATGTGTCGGTAATTTTTGAAAAGAGTTCCCGGTGCCGGTGGTGCCGCGGTCGGCGCGTGCACACGCGAAAGAGGTGCACAAGCGTCGTGCCCTCCTGATGACGAAGCAGTGCTGCGCCCACTAGTACATGCCACACTCCCCCAACTGGAGGTCTGGTTCGCCCCCGAGCATGATGTGGCCCACCACGGCGGTGTTCAGCTCAACCGGCATACGTTCTGCCGCCCCTTGGTGGTGGCGGCGAAGGAGGAGGTGAAGGCAGCCTACCCATGCCACACTAGAGGAGGCGCTTCAGCGCGCCCTGGAGGAGAACGAGCGAGGAGGACGCACGCTAGGAAGGCTTGGAGGAGGCACTCACATTGTCGGTGGCATGGGACTGCGTCTAGCCTCCGGCGCCACCGTCACTGCCCGAGCCTGCACCAGCCACGCCTAAGGCATAGCCCACGAAGACCGCGCTGGAACCACCCGTCCAGCAGAGGTACGCTTGGACTAGCATCCTCCGCGAGTGGGTGAGCACACTCGCCGTGGCACTAAGCGCGACGCCGGAGCAGGAGACAACATTACTCGAGCACTGAAGGCAGCGCGCGCTGGCGGAGAAGCAGGCCGACGGCGAGCAGCGAATGATTCCCGAGCGTGATAGGAGGTGCGGCATGCCCGCTAGGACTGCCGACAACGCTTAGGGCAGCATGCTGGGCGAACGCTGGGTGGCGATAGTCTTTTTTTAGTTTTAATTATATTTAACGGGCTTTGTCCCCGTACTTGACCGGCCATTTTAATGCTTAATTATGTTGACTATGTTTAATTGTGTCCTGTTTTTTTAGTGTTCATCATTGGATGACCGACCAAAAATATTACCTATCCGTTTGGCCGACACAAACGGATAAAACATCGAATAAAAACTGTTTGTTTGCGTCGCGTTGGAATTTCCTTTAGCAATCCTTTTCCTTTGACGGATGAAGATAAAGCAGGACGGGTATGCTGTACAGGGATCGCAAAATGGTGGGCGAAAGGGCGCCATGGTTGCTTGACAAGACTGATCGTACAAAGTCGATCGATCCTTGCCGACAACTTCCTTTTCGTTTTGGCCAAGGAGATCACCACGCACTTCTACAAAGCTCCCCAAGCTAGCCTCCTAGATTGATTAATCATGTCCAGATGCCACATAAAAAAATACGTACATGGCACGCACGCGATCATGGTCGAAACATGAGGAGTTTATCCCAAGAGAAAAGGACACCCGTGACTAGCTTGCAGAAGAAACCAGAGCATGTGACCTATCATCATCAGAGACAGGCAGAGAAGCTTGCCCTACTTTGTACTGAATTGCAGGCCCGACGGGTACTGAAACCACTTCTCTCTGATGCATATGTGATATCCTAAGTCTAGCCTGTCGTCACAATCAATCAATAAAACAGGAACCTCTGGCAGTAATGATGTTAAAGTCCAACACTAATGACACACTTGCCTTCTGAAGATCCAAGTAAGCATAGATGCAGCAAAGCAAGTGGTGAGTGATATCGTTGTAGTTTTCGACAAGGCTACAAGATCAGAAAGTTCACATGTAGCAGTGTATGCATGTCAGTAAAATCTAACCGAGAAAAAAGATCACTGAAACCCACCTCACGGAATACACACGTATGTGCATGCCAGGATTAGTCCTTCTGGTACTCCCGTTTAGTACAATGTAGTCACCGTTTCTGTAGTCACCGTTTCTGTGTTTTGTGTGGAGAAGGCGTTACATTCAGACGAGTTCAGAGCAAACGTTCATCCTTAAAGCAAACAAACATTGTACTTAGCAGTGTGCATCGACTGAATGTACTCCGATTCTAGCGTCCTGAAAGGAAGAAGATGCAAATCATACAACCATCATCCACTTATGTATAATTTTCTGGTTGCAATAGATGTTGCTTTCCGGCTCAAACTTCTAGTTTATCCGCCGGGAAATTGAAAAATGACCAACCGCATGAACGATCCAATTTATTGATCACTGATGTGTGCAGCTAACCGGTCGGTAGAATAAATGAAAGATTTATTAATTGTCGCACCTGGATGCAATATAATATGCTTTTCAGGTTAAAACTTCTAATTATCCATGGGGCAAAAATAAAAGGTGCTGAACCTTATACTCCAACGCACGTAGATTATGTCAGGTCCCCCTGCCAAAAATAAATAAACAATGGATGGAACCGTTCAGCACTATCAATAGAAAAGGCTACAGCCTAGCATTGCCAAAACAGGTTACGCACGAGCCCCAATGACCGAAAATAGACTGCAAACGTTCTGGGCTGCTCACACATAAAGTCTAGGGACCCAGCTACTCTTTTGGTCTGGTCGATTATCAACAAATCAATAAATAAGAACCTTATTCATAGAAAGGTGCGAATCTTGAGCCAAACAAACGGTTCTGATAGCTATGACTGTAGTTAGTGTTGATAGCAAATCCATGCTCTATATATATAGGAGGAAGAAGTAGATCGATGGAGCCACGAGGGGCCCACGAGGGTGGAGGGTGCACCTAGGGGGTAGGCGCGCCCCCTGCCTCGTGGCCTCCTCGTTGGTTGCTTAAAGTCCAATCCAAGTTCCATGGATCACGTTTGTTCCAAAAATAACTCTTTCGAAGGTTTTATTTCGTTTGGATTCCGTTTGATATTCCTTTCTGCGAAACACTGAAATAGGCAAAAAAACAGCAATTTGCACTAGGCCTTGGGTTAATAGGTTAGTCCCAAAAATAATATAAACGTGTATAAATAAGCCCATTAACAACCAAAAACAAATTATATAATAGCACGGAACAATAAAAAATTATATATACGTTGGAGACGTATCAAGCATCCCCAAGCTTAATTCATGCTCGTCCTCAAGTAGGTAAATGATAAAAACAGAATTTTGATGTGGAATGCTACCTAGCATAATTCTTAATGTAATTTTCTTTATTGTGGCATGAATGTTCAGATGCGAAAGATTCAAGACAAAAGTTTAATATTGACAAAAAAATAATAATACTTCAAGCATACTAACTAAGCAATCATGTCTTCTCAAAATAACATGGCAAAAGAAAGTTCATCCCTACAAAATTATATAGTTTGGTCATGCTCCATTTTCGTCACACAAGAATGCTCTCATTTTGCACAACCACGATGACAAGACAAGCAATTGTTTTATACTGTAGTAATCTCAAAACTTTTTTCAACTTTCACGCAATACATGAGCGTGAGCCATGGATATAGCACTATGGGTGGAATAGAATAATGATAGGGAGTTATGTGGATAAGACAAAAAATAAGAAAGTCTCACATCGACAAGGCTAATCAATGGGCTAGGGAGATGCCCATCAATTGATGTCAATGCAAGGAGTAGGGATTGCCATGCAACGGATGCACTAGAGCTATAAATGTATGAAAGCTCAACAAAAAAAAACTAAGTGGGTGTGCATCCAACTTGCTTGCTCACGAAGACCTAGAACATTTGAGGAAGCCCATTGTTGAAATATACAAGCCAAGTTCTATAATGAAAAAATCCCACTAGTATATGAAAGTGACAACATGAGAGACTCTCTACCATGAAGATCATGGTGCTACTTTGAAGCACAAGTGTGGCAAAGGATAGTAGCATTGTCCCTTCTCTCTTTTTCTCTCATTTTTTGAGGGCCTTTTCTCTTTTTTATGGCCTTTCTCCCTTTTTTTATATTCATCACTTGGGACAATGCTCTAGAAAATGATGATCATCACACTTCTATTTATTTACAACTCAATGATTACAACTCGATACTAGAACAAAGATGACTCTATATGAATGCCTCCGGCGGTGTACTGGCATATGCAATGAACCAAAAGTGACATGTATGAAAGAATCATGAACGGTGGCTTTGCCACAAATACTATGTCAACTACATGATCATGCTAAGCAATATGACAATGATGAATGTGTCATAATGAACGGAATGATGGAAAGTTGCATGGCAATATATCTCGGAATGGCTATGGAAATGCCATAGTAGGTAGGTATGGTGGCTGTTTTGAGGAAGATATAAGAAGGTTTATGTGTGAAAGAGCGTATCATAACACGGGGTTTGGATGCACCGGCGAAGTTTGCGCCAACTCTCAATGTGAGAAAGGGCAATGCACGGTACCGAAGAGGCTAGCAAGGATTAAAGGGTGAGAGTGCGTATAATCCATGGACTCAACATTAGTCATAAAGAACTCACATACTTATTGCAAAAATCTACAAGTCATCAAAAAACCTCGGTACTACGCGCATGCTCCTAGGGGGACAGATTGGTAGGAAAAGACCATCGCTCGTCCCCGACCGCCACTCACAAGGAAGACAATGAAATAACACCTCATGTTTCAAATTTGTTGCATAACGTTTACCATACGTGCATGCTATGGGACTTGCAAACCTCAACACAAGTATTTTTCAATTTCCAACCACTCAAGTAGCACGACTTTGATATTATTACCTCCATGTCTCAAAACAATCATCAAGCATCAAACTTCTCTTAGTATTCAACACACTCATAAGAAGGTTTTATTATTAATTTTGCATACCAAGAATATTAGGATTTTAAGCAAATTACCATGCTATTAAGACTCTCAAAATAATCTAAGTGAAGCATGAGAGATCAATAGTTTCTATAAAACAAATCCACCACCGTGCTCTAAAAGATATAAGTGAAGCACTAGAGCAAAATTATCTAGCTCGAAAGATATAAGTGAAGCACATAGAATATTCTAATAAATTCTAATTCATGTGTGTCTCTCCCAAAAGGTGTGTACAGCAAGGATGATTGTGTTAAACTAAAAAGCAAAGACTCAAATCATACAATACGCTCCAAGCAAAACACATATCATGTGCTGAATAAAAATATAGCCTCAAGTAAAGTTACCGATAGAAGAAAACGAAAGAGGGGATGCCTTCTGGGGCATCCTCAAGCTTAGGCTTTTGGTTGTCCTTGAATTTTACCTTGTGGTGCCTTGGGCATCCCCAAGCTTAGGCTCTTGCCACCCCTTGTTCCATAATCCATCAAATCTTTACCCAAAACTTGAAAACTTCACAACACAAAACTTAAATAGAAAATCTCATGAGCTCCGTTAGTATAAGAAAACAAACCACCACTTAAGGTACTGTAATGAACTCATTATTTATTTATTTTGGTGTCAAAACTAATGTATTCCAACTTCTATATGGTTCATAACCTCCGATACTAGCCGTAGATTCATAAAAATAAGCAAACAACACGCGCAAAAGAGAATCTGTCAGAAGCAGAACAATCTGTAGTAATCTGTAGGTTTCGAATACTTCTGTAACCCCAACAATTCTAAAATAAATTCCTGAACGTGAGTAATTAATCTATTAATTGTCTGCAAAAAGAATCAACCTAATCGCACTCTCCAGTAAAAATAGCAGCAAATCTCGTGAGCGCTAAAGTTTCTGTTTTTACAGCAAGATCGCAAAGACTTTCCCCAAGTCTTCCCAAAGGTTCTACTTGGCACAAAAACTAACTAAAAGCGTAAAACCACATCTAAACAGAGGCTAGATGAATTATTTATTACTAAACAGAAACAAAAATAAAATTGGGTTGCCTCCCAACAAGCGCCATCGTTTAACGCCCCTAGCTAGGCATAAAAGCAAGAATAGATCTAGGTGTTACCATATTTGGTTTTAATTTTTTAGCGGAGTCATGCTTGAATCCGGGAGGTTCTTTACAGTTCCCTTCATATTCGGAAATTTTTAGATCTAAAGAATCTAACCGCTTATTGAAAAGGGTAATCAACATATTCATGCGGTGAAGGTTTCCGCTAACACTCTTAAGAGGTTCAAGAGACTTTTGTAAGATTTTCGTTACTTCGCAAATCTTTTCAAAAACTTGTGTCTCTTCCTGGGTATGATGTGACCCCTTTTGTTGAGGTAGTGCTCCCACTATTCCCTCTATGATTTCATGAGCAATACTAGGATCAATTTCGATAAAATTCCCTTTGGCAATGCAATCGAAGAGTTGTCTATGCGACATATTCAGCCCAACATAAAAATTGCAAAGTAAAATTCTAAAATTCACCTCTAGGGTGCAATTACGATAAGATTCCATCATCCTAAACCAAGCATCTTTTAAATTTTCTCCTTATCTTTGTTTGAAGTGAAGAACTTCAAACTCGGGAGACAAAGGGGCAGATAAGGGACTAGCCATGACGACACACGACGATGCAAGAAGCAAGCGAAAAAGAGGCGAACTGGAAAAGAGGGCGAATAAAACGGCAAGGGTGAAGTGGTGGAGAGGAAAACGAGAGTCAAATGGCAAATAATGTAATGCGAGGGATAAGAGTTTGTGATGGGTACTTGGTATGTCTTGACTTGTGCATAGATCTCCCCGGCAACTTCGCCATAAATACTTGCTACCTCTTGAGCACTACGTTGGTTTTCCCTTGAAGAGGAAAGAGTGATGCAGCAAAGTAGCGTAAGTATTTCCCTCAGTTTTTGAGAACCAAGGTATCAATCCAGTAGGAGAATACACGCAAGTCCCTCGTACCTACACAAACAAATAAGAGCCTCGCAACCAACGCGATAAAGGGGTTGTCAATCACTTCAGGGTCACTTAAGAGAGTGAGATCTGATAGAGATAATAATAATAAGATAAATATTTTTGGTATTTTTATGATATAGATTGAAAGTAAATATTGCAAAATAAAATAGATTGGAAACTTATATGATGAAAAATAGACCCGGGGGCCATAGGTTTCACTAGTGGCTTCTCTGAAGATAGCATAAGTATTACAGTGGGTGAACAAATTATTGTCGAGCAATTGATAGAAAAGTGCATAATTATGAGAATATCTAGGCATGATCATGTATATAGGCATCACGTCCACGTCAAGTAGACATGCGTCTAGAGTATTAAGTTCATAAGAACAGAGTAACTCATTAGGCAAGATGACATGATGTAGAGGGATAAACTCAAGCAATATGATATAAACCCCATCTTTTTATCCTCGATGGCAACAATACAATACATGCCTTGCTACCCCTGCTGTCACTGGGAATGGACACCGCAAGATTGAACCCAAAGCTAATCACTTCTCCCATTGCAAGAAAGATCAATCTAGTAGGCCAAACCAAACTGATAATTCGAAGAGACTTGCAAAGATAACCAATCATACATAAAAGATTTCAGAGAAGAATCAAATATTGTTCATAGATAAACTTGATCATAAACCCACAATTCATCGGATCTCGACAAACACACCAAAAAAAGAGTTACATCAAATAGATCTCCAAGAAGATCGAGGAGAACATTGTATTGAGATCCAAAGAGAGAGAACAAGCCATCTAGCTAATAATTATAGACCCGAAGGCCTGAGGTAAACTACTCACACATCATCGGAGAGGCCATGGAGTTGATGTTGAGGCCCTACGTGATCGATTCCCCCTCTGGCGGAGCTCTGGAAAGGGCCCCAAGTTGGGATCTCTTGGGTACAGAAGGTTGCGGTGGTGGAAATAGGGTTTCGTGGTGCTCCTGGTTGTTTTCGGGGTATATGAATATATATAGGAGGAAGAAGTAGGTCGGTGGAGCCACGAGGGGCCCACGAGGGTGGAGGGCGCGCCCAGGGGGTAGGCGCGCCCCCTGCCTCGTGGCCTCCTCGTTGGTTGCTTGACGTCCACTCCAAGTCCCCTGGATCATGTTTGTTCCAAAAATAACTCTCCCGAAGGTTTTATTCCGTTTGATATTCCTTTTCTGCGAAACACTGAAATAGGCAAAAGAACAGCAATTTGCACTGGGCCTTGGGTTAGTAGGTTAGTCCCAAAAATAATATAAAAGTGTATAAACAAGCCCATTAACATCCAAAACAGATAATATAATAGCATGGAACAATCAAATATTATAGATACGTTGGAGACGTATCAGGGTCGTGGGCTTAAATGGACCTAACACAAGTAGGCCTTATATGGGCTGGCCTACTAATTTTTACTGGGTCGGCCTGCTAATTTTTACTGGGCCGACCTTTTTCACCAGAATGGGCCACTACTGGGCCATGACACATGTTGACCTATCATAGGCGCCTCCTGTCCAATGAGTGGATGACATCTGTCCCAACGGTGAGCCAACACGTGTTTTCTCTGGCCAATGAGAATTTTACATGTGGAAAATCCTTATTGGTCTGGGCTGTTAATGGGTTATCGGATCCAAAATCAGACCCGATAGCTTAATGACGTCCTATTACGGTGGATGCCACGTGTCGGTCACCATTGACGAAAGCACTTCTATGACGCGCGATTTATCGTCGTGGAAGTGGACACTTCCGTGATGATAATTTTGGTAATGTCATGGAACACTTCTACGACAACACATGTATGACTATCTTGATTCTATCATAAAATTGTCATGGATGTACATGCATGACAGAAAATGTGACCTACTGTGACAAACACGTATCATCACTGAAGTGTCTTTTTTTGTAGTGTCTATGTCTTCAAACCTTTTTGGTCATTACTGACAAAAGGGGGAGAAGCATATGAGTTGATAGTCTTCAAGCGGGTCCTTATGGGTGGTTGCATTTATTTTTGCTAAGTTTTTACATCTCTCGTTTTTTGAAACAATTTGGTTTTTGAGTTGTAACACTTAAACTCGATGGCTTCTGCTACTTTTTCTGCTATTTTGTGATGCGATGATAAATCCCGCATGAAGCCATTCCGTAGACGTCCATTTTTCATTATGCATGTCATTATCTTCATTATCTCTTTATATGCATGATGGATTGTCTTTGTAATTTGAAGAGGATCTCCACAAAGTAAAACCTGCCATGTGCATTTGCATTCAAAGGCAAACTACTTATATGCACATCTTCAGGGGAGCCTTTTGCAACTTATGAAGACAATGCTTTTATCCTTAACTCTCACATATTTTTATCCCCACTGACAACTTCAACCGATTTGTCATCAATCACCAAAAAGGGGGAGATTGTAAGTGCATCTAGTGCCACTCCTAGTTGGTTTTGGAGTATTGACGAAAAACTTGGTTGAGGGACTAATGTGTTTGTGAGAATTACAGGATAAGACAGGTAGTAGTCCCTTATTGATTCGGTTTACATACCAGAGGTGACCCCTAAAAAAGTGTGAAAACATCAAAGACAATGGTGGTTCGTGAAGACATTCACTATGAAGATTATGACATGAGAAGACATTCCTAATAAGACTATGGAATGCGAAGACATAATTGTTTCATAGTTTCCTTTTCTTCTTTGTTGAGTCATAGGAACCACCGTACTGTTAAGTGGGGTCCAAGTGAAAAAAGTCAGAGTGACTGAAGTGATGCTCAACCAAATCCTATGTCTTTGAGCGAAGACAATGAGAGAAAATCTTATCCAGAGCTGGATGAGTCAGCTTTACTTGTAGTCTAAGTCAAGCTGTCGCATGTGTTTGAAATCCTTAGTGACCCAGGGTCATTTCAGACAAATCAGGTTGGGTTGCCTCCTGGCTATAAATAGCCCACCCCCTACACCATAAATTGGTGGCTGCTCAGAGTTAGTGCACGACTTTTGTCATTTGAGAGCAACCCACCTCCGAAGCATTTGAGAGAGAGATCCTTGCGAGGACAAAGCCCTAAACACCCAGAGCCAAAGAGTGTTAGGCATCACTGAAGTCTTTCTGTCTGCGTGACCTGAAGACTTGTTACACTTGAGGACTGTGAATCCTCCAGCCGGTTAGGCATCGCGTTCTTAGCATCCAAAAGTCATTGTAGATCGTCGGTGAACGAAGTATGTGAAGGTTTGGAAGTCTACCTTGAAGACTTACTAGAGTGATTGGGCGAGGACCGGGTGTCCTTAGCTCAAGGGGAATAAGGTGAAGACGCGGTCTTCTGAGTTGAATCTCAGCCTCCCTAACCAGACGTACAGTTGTCACAACAACTAGAACTGGTCTACCAACTCCTTATCTTCACCAAGCAACTGGTTCTATCCTTCGCTTTCCTTTACTTTACAGTTTACCTTCGTGAAGTCATTGCATGCCTGTATGATCTGATTGACTTCACTGAGTGAAGACTATTTACTATTTGGCTTCATACTGTCTTCCAGCATGATCCTTACTACCTAGTTGCTGATAGTCTTCATGCTTTCACTTCATTGCAATCTTGACTATGGCTTGTCTAGTGTAGTCTATCTTCCGCTGCATATTAATAGGTTCATTTCTATTGTTTGTCTTCAAAGACCTCGTGTTTTGATGACTTTCATAAAAAGCACCTATTCACCCCCCTCTAGTCGATACCTAGCACTTTTAGCTATACATGGACTAGAGGGAAGGAGAGGTCACCTCAGCACTCAGGGACATGCGAGAACTACTCGGAACAGAGAGGACAACGTGCTCTGTCACCCAGAGCGCGCCAACGCTGCTAGAGCGCGTGCGCAGGCATGCCACCAACACGGGCACCGCATAGACTGGCAGGGAGAGGACACAATGGGCTGGCAAACCTTGTCTGGTGTCTAGTCCTTTCTCCCCAAGGCATCCCAGAAGTGAAAGATCAAGAAAAGAAGCACTTTGCTGATGTGAGGCATCAGGCAAAGTTTGTTGTAGCAAACTTGACTACACCTCTGTGACAAACGGAGAGGAGATAAGAGATAAACTTGATGTCTGGGGAGTTTATAGTAGGAAGTACTATAGTCTTATTAATTTGGAGATGATTAGGACCAATATTTGCTATAATTGCCTTATAATCAACAAAATGGTCCAGAAATTTAATGTTGATGTGGCACTCACATAATGTGTTGCCTTGGGATGAAAATTGCATTACATGATGATTTAGGCATATGAGTGTGACATAAAAATTTCACGCCATTTGGATGAGTACCCATGGTACTTGCTTCACAGAGTTTCTCTCTGGACAGAAACTTGTGAAAATTCTAGGGAAATATTGGTAAATGAAATGAGCCCAAATTTGGTGGAGAGATGTTATATGGGTAACGGAAGGTCCTGGTAAATTTTTAGCATTAATGAAGCAATATAAAATATAGTTGCTTCACAACCTAAAAATCCGACCAGAAACAAAGATTTGATGATGAGCTCACATGGATTGATGAATGAAGCTAAAAATTGGTGGAGGATCATGATATGATCACATGAAGGAGCTTACAAAATTTCAACTCATTTGAATACTCCTAGCTAGTACTTCCTTCACAAAGGCTTCCATCTGACAGAAACTTTGGAAATTTGCTAAGGAATATCCACTAGGCAAATGGAGTTGAATTTTTTCATGTGAAAATTATATGGATATGAAAGAGTGCCCAAAAAGATTGGGAGCAATCAAGAAAAGATAAGTGGCACTTCACAAAAAGCCACACTGGACAGAATTGAAGAATGAATAGTGATGGATTATTTTTGGGCTAGGCAAGGAAATTTTGGACATATTTGGGGGCATATATGATCCAAACAATTTATAAGAATTATTTGGGTATTTTGTGGATGACAAAAAGGTAGGTTGCTTCACAACCTAGGGCAAAAAGGATTATTCCTTTAATAGAAAAAGGAATATTCCCAATAAAAGAATATTGGGATTGGTCCAAGATGGGAAATGACATGATCTTGAGATGGTTTTGAGGATGACAAGACACTTGGGAGCCTAAGAAGAAATGATCTTCCTAGGTTTCAGGACCACAAAGCCACAGAAAAGCAATTCAATTCAAAAATCCAAAGAAAAACAAAAGAAAATGAATGGGCTAAAATCCAGGGTGTCACATGAGCGAAACCCACATCTATTCTAGAGGGGATCCATTGCTCTGGAATCATAGATCGGTGGCGCCGTAGGACATGCCAGGGTTGTGTTTCAGGTGGGGGTAGCATGGGGCAAATCAGATCAAGAAAGCATCGCATCGATTGGAGACAAGTTTGAAGGAGCTGCACCTGGCGAAGCACAAGGCGGAGGCGCAAGTCGATCTCAGGGGAGAGGTGCTGAGGGATGTCAGCATCTATCTGCGTCGCATTGATTTCGAGCTGTGGCTAAAAGCAGAGATCATATACATGGGGTCGACTATGGAGGAAAGAACGCGCATGCCCGCAGGATGGGATGAGCAGCCGGTGCAACAGTTTAAATGGGTGGTAGGAGAAGCCAAATTGTGGAGCCAGCTAGGGTGGCAGCGCTGGGGATGCATCGTAGGCGATGTGAGATGCCTTCCTTCCCTGCCAACGATGCAGTGGCTTACTCGGTTGCTGCTGGAGTGAACTTGCGGCCCCATGGAGGTTTCCAACCGTGACAATAACTCCATCTATATGTATTGTATTTCTCTGAAAATACTTGGTCGTTCGGAAAAAGATGGTAATTGATTTGTCACGAGTTTTTGAATGCTTGGTCGTGACAATCACCCGAAGCCACAACCACAAAGTCTCCATCCCGTAATACTTGAATGTTGATCGCACCAACAGAGGGTCGATCAGACACACGTCTCACCAAAGGGACACACATTGGCTTTGTTTGATATGTATGGCCAGTTACATCACTGACTTGTGCGAGCGCATTTGAGCAGTACTAGTTGAGGTTTGTGTTCTAGGAAACTCATCGGGAGCGGTTTCTGGCCTCGAAACCAAAACTATCAATTAATCTTTAGCTTGTTCCCATCACATTCCAAAGTATTACTACCATGCTATAATTGAGTGCAAACATGTTCACACCTACGTATCAAACCTGGACGTGTTTTCACTATGCAGGTTTTAGTACTAGTGCTAGTAGGTTATAAAAAGAAGAACTACCTAGCTGAAAATTACTCTACCTTCCTCCTCATAAGTTTATCTTGTTCGTCCGTCCTTGCCATGGCCGGTGTGCAGAGCTCTAGGTCGACAATTACTAGTAACAAGGGAGCGGCAACCAAGGCCACGGAAAAAAAGAGGGATCACCGCCTCGCAGAGGCCTCGAAAGATCTCTCATGGGCAGGCGAGGGCTCCCAGGAGCGCCCTAGCCGCGGAGGCAACCATGCCGAGCTGGCGGTGCTAGAGTCATTATCCCTCGACGACATGCCTGCTCAGCTGAATAAGCAAAAGGAGGACCGACAGCTTGGTGAAGCTACTGAAGGAGAGCCTCAACGACATGCCCGCTGGGCTCAATAACCAGGAGGAGTTGACCGCCAGCTTGGTGAAGCTGTTGAAGGATAGCATTGCCTTGGGTAAGAAGGCGACCAATGAAATCATGCAACTTTGGGAGGACAAGGCAAAGCTCCGCCACGAGCTCGACCTGCTGAAGAAGGAGAACACCGGCTGGAAGAAGTTGCATGAGAAGAGGAGTTCCTCAGTGAAGATGTTGAATGCCCTTGTCATGGAACAGAATGAGGAGTTGGCGAAGCACCGCATCGAGCACCCGACTGCTGTCAAGGTACATAATGCGAGTGTGGAAGAGATGATGAACGCTCACCTCAAGAAATCATGTGTCATGGACAAAATGAAGAAGATGGCGGAGGAGATGCGTGAGGAGATGAAGGTTGTGGAAGTGAAGAAGCAGTTAGGACTCCGTGACTAGCAACCCTTCATAAAGTAGAGAGCAGCACCCCAGACTTGTGTCTGCATCTTCCTTCTTTTTTTTGGGGGGGGGGAGGGGTAATGTTCCTTCTTCTTTTTCTCCCGTGTTTCTTCTTTTTCTTCGGGTGTTTCACCGCATGTGTCATGTTCTCTGCGAGGCACGAATAGAACAATGCTAATGATGAGCGGTGTCGTGGGATCGATGAGTATCAAATTAGATCATTTTTATCGCCATATCGCACTGGCCTGCCATGTTTCGCGCTCCTCCGTTGTACTAGTACTCCAGTGGAAACTAGAGTATATCGCACGGTTCTTTGCTCCTCCTCGGGTCGTTGGCAACAATTATACGAGCAATCAAATCAAAAGGCCCCACCTTCCAGCAATAATGAGCCGTCAAATCACAAAGGCACTCGCCTCTCGTCAAACCGACTAGACGAGACTGCCTCGCCCTCTAGCCTTTTAAATGTACTTTTGTACAGTAGTAGTATGGATTGCGCCATGGAGGAAACCTAACAAGATGAAATTAAAGAAAAAAGGTGGTACATATATAGAGCGCTCATCGCCAAATTATGCATAGTACTATTAAAAAAGCTAGTACGTGCTTAGATCGTGTGCTAAAGTCTATTAAAGAAATTAGCAGGCCTATTTAATTTTTTGACGACTAAACTCCTTCATGAAATGGGTAAACATCTCTCATTTAAGTTTTTTTAGAATTACTTCTATCATTTAAGTGTTTTGTGTATGTGGCATGCTTAGAGCTTGGTTAATAGTATAGCTAACTGGTGGCTATATGATGTTGGCTATATCATATATAGTACGTATACAATGTGAAGAAACGAATGGTAGTACTACCAACTACAAGATGAACTATAAGAAATACAAGTATGTATGTAATGAAGAGTTAAAGTAATGAGAAAGAAGATAACATAGTTTTGCTGGGGGCTCAACACAACACACCCTTGAAATAAAACTAAGCACCCTGAAATTAAACTAAGCAACTAACCCGGTAGACACAATGTTGGGGATATAACTATTAGGCATGACCCGCCCAGGAGGGGCCGGGTCATCCTTGTGACATTTCATCACAATGAAGCCCAAGATCATATGGCGGTTCATAGGTAGGCTTAGTAGAGGGCCCAGACCCGAAGGCGGCTTAAGGCCCATAGATATAAACTGCCATGTATGTAAAGCTTGTATTGTAAGGTATGTAAGAACAGGCACCAAGCCAGATACATTGTATAAGCCGCCCGGGACTCTAAGGGCCGCATGGCGTCAACCCGTGTATATAAGGGGACGACCTAGCGGCGGCTTAGGACAAGAAACAACAGATCGAGATCCAGGTCAAGCGTATTCGCTCCCTGCTCATCGAAACCCTAGCAATACCAGCTACAAACTAGACTAGGCCTTTACCTTCATCGTAAGGGGCCGAACCAGTATAACTCCTCGTGTCCTTTGTCCTGATTAACCACTTTAAGCTAACCTCAACGCGATGGATCCACGACTAAGTTCTCACACTAGGACATCTGTCGTGACAATTCCACGACAGTTGGTGCCCACCGTGGGGCTATCACACGATGGTTTCGAGTTCTTAAAGGGAAACTTCGAAGGGATCAAGGGATACGCTGTGGGCCGGATGACCAAGAGTCGCCACGGCAAGCTCTACATCGACGACACAGGCTGGGGCCCCGAGGCCGGCTCAATTGAGTACGGGTACCGGGTCCCCTTCGGTGGAATCCACGTCTTCATTGGCAAGATCGGCGAACCGGGCCCTGAGCCAGACATCTGCACCGACATCGTCGAGACGGCTCGGCGTGCGAGACCCGCTCGGGTTCGGCCTGCCATGAATCGTGCCTTCGTGGGATTTATCCATGGAGTGGAATCTGAGGACAAGCCAACGTCTGGTGATGAGACCGTCATCTACTCTGATGGCGAGTCATCCACCGGTGAGACAGAGTCATTGTATCAACCGCCGGGCGGCCGCCTTGGGGGCTGTTTCGATGGCGACAGTATTCCGGACCCCTGTGAGCCGCCGAATCGGGTTGCAATCTTCATGGACGGTACATAGCCCGTGCAGCATTCATCTACGGCAGCGGAGTTGGTTTCCGGGTTAGCAGTGGCTGCCGGGGCAGGAGGCCCTGAGCGCCCGCCGACTCAAGCTTTAACTGACTTGCTAGATAAGCTGACAACACTGTTAATAGCGGTGGTTAACCCGGCGGATAAATATCAGCATAATGCGGCAATCACAAAACTGTGTGATGAGATAGCGCAGACCAAGGAGGATCTAAACGCAGAAAACGCCAGGATGGCCGAGGAGCGGACCGCTTTGGATGCTCAGGCTCAACGGATTCAGTCACAATCTTACCGGCTCGTGCTAGATCAGAACGCTTCCAATGAAGTCACGAGGAGGAGGCATCAGACTTGTATGCCTTCAGTTTATGAGGCAAGGAATCTCTTTAACACGCCAGGAGCAAGAACCAGTAACCCGACAGTAGCAAACCGGGTCGAAGCGCCAGGGACAGGAACGCCGGTTCAGCCGCACACGATGGGCCCGCGTCGTCATAACAATAACCCACCACAACATGTGCCGACGCCACCTGGTCATTACTCTAACCCTTTGGATAACATGATTGCTGCGGCATCATGATTGGCGGCTATCCCAGTTGAAGGCGAGTCACCAGCGGCAGTTGAGACACGAAGGGCTAGAGATCTCCTTCAGACAGTGCTGGTTCAGCAACAGGCTTATTCTTACAGCCGTGATAGGGTTCATTCCACTCCTCGCCCAAGACGAAGTTACATCAGACATCTGGATGAGCCGGCGGTGTCAAGCAGTGGACGTAACCATAACCCGCCGCGCGGGTATAACCCGATGGGCAGTGGTGCTGATGCTCAGAATGTGGTGGATCAAGGGAGAGCTCGTCGAGAGGCCGAGTTAGCGGCATAGTATGCGGCTCGTCAACCAACTCCGGTTCATCCAACCACCTCTGTGGAGCCAACTATGACCTTTAGAAAATTGGGCATACCATGCTTAGGGCCGGATCTGCGTAATGAGCGCCTGCCCAAGGATTTTAAAGGTCCTCGCAAGGTGCCTAACTATACAGCTGATTTAAGTCCAGAGGCATGGATTGGGAGTTACGAGATGGCCATGGAGTTACTGGATGTTAGTGAGGCCGCATGTGCTAAATATTTCCCCCTAATGTTAGAAGGGACGGCCCGCACTTGGTTGAAGGGGCTCCCTGCCAACTCCATCGGGTCATGGGCCGAGTTAAAAGCCCGGTTCATCCAGAACTTCAAAGACACATGCAAACAGCCCATGTCAATTGTGGATCTAGGCTCCTGTGTTCAAGAAGAAGGTGAGTCCACGACCCATTGGGTGCACTGGGTCTCAACAATATTGCACTCGTCGGATCGCATCAATGCCGACTCGGCAGTATTGACGTTGGAGAACAATTGTCGTTTCATGCCCATAAAGCAGAAGCTAGGGCGGCTCAAATGTCATTGCAATGACATGCGGACACTCATGGCGGCTCTCGTTAAGTATGTTGATTATGATAGTACCAAGGATCCCGAGTTTGATGATGAAAAGCCAGGGAAGGGAAGAAAGAACAGCAATGCTAAGGGGCAACAGTATAACCAGGGAGGCAACAGTAAGCGCAATGCTGATAATAGTCTTGACTTTGTGGCTAACACTAACGCGCAGAATAATAGTTAACATCGTAAGGGTAAGCCGCCCCCACGGGCCGGAGGATCTAGTATCAATCTTGAACATATGCTAAATCAGCCTTGCCTAAAGCATGGTACGAAAGAAAGACCATCCAGGCACCTATGGAAGGATTGTCACATTATGAAGGAGTACAAGAATTCAAATCTTTTTCATGACAGCCATGGGCCAGGTGGCGGCTCTGGGCCCGGCTCTCACGGTCTGGGTTATGGTGGTGGCGGCTCTAATTCTGGGTTCCATGAAAATCAAGGTAATCACAACAACCAGGGTGGTTACAATTAGCAGAGTAATCAGGGGGGCCAACAACATCAACAGTCTAGTTATCAGAGCAACCCGAAGCAGTTGAATAGTGGCCAGTATCACGTTTTTACCACTAGCTTGTGTAAACGAGATCAAAAGCTCCATAGGAGGTCAGTCAATGCTGTTGAGCCGGCAGTTCCTCATTAACTGCGTTGGTCGGAGCGGCCCATCGTGTGGAGTAGGGAAGATCACCCGCCCCGGGTTGATAATCCGGGTCATTTGGCTTTGGTGGTCGCGCCTCAGGTCGGTGGGTATAAGTTTACCAAGGTACTCATGGATGGAGGGAGCAATATCAATATCCTTTATTATGAAACTTTCCATCGCATGGGATTGACTATTAAAAATCTTAAGCCATCAAACATTGTTTTCCATGGTGTGGTGCCTGGTAAGTCGGCATATCCAGTTGGTAAGATAGCTCTAGAAGTTGTTTTTGGATATGATCATGACTCTAGGTCAGAGACTTGACCTTTGAAGTGCTCAAGATCCACAGCCCGTATCACGCTCTATTTGGGCGGCCGGCTTATGCCAAATTCATGGCACGAGTGTGTTACGTGTATCTGTAGCTCAAGATGCGGGTCACAAAGGAACCATTATAGTACATGGGAGCCGTAAGATAGCTATGGAATGTGAAGAAGGGGATGCGGCTTATGCTGAGTCGGTTTGTCCAACGGAGGAGTTAAAGTTTTACAAGGACAATGTTGACCCGGAAGATATGACATCTCTGAAAAAGCCAACCACAGTGCATGATCCGGTTTTAAAGTTTAAATCAGCAGATGATACCAAGATGGTTGATTTTGTTCCTGGCGACTCATCCAAGCAGTTCAGCATCAGTGCTAATCTGGATCTGAAATAGGAAAGCGCGCTCATCCAATTCATCTATGAGAACCGAGACATCTTTGCATGGAAGCCTTCAGACATGCCGGGTGTACCGAGAGAACTCGCTGAGCACACTCTGAATATTGATCCAAAGTTTAAGCCGGTTAAACAGTTTCTCGCCGGTTTAATGATGAGAGGCGGAAGGCCATCGGAGAGGAAGTAGCCCGGTTCTTGGCAGTAGGGTTTATCATTGACGTTTTCCATCCTGAGTGGTTGGCTAACCTGGTGCTGGTACTTAAGAAGAATGGCACTTGGCGAATGTGTGTGGACTACACGGATTTAAACAAGGCTTGTTCAGCTGATCCTTTTGATCTCCCTCGTATTGATCAGATTATTGATGCTACAACGGGTTGTGAACGTTTGAGTTTTTTGGATGCTTATTCTGGTTATCATCAGATCAAGATGGAAGTTAAGTACCAGGAGAAGACATCTTTCATAACTCCCTTTGGAGCCTTCTGCTATGTGTCTATGCCTTTTGGGCTCAAGAGTGCCCACGCGACTTATCAGAGATGTGTGCAAAATTGCCTTCATAACCAAATCGGGCGTAATGTTCATGCTTATGTGGATGATATTGTCGTGAAGTCCAGAGAGAAGGAGACATTGATAGATGATTTGAAGGAAACCTTTGAAAATCTCCGGGTTTACAAGATGATGCTTAACCCGGCCAAGTGTGTCTTTGGTGTACCAGCAGGCAAACTCTTGGGATTTTTGGTGTCTAACAGAGGTATTTAAGCTAACCTGGAGAAGATTAAAGCCATCACTTCACTATCTAAGTCTGCGTGTATCAATGATGTGCAACGCCTGTCGGGTCGTATTGCGGCGTTGAGCCGGTTGGGAGAGAAGGCTATCCCTCTATATCAGATGATGAAAAAGACAGATAACTTCATCTAGAGTGATGCTGCTAATACAACGTTTGAGGATTTGAAGAAGCAGCTGGCTGAGTCGTCCGTGCTTGCAGCCCCTGTTGATAAGGAGCCTTTATTGTTATATGTGCTAGCTAATAGCCGGGCTGTCAGTGTAGCTATTGTGGTGGAAAGAAAGGAAGTAGGCAAGAAGTATCCGGTTCAAAGGCCGGTTTATTATATCAGTGAGGTGCTTATTGAGTCTAAGCAGAGATATCTGCATTGGCAGAAACTTGTATATGGAGTGTTCTTGGCCAGCTGGAAGCTTAAACATTATTTTCTAGGTCATCCCATCACTGTGGTCAGCTCTGCTCCTTTGGGAGATATCATCCAAAACAGGGAAGCGATTGGCCTGGTTGCTAAGTGGGCTATTGAACTTGGACCTCACGGGTTAAAGTATATGCCTCGCACGGCTATTAAGTCTCAGGTGCTGGTGGATTTCATCAATGATTGGACAGAGCTGCAGATGCCTGAGGAAAAGCCAGATAACACGTATTGGACTATTCACTTTTATGGGTCCAGGCAATTGGAGGGCCCGGGGGCTAGAGTTATTCTTGTCTCCCCTCGAGGTGATAAATTCTGTTATGTTCTCCATTTGATGTTTCCTTGTACTAACAATGCAGATGAGTATGAGGCCTTGCTCCACGGTCTTCGGATGGCTAAGGAAATGAACTTAAGCCGGGTGAGGTGCTTCAGCGACTCAGACATGGTGGCTCAGTAGGTCTTTGCTACTTGGGATTCAAAGGATCCACTCATGGCGGCTTATCGACGAGAGGTGGAAGTTATTGCTGGTCACTTCAAAGGTTATCAAGTTGAGCACATGGATCGGAGGAAAAATGAAGCGACGGACGCTTTAATCCGGTTGTGTTCTCAACGTAAACCGGTGCGGCCTAATGTTTTTCTTGATGTTTTGCATAACCCGTTCATCAAGTTGCCTACAGAGGAGGATTTGGCTAGTCCTGAGCCAGAGGCTCAGTTGGTGGCAGCTCTTCACGTGATCCTGGATTGGACAATACCTTACTTGGCTTATAGGACCCGGGGCGAGTTACCTGAGGATGAAATCTTAGCTAGGCAGATAACCTGGCGGTCTAAGTCAATGACAATTGTTAATGGAGAGCTACATCATTGTAGTGTCACAGGGGCGTTTCAACGTTGTGTTTCTCCAGAAGAGGGATGTGAGATCTTATGAGAGATTCATGAAGGGGATTGTGGTCATAATGCCGGTTCAAAATCCCTCGTGGCCAAAACTTTTCGTCATGGGTTTTATTGGTTAACAGCTCATGCTGATGCAGAGGACCCTGTCAGCAGGTGCGATGGATGTCAGAAATTTGCATGACGAGCCCATGTGCCGGCTCAAGAATTGAGGATGATTCCAATTACTCGGCTGTTTGCAGTTTGGGGGCTTGATATGGTTGGACCTTTCAAAAGATCCAAGGACAAGAAGACCCACCTTTTGGTGGCGGTTGATAAGTTCACTAAGTGGGTAGAGGCAGAGCCGGTTAGTAAGTGTGATGCAGCAATGGCGGTTCAATTCATGAAAAAGGTGATCTTCCGTTTTGGCTTTCCACACGGCATTATAACAGACAATGGCACTAATCTCTCTAAGGGTGCTATGGAAGAGTTTTGTCAACGTGAGCATATCCGGCTCGATGTATCGTCAGTGGCTCACCCTCAGTCCAATGGTCAAGCTGAGAGAGGAAACCAAGAGATCTTGAAGGGCATCAAACCCCGGCTTATGGTTCCCTTGCAGAGGACGCCAGGTTGCTGGGTGGAGCAGTTACCTTCCGTGTTGTGGAGCATCAATACTACCCCAAACAGATCCATGGGATATACACCTTTCATCATGGTTTACGGAGCAGAGGCAGTTCTCCCTAGTGACATACGTCATGACTCACCTCGTGTGGCGGCTTATGTTGAAGCTGACAATGAAAGAGCGTATCAAGAAGCGCATGACCTGTTGGATGAGGAGCGTGACATCGCAGCAGCTCGTTCGGCGATTTACCAGCAAGATCTGCGCCGTTATCACAGCCGCCGGGTTAAAACCACAACTTTTCAAGAAGGCGATCTGGTGCTCCGGCTTATCCAGGATCAGACTGATATGCACAAGTTATCCCCACCTTGGGAAGGACCCTTTGTGGTCAGCAAGAATCTAAACAACGGGTCGTATTACCTTATCGATGTTCGAGACCATGAGGACTCACGCACATCGGAGGTGGAGACCCGCCGGCCCTGGAGTATTGCTCAACTTAGGTCGTACTACACATGAGCCACCTTCTCTTCTAATGTACATATTTAGACAATGTATATATTATGATCGATATAATAAAGCCGGCATCCCTGCTAAAGCAGGGCCTTTGTCATTTTTTCTCCTCTCTAAATAATGAGTTTTTGGTCACATGGGGGCTTCTGCTTTATACAGCAAAGTTATGATTACCCTTTGATCCGGCTTATAGGCCACATAAAAATCTTGGGGGCTTAATACCTAGGTTAAAGGGACCAAAGAGAGTCTTCTGCACAACACAACTCAAACATAGGTACCCAACAAGCACATCTCACAAATAAGTCACTTGGGGGCTTCCTGTTCAAACATAGGTGTATTCACCAAAGAGAACTTAGCATTACTACCCTCTTGACGGGGTTATTTTGTTCAAACATAGGTGTATTCACCAAAGAGGACATAACCCTTTCGGGTTATCCTGCCTGTATGCCAGCTGCTTCTCCATCAGGTAATCCTGATTGACCCGCCGAACTCTTAACAGTCAATCTTGTAAACAAGACCCTGAACTCATTAAGGTTAAAATGCCGGTTTGTCATGTGAGGGCATGGTTTACGGAAAGCAAGGAGAAACTCAGGCTGATAAAGCCGCCTTCCTTGAAACTTGGATAAATCGGCCTGTGATGCACGATGCTACTCTGACCCCGCGTACTCCTGATAAGTCTATCTTTAAATAAGAACTGAACTTATCTGGGTTAAAATGTCGATTGGGTAATGTGAGTGCCAGCTCACGTAAAGCGTGTACCTCTTCCAGTGGCTAATGCTAGTTTCATTGAAGAAGATATTTTGGCCTTGGATTTTCTGTTGTTTGTTGATTTGAGTATCTTTTTTGAGATTTTTTCTTTTGTCTCATAGTAATATATGGTTAATCAATAAGGCTTATAATGCCTTCTAAGTCATACATGACATCAAACTGGTGTTTATTGACCCGGTCTGGTTTTGACTATAAGTCGCCAGTATGAAATAAAAATCATATCCGGTGTTTATTGACCCGGTCCGACTTTGTTCATAAGCTAGCAATCGCTAAAATTACAAGTGCTTGGAGCTTTGGGTTGTCACCCTTACCGCACTGGCTTGATAAACCAACAAGTGTGATCAAACATCACAGGTATGATATGTTTTTAATCATATATGATTATTATTTCAACCGACTTTGGTTATAAATCATGATAAATTCATGTTGGGGCAGTATAATCCGTCCAGCGGTAAACCTCCAGGACACTTTTTATCTGTTGTATGAAGGAACAGATTCAAGATTAATAAAATCATCAGGCATATAACATATCCTCGCATGACGGATAAAGAAGTATCATAAACAGCACAATATGCACGATGGCATAGCAGAACAAGAAGTTTTTGAAGCTAGCCTATTACAAGGCTTTCGGAGCCCAAAAGAATAATTGTTTTTTAGTCTCACAAACAGTAGCTGATAAACCGGCCCCGGTTCAGGAATCTTGACCCGGCTGACGTGAAGATTGCGGCTCATCCCTTGTCGGTTCGTCGTCCTCCTCCATCGTCTGGAAGTTGGGTTTGGACCAGTCAAAGCCACGAAGGGCGACAAATTCAGCCTCATTATCAATCAGACCAGATAGATTGATGTCAGGGGCGAAGGTGTGCTTACGGATCGGCAGGATTAAATCCATCACTTTATATGAAGGAGTCGCCATCTTCTGGTTGTCTACATCGTAACCCGGCTGATACTTGGTGAGGTTGGTCTCTTCAGCAATTATTGTCACATGAGGACGAATCTCCTTAACACAAGCAGCAAAGTCCTGTTGATCAAAAAGCGTTCCATCTTCCTTGAGGCTGGGATACCCACTAGCTACATCCGCCGGGTCTAACTCGGGTACCTAGGCTTTGGCACGGCTCAAAGCTGTCACAGCTCTGGCTCTAGCATAGGATTGCTTGATTTCTTGGAACCTAGCGGGTAAGATAGACAGCTTCTTCAAGACATCACTTCATAAGTTTGGTTCTTGATTTGCGGGGGAGATAGTGGCAAGAGTCCGCTGAGCCCCAATGTACAATTGCTCAACAAGCGTGTAAACCGCCTTGAGCTTGACCAATGTGTCTCGGCTCAGATTGCTACTCCTGGGACCTGCAAAGTTTACACAATTGCGTAAGTGGTGGCTCATATTATGATGACAAATATTTACTTTGAGTAAACAACAAGGCAACTTACCGAAGATTGCAGAAACCATCTAAGACACACGACTTTTTAAATCGGTGAGTTCAGTGGTAACCTCTTCCAGAGCCGCCTCAGCCTTCTCAGCACGCTGCGTCAAGGCGGTCTTCTCATTGGCCCAAGCCTCTTTCTCTGCAGTGAAGCTGGTCTTCAGTTTTTCTGCCTCAAACACACTTAACTGGAATTTGGATTCAACTTTGTTTGTCTCAATCTCTTGAGCCGCCAGCCGGGTCTTGGCCTTAGACAATTGAGTTTCTAGATCTGTGGTCGCAGCCTGCATACAACATAAGTTTGTTCAGTTTCATGATGGTTTACAAAATACAAGTCCCAAGTATTCTGCAAGCAAACAACACTTGGCACTTGGGGGTTAATGTCTATCAAACAAAAAATTTCAAAGGAATTGGCTCTTTCTAATAAGTCCCAAGTGATTTGCAAGCAATAATACTTGGTATTTGGGGGCTAATGCATATTGCTTGTTCTCTTATTAAAGATGAGCCGGGTGTGATAGTTCTAGCCGACTCATGAAGGATATGCAGTTAAATTTTGGTCCTCTACATAATGACTAGTAGGACCGGCTCATTCCTACTGATTAAACCGGCCCTTGAGGATGACACATCCAAATTGAAATACTATAAGCATCCGGTTTAGTTGCAAACCGGACTTGGAGGGAGTCTAAGACAGAGGCTTCTAAGTATTCTAAGTCTATAGATCATTCAATCTTATCATAATCAGAAGACTTGGAGGCTGGCAGGGTATATAACTTATATAAGCCAGATAACGTACCTCATGTTTTTGGTGCATCTGTTTGACCATCTCAATTTTTGAATCACGGCTAGAGTGCACTTGACTGAGATAACCAGATAGCATTTCACTAATACTCAGGTGAGCATAGTGGGAGACGTCAAACCTCACCTTCTGCCTTTCCATAACTTCTTGTTTGGTAGAGTGTCTTGCCAGAACAGTTGGATTCCCCGGTTCAGCAAATCTGGTACCAGTGATTAAAACGTCATCACCGTGCTTCTCTGGTGGGTTAGCTGAGCTTGACGGCTCAATACTTGGTGGGTCAATAGCAGTTTCATCTGCAGATGGCTCAGGTAAATCCTATTGAACATTGAAAATAGGGTCCTCTGGCTATTCAGCGTGTTCTGGCATAAAGGTTGATTGCTCCGGTTCTTCAGGATATTCCGGTACGAGGGTTAGCTGCTCCAGTTCAGTGGTTTTCGGATCCTCAACCGGCTTTTTCACCTTTGCTTTATTGGGTTTTGCTTGACCGCTAAAAAGGATTTAGACAAGTTAGTATAATGATGCGTATATAAAGGTACATAAGAAGGGTAGTTATCTTTACCCGGGGGCGGTCTTGAAGGCCGACAATTGAGTTTGTGATGAATCACCAGAGGAGGAACGGTAAATATCCTGCAAAGATGGAATCAAAATTGAGTGATGAAGGCAATTCACTGAACAAATACAAGGGTTAAAGGTTAAAAAGAACCTCATTCTGGCGTTTCCGAGGAGTGTTGGGTAAGCCGGAGGGTAAGACGTCATCTCCACCGGCTCGGATCTGGCGGCGGCTCTCATGTTGTTGTCGTTTCAAAAGAAAATGAGGATCTAAATAAGCCAAGGGGTGCGAAAACCTTACTTTCCGGGTTACCCGCCAAGATTTCTACCTTGGTAAAGGTTCTGAGTCGGAGGAAATAATATTTACCTCTTCTTCAACTGCCTTGTTGGCCCCCGTGTCATCCTGGCAATAGTCAGTGTCAATAAGGTTGTTAAAAACCAGGCCAAGAGAGTCAAGGGCTACCTCCGACTAATAGGTGTCATCCAGCTTGAGTAAATCAGAGGCAGTTGGCTTCTTAGACTTTCTGACGGTTTTCTTGGCGGCTCTCACAGCAGCTCTGGCTTTTTTAGCCACCTCATGGTCATATTTGGCTTTCCAGGAGTCAGATTTGGCCTGTGGAAGGATAATATATTAAAGTTCATGCGATGTTTAAACTGCTGAAGAAAAAAAGGAGTCAAAAGATTTACCTCTAGCACCTGGTTAAGCTTGCATAAAGGGTTCAAACCCACTAGGCTGCAGTCTTCATATTTGCTATTGACAAGTGTGGTTGCCATCTCAACGATGGCCTCTTCAGTCAAACACAGAGAGCTATGACGTAAAGGATCATCAGTTCCTCTAGTGTATGAACACATCAAGCCGGATCGGCGGCTTAAAGTATGATCCGCCATGCGACCCAATAGTGGATCAAGTCAACTCCGGTCAAGCCATTTCCTAACAAGGCTTGGACTTTTCTGATTTTGGGGAAAAGTTTCTTGCGTTCGGAAGGGGTGAGTTTATCAGGAAGTGGGTGCTTTGCGTCAAGACGTTTAGCATGATAACCCGGCATCGGATTTTCATCAGACGGTGACGTATCTTTGCAGTAAACCATGTTTGATTCTAGTCCTTGGGATGACTTGGCAGGACTACTAGAGGGAAGGCGGCATCTCGTCTGCATTGAATTGAAATCCCACCAAGTTCCAAGCTGGGACCATTGGTGTACTCGTTCTGGCAGTTCAGGTAGAAGTATTCCCTGAAGAGTTCCACAGTAGGTTCTTCTTGAAGGTAAACTTCGCAAAAAACTTGGAA
This sequence comes from Triticum dicoccoides, assembly GCF_002162155.2. NCBI lineage: Eukaryota > Viridiplantae > Streptophyta > Magnoliopsida > Poales > Poaceae > Triticum > Triticum dicoccoides. Next base: position 226,001,835 of record NC_041384.1, on the reverse strand, counting down.
GTTACAGATATTAGATTCGGAATTGGGTCTGATATATTGCGGATGGAGTTTGAAAAAGTGTAGAACATCCCTGAAGAATTTTGAGCCGGGCGTGAGAAGCCCCGGGTCATATGGTCAGTAAAGATAATGATTTCACCATCTTTTGGCTGAGGTCTCTCTATAGTCGGGTCAGGAGCACGATAATGCATGGCACTCTTCTTTGATAAGAATCCCACAGTGACAAAATCCTTCAAAGTACTCTCGGTGACTGTGGAAGGAACCCAGTTGCAAGTTGTCATCGTCTTCGGCGGCATGGTGAAAGGACATTCTAAAAGGAAATAATTGGCCGGCTCAAATCAGTTGATGGGATTGCAAGTTAACAATTACAGTGCATGTTTATAATGGCGTCTTAAGCAAGGGATAATGATATATGAAGAAACGATAAGCCGGCAGGGTAAGCCGCCATAAGATATTCAAGAGTTGTCGAAAGCAAAATTGACTAAGTATCGGGACAAACCAGTTCCGCAGATAGGAGGTTACAAATTTGGATCTACCACTCTTCAGAAAAAGGAAATAAATTCATCTACAAAAGGTGACAGTGGAAAAACAGAGGAGCCCTAGAGGAGATCTGTTGCAGTGGGGATTTAATTTGGTATTAAAGCAAGTGCTAAAACTACTACCGCGCAAAATTCCTATGGTTTTTGGATCTAATACATAGATCTAAACAAAGAAAAAGAAGGACGGTGAAGAACGCGGATGAACACTGATGAACAACGACAAACCCTAATGGCAGATTGGTGACAAGGAAAGGAAGGCTTACTGGTGCTGTTAGAACAACGAAATGGCGCCGCAGTTCTCTGGTCTACTCAGGGCAATGCAGCGGCCCGAGTCGAGGACGAGGACGGAGGTCGACGACGCCAAGGTTCGTGCGGGACGATGCGCTGTGAGGAGGAAGAAAGGAGAAGGAGAAGAATGTGAGATGACCTTATGGTCCTATTTATAAGGAGGCAGGAAAACAGGCAGGCACGAAAGACATGGAGGCCGAATGATAGTTATCCAGCTAATTGGACACCTCGATTTTCGGGAAGACATTAAGATAAAGATCCGTTTAAGATGACATCGTAGCAGGTTTATGAAATTCTTGAAGATGACGTCACGGTGGGTTACAAAGTTTTTGCAGCAGATATGGAAGGATTTTTCTAAGTCTTGGAGATTGACATGAACAAGTTCAAATCAATCTGCAGCCTAATGTTGGGGATATAACTATTAGGCATGAGTCGCCCAGGAGGGGCCGGGTCATCCCTATGACGTTTCATCACAATGAAGCCCAAGATCATATGGCGGTTCATAGGTAGGCTTAGTAGAGGGCCCAGACCCGAAGGTGGCTTAAGGCCCATAGAAATAAACCGCCATGTATGTAAAGCTTGTATTGTAAGGTATGCAAGAACGGTCACCGAGCCGGATACGTTGTATAAGCTGGCCGAGACTCTAAGGGCCGCAGGGCGTCAACCCATGTATATAAGGGGACGACCTAGCGACAGCTTAGGACAAGAAACAATAGATCGAGAGCCAGGTCAAGCGTATTCGCTCCTTGCTCACCAAAACCCTAGCAATACCAACTACAAACTGGACTAGGCCTTTACCTTCATCGCAAGGGGCCGAACCAGTATAACTCCTCGTGTCCTTTGTCCTGATTAACCCCTTTAAGCTAACCTCAACGTGATGGCTCCACAACTAAGTCCTCACACTAGGACATCTGTCGTGACAATTCCACGACACACAACATTAGAACCACCATGCGCAACGACACTGCCACCTTACTCGTACTCCTCGTCCACGTCCTCGACTTTGTCCTTGTCCCTCTTCCTCTTGGCCGATACTTTTTGGCTTGAACCGCACACTAGGCTCTCGCTCTTCATCCAGCCCATGTAGTTATTGAAACAAAGGTAGGTATCCATTGCAACGTACTGGATGTGGTCTTTATCTATTTCATTCCACTCCCATGCAAGATGAAACTTGTCATGATGTTTCGGCAGTTTATTGTACGAAGGATCAACCATGGCTCCTGCCAGGGTCAGCATTGAAGGTTGATGAGAGGACACCAGCCTATTCTTTTGGAGGTCGAAGGGATGGCCAACAATAAGGCCTATCCGACCCAAGACTTTCTTGTCATTGTGAAAGTCTACAGTAACGAATTTGACTTTGTCATGCACGAGGAAGTTCTTAAAATCCTCACATTCAATGTCAGCATGGCATATGTGGTAGACCAAGCATAAGTTATGCACGCAAACTTGGATAACGGCGGGCTTCTTCCTGTCTTCCTCCTTTAGATTCTTCTCTTTTCCTAGGACTGTGGTGTACTCAACATCTAGCCCAGTGACCCACTCATCACCATATGACTTTTTGAACATGCGTTTGAAGCGAGCAGGGCATCCTTTCACTATTGCGGAAGAACGGGTGTAGATGACGTCGAAGTCATCGTTGGTGATGGTTCTAACCTTATACTCACCGCTGATCATGGATATTTGGGACGCCATGGATTTTGGAGGAGGGTTAGTATTAGTGGAACTGCTATAATGTGAAAGGATGGTACGACTAGGAGTGAACTGCCGTAATGTTAAAGGATGACCAGGGATGAGTAGGAGTTAATTGCTAGTGGTTTTCCTATTGTAAAAATGCTGAGCGGGGCGTCCGAACGGCCGGGTAGTGGCTTGCCCGGTGGATAAATGGCTTCACGCACAGTACTATGGTGGCCGAATTAGATGTCATGTCTTCTAGACCCACTTCGTAGGCCTGACAATATAGCATCTGCTGTTCGCATGTCAAGCGTCGGCAAAATTACAGGTGATATGAACCTTTCCATGCTCCCAAGATACGACCTCCCGAGAGCCCTTGGATCTGATATCGAACAGTTGCATGGCGTGATTCTAGACCTATGGGTGAATATCCTATCCTAGAGGGTTATTCTGCAAATTTTCAGTGACTTAGCATGCGACCGTTTGGTCTTAGATCCAAGGGTTGTCAGCATCCCGTATCATGGTCGCGCCTACCACGATTGTCGCCTCGCTCGCGCAGTCATGCCCTTGGAGATTTCAAACAGCTATAAATGAGCATTTTTTTGCCTACTTCACATGCATGAAACTACTTCCTCGCTCCAGGTGTGTTAGCCTATCTGATGTTGCCATGTCATACATAGTCATCACTTATAGTCACTCATACAACAAGGTTAGCTATAAGGTTGGCTATAAGAGTATTTTTTACTTCTCTCTATCTCTTTGTTCATAGTATTTATTGCATTTGCCAAAGAGTAAGTGATACGTCCATTTTGCATCATGCTTTTATATTGATATTTATTGCATTATGGACTGTTATTACACATTATGGTACAATATTTATGCCTTTTCTCTCTTATTTGACAAGGTTTACATGAAGAGGGAGAATGCCGGCAGCTGGAATTCTGGACCAGAAAGGGGAAAATCTGAGAGACCTATTCTGCACAACTCCAAAAGTCCTGAAAATTTACAGAGAATTATTTGGAATATAAAAAAATTGGGCGAAGAAAATACCAGAGGGGACCCACCAGGAGGCCACAAGCCTGAGGGGCGTGCCCCTACGGCTTGTGGGCCCCCTGGCAGGCCTCATGTGGCCATCTTCTACTATATGATGTCTTTTGACCTAGAAAAATCTAGAAGAAGCTTTCTGGATGAAGCGCTGCCGTCTCGAGGCGGAACCTGGGCATAAGCAATCTAGGGCTCCGACGGAGCTGTTCTATCGGGGAAACTTCCCTCTCAGAGGGGGAAATCGAAACCATCGTCATCGCCAACAATCCTCTCATCGAGAGGGGGTCAATCTCCATCAACATCTTCACTAGCATCATCTCCTCTCAAACCCTAGTTCATCTCTTGTATCTGATCTTTGTCTCAAAACCTTAGATTGGTACCTGTGGGTTGCTAGTAGTGTTGATTACTCCTTGTAGTTGATGCTAGTTGGTTTATTCGATGGAAGATCATATGTTCAGATCCTTAATGATATTTAATACCCCTATGATTATGAACATGAATATGCCTTGTGAGTAGTTACATTTGTTCCCGAGGAGATGGGAGAAGTCTTGTTAGAAGTAAGCATGTGAATTTGGTATTCGTTTGTCTTTCCTCTAGTGGTGTTATGTGAACGTCGACTACATGTCACCTCACCATCATTTGGGCGTAGGGAAAGGCATTGGGAAGTAATGAGTAGATGATGGGTTGCTAGAGTGACAGAAGCTTAACCTAGTTTATGCGTTGCTTCGTAAGGGGCCGATTTGGATCCACATGTTCCATGCCATGGTTAGATTTATTTTAATTCTTCTTTTGTAGTTGTAGATGCTCGCGAGAGGGGTTAATCCTAAGTGGGAGGCTTGTCCAAGTAAAGGCAGCACCCAAGCACCGGTCCACCCACATACCAAATTATCAAAGTAATGAACGTGAATCATACGAGCATGATGAAAACTAACTTGACAATAATTCCCATGTGTCCTCGGGAACACTTTGCTTTATATAAGAGGTCGTCTGTAGCGACCCGACCCGAATGGGTCAAGTCTCTATGCTTAAGTGTCATCCTTGGATCGGTATGCTAACACACACAATACTCGAGGATTTATAACAGAGGTAAATCACATGTATAAAGTAACATAAACACTATTAACTCAATCAATATAGCAGAAGTAACAACAAGGTTGTGGATTCCCATCAACACCAACGGCAAAGTTGAGTGTAGACATCGTAACCCTAACGAATCACTTACTCGTCGTAAGATTCCTGCAACATGAGATGTTGCATCCATTTAGGTTAGTACATTGAATGTACTGGCAAATTCACACCGTAGAGCAATGGTGAATAATAGCTATCACTACATGCATATTTGGCTGGTGGAGGCTCTAAGTTTTAATTTTGCATAAAGCTAATTTTTTCCTACAAAAAAGGGATAAATTTTATTTTAACTACAAAGTTGGTTGAAAACATTGAGAAGGTAACCTCAACTCAATCCCAAATTAACATCAATAAACCAACAAATTAATTTAAGTAACGTGATGAGATCAAATCAATAATTCAAGTACCAGATACTCAAGATGTCCATAACCGGGGACACGACTAACCATGATTAGTTTGTACACTCTACAGAGGTTTGCGCACTTTTCCCCACAAGACTCGATCTCCTCCGTTGAATTTCTCGCACTACATGATGTTTGAGAAACGATGACCGAGACACAGTCTTTCAGAAGCATTAACTTTGTACGATGGGTAGACCGTACCACCTACATCCCCTACATCTGCTAGTCTACCACTGTAAGAGGTCACACAGCATATCAACTATGCTAGAGCCCATAATGGCTTGTGGCCGCACACGGAAGTTGCTAGCATGAATAATCTTATGATCCCTTTGAGCCTGGGTGGAATTCCAATAGGGTGATCACACGGATACCCCGGGATCTCCTAGGGCAACGCTGGATTCCCCATGTGTCTGGGCAATCCACTACTATCCCCAGGGTGCCCGAACCAATCCACCCAGATGTGTATTAAAGTAGCCACCTTAAGTTTCCCATAGATAATATTGCTCTCGCATCTTTCATGAATTCTCTGAAACTAAACCACGTCTACGAGCATAGCGCAGCAGTATAAGCATAACGTAGTAACTCCCAGGGTTTGAAAGTAACACAATAGGTACCTACCTCATCAACTACTTCCCAATACCCACATGTTAACAAGTCCTACTCATGCAATGTTTGAGGGTTGAAACTAATGCATAAAAACTGGGTATGAAAAGTATGCTCAAAGTGTGAACTTGCCTTGTACTGTTGATGAAGATGATTCGCACTCATAACTCCTGATAGTTCTACTCGTCACACTCCGTCCAATCTATCATAAGCAAGCAATTGCATACATGAGCACTCATGCAAAAGAATCGAAGAAAAAATCTCGGAAAACTTCGAAAACAAGCAATTTACTCTTGCAACAGAAAAGAATTTCTAACAGTACCAAAATTGGGTGGATTTGGTCTTATTAGAAAGTTTAGGTCAAGAGCTTCGATTTGCAAAAAGAATCAACTAAATCGGAGTTACGGAACTCAAGTTATAATCAAAAGAAATTTAAATATGAATCTGAACAAATTTTGAAATTTGAAAATTTCAAAAAGTTGGTGTGACAAGTTCACCGGATAGGTGAAAACAAGACGAAACTATAGGCGCTGATTACATCTAATTTGGATGAACGGGTAAAAAGTTATGGCCATTTGAAAAATCAGGGCCAAGCTGTTTTACGAAAGAAAAATAGGTACGGCCAAAAGAATTATAGGTCTAATGTATAAATATAGAGACTAAATGTATACGTAAAAATAGAAAAGACCTTTTAAATAAAAAGAGAAAAACGCACGGGCTAAAGTGTTCGGCCGGCCCGCGCACGCGCGCTGCAGTTTTTATTTTTAAATTCTTTTAAGAAAAAGAAATATTTCTGAAAATAATATTTTTTTCTCCAAGCATAACCGAAAAATAAATAAAAATAGTTACAGGCCTGTCTGCTGACTATGTTGCGCACATGGGCGACGATAGTTATAGGCCGCACACACAGTTTCTTTAAATAGAAACAAAAAAGGAAAAAGGATGAATAACGAAAATAAAAATAAATTTTATATAGGCATATTATATATCAAAATTTTCAAAAAAATATATTTTCTATAACATAGACAATTTTCTAGCATCAAATGAAACCCACAAAACTTTAAATAAAGCAAACAGTGCTAGTACTACAATAGAACATCATAAAAATCATTTTTTAAAATATCAAAATAATTTCAAATTTATTTCTCTCCATTTTTCTATTTTAGGGAATCATTTTACCCTAATTTCCATATATTTTATTTTTGGAGAACAATAATTTGAACAAAACCAAATAACTCCAAATTAAAAAAATAAAAGGGGCTTTAAATTTGATTCTTTTAAACTTCGAACTCATATTTCATATGTTTTGAAGAAGTCATTTTATCTTCTCTCATGAAAATCATTGAGTTGCCTAAAGTTTCTGAATTTGAAATAGTTCCAAATGGAATTCAAATCTTTTCAAAACCCTTTTCATTTATTTAAATGGAGGAAGTCATATCATCTTCACTCTAGGGTTTTGTGATGAAATGAATTTGAATTCATGGAGATCAGAATGCAAAACTGAAAGTTTGGGAAAGTCATTTTATTCCCTCTCATTTAACTTTCAAAAAGGTTTCAAATTTCACTCAATTTCACACAAGCAACCACACCACAATCAAGCAAACAAATCAAAACTATATATTTAATATAACATTCCAAAATTTAGAATTTTGGGATGTTAAATCGTCCAGGCTTATCCTTTGCTACAAAAAGGATTGGGCCACCTTGCTACACCTTAGTTACATTTGTTACTTGTTACCCGTTACAAATTATCTTATCACAAAACTATCTGTTACCGATAATTTTAGTGCTTGCAGAGAATACCTTGTTGAAAACCGCTTGTCATTTCCTTCTGCTCCTCGTTGGGTTCGACACTTTTACTTATCAAAAGGACTACAATAGATCCCCTAAACTTATGAGTCATCAAGGCTCTTTTCTGGCGCCGTTGCTGGGGAGCGAAGCGCCTTTGGTAAGTGGAATTTGGTAAGGAAACATTTATATTATGTGCTGAAATTTACTGTCACTTGTCACTATGGAAAATAATCCTTTGAGGGGCTTGTTCGGGTATCTTCACCTCGACCGGTAGAGCAAGAAGTTGCTCCTCAACCTACTGAACCTACTGAAAATATTTATTATGAAATTCCTTCGAGTATGATAGAGAAACTGCTAGCTAATCCTTATGCAGGAGATGGAAAATTACATCCTCATATGCATCTAATATATGTGGATGAAGTTTGTGAATTATTTAAGCTTGCAGGTTTGCCCGAGGATGAAGTCAAGGAGTTATTCCCTTTATCTTTGAAGGAGAAGGCATTGACATGGTATAGGCTATGCGATGATACTGGGACTTGGAATTATAACCGACTGAAATTGGAATTTCATCAGAAGTTTTATCCTATGCATCTGGTTCATCGTGATCAGAATTATATTTATAATTTTTGGCCTCGTGAAGGAGAAATTATCGCTCAAGCTTGGGGGAGGCTTAAGTCAATGTTATATTCATGCCCCAATCATGAGCTCTCAAGAGAAATTATTATTCGGAATTTTAATGCTCGGCTTCTCGTAATGATCAATCCATGCTCTATACTTCTTGTACTGGTTCTTTTATGAAGAAGACTATTCAATTCATATGGGATTTATTGGAAAGAATTAAACGCAACTCTGAATATTGGGAGCTCGACGAAGGTAAGGAGTCAGGTATAAACCTTAAGTTTGATTGTGTTAAATCTTTCATGGATACCGATGCTTTTCGAGAATTTAGCACTAAATATGGACTTGACTCTGAGATAGTAGCTTCTTTCTATGAATCATTTACTACACATGTTGATCTCCCCAAGAAGAAGTGGTTTAAATATCATCCTCCCGTTGAAGTAAAAGCAGTAGAATCTATTAAAGCTGAGGAAGAAACTATCACTTATAATGTTGATCATGTTATTCCTACTGCTTATATTGAGAAACCACTTTTCCCTGTTAGGATAAAAGATCATGCTAAAGCTTCAGCTGTGGTTCATAACTCGTAAGAGTTATACTAGAACACCTACACCCCTGAACAAATTAAAGTTTAACGTAGTATTGTTATGGCTAAAGATCTCTTAGTCGATAATATTGATGGGTGATGTCTACTACGCAACTTTCTTCTTGTAGACACGTGTTGGGCCTCCAAGCGCAGAGTTTTGTAGGACAGTAGCAATTTTCCCTCAAGTGGATGACCTAAGGTTTATCAATCCGTGGGAGGCATAGGATGAAGATGGTCTCTCTCAAAAAACCCTGCAACTAAATAATAAAAAGTCTCTTGTGTCCCTAGCACATCAAATACAATGGTAATTTGTATGGGTGCACTAGTTCGACGAAGAGATGGTGATACAAGTGTAATATGGATAGAAGATATTGATTTTTGTAATAAGAACAATAAAAAACAGCAAGGTAGCAATTGATAAAAACGGAGCACAAACGGTATTGCAATGCTTGAAAATGAGGCCTAGGGTCCATACTTTCGCTAGTGCAATCTCTCAATAATGCTAATATAATTGGATCACATAACAATCCCTCAACGTGCAACGAAGAATCACTCTAAAGTTCTTATCTAGCAGAGAACATAAGAAGAAATTGTTTGTAGCTATTCTTTCCGATCGATCTATCCAAGAGTTCGTACTAAAATAACACCAAGTTATTCTTTCCGATCGATCTATCAGGAGTTCGTACTAAAATAACACTAAAGCAATTCAGATTCATAATACTCAATCCAACACAAAGAACCTGAAAGAGTGCCCCAAGATTTCTACCGGAGAAACAAAAGACGAGAACGTGCATCAACCCTTACACATAGATTACCCCAATGTCACCTCAGGAATCCGCAAGTTGAGTACCAAAACACATATCAAGTGAATCAATATGATACCCCATTGTCACCACAGGTATTCATAGCAATACATACATCAAGTGTTCTCAAATCCATAAAAGTATTCAATCCGATAAAAACGAAATCTCAAAGGGAGAACTCAATTCTTCACAACAAGATAGAGAGGGGAAAACACCATATGATCCAACTATATTAACAAAGCCCCCGATACATAAAGATCGTGTCATCAAGAACACGAGAGAGAGAGAGAGATTAAACACATAGCTACTGGTACAAACCCTGGGCCCCAAGGGTGGACTACTCCCTCCTCATCATGGTTGTCGCCGAGATAATGAAGATGGCCACCGGAGATAATTTCCCCCTCCGGTAGGGTGCCACAATGGGGTCTAGATTGGTTTTTCGTGGCTACAGAGGCTTGCGGCGGCGAAACTTCTAATCTAGGGTTGCCCCTGATGGTTTCTCTATTTATAGGATTTTTGGTGTTGGTTTCATGCTAAGATGGGCCTCGAGGTGAGCACAACCCACCGGGGTAAGCCGGGCCAACCAGGTGCGCCCCGGTGTCTTGTGCCCTACTCCTTCACCTTCTAGTCCTTCCACGAAGATTCGGGGGTCTCTTTTGTTCCAAAAAAATCGTCAAAAAGTTTCAGCTCATTTGGATAACTTTCATTTCTGCACCAAAAATAACACCACGGTAGTTCTGCTGAAAACAACGTCAGTACGGGTTAGTTCCATGCAAATCATACCAAAACCATACAAAATTGTTGTAAGCATGGCATGGATACTTGATAAATTATAGATACATTGGAGGCGTATCAATGGGCATGTTATTTATTTCTGTGATGAGGCTGACAGAATTGCTAGACCCGATAATAAAGATAAACATAGACCTGTTGTTGGTGTGCCTGTTTTTTCTCGAATATGCACGAGTGTGCATATTATATATTAAAGAAGAAAGGCAAAAGAGTGCCTCCACCATAGTTTTACAAGGGTTTCATTACAACTCACTCCTCACTACTACCCCACCTATGCAAACCACAGAAGAAAGGATCGACATTCCTCTTAAACTTACTGGCTCCTAGACAAGTCATGCCCTCGGACCTCACCCTACTCAGGAGCACACTCATCGAAGGAGATGCTCCATCGAACACAATAGCATTGCGATGCTTCCACAATTCCCAAAGTGTTAGGATGAAGATTTTATGTAGATCCTTCCTCCGTAGGTTGTTCGGCTCTTGCTTCTCACGTAGCCATAGGCCAAGGGAGTCATGTGCCATCGGCATCCAGTCCTCCTTGCCCAGAGCTTGACATATCACAACTCATACCGATCTAGCAAACGCGTATGTTAAGAACATGGTTTATCGTTTCTTCCTCTTGGTCACACAGAGGGCATGCGTCCTAATGCGGTAATCCTCTCCATGCCAGCCGATCCAAGGTCCAACATCGGTCCTGTAAAGTAAGCCAAGTAAAGAACTTGCAAGTGGAAGGTGCCCGAGACTTCCATGTCAACTCCGCCATGGGTTGTACAGTACAGCCCCAATAATTTGTCGCGTATGCCGACCTCACCGAGTACTGGCCATTAGTCTCCCATGCCCAAGAGACCGTTGATACGTCCATTTTGCATCATGCTTTTATATCATTATTTATTGCATTATAGGCTGTTATTACACATTATGTCACAATACTTATGCATGTTCTCTCTTATTTTACAAGGTTTACATAAAGAGGGAGAATGCCGGCAGCTGGGATTCTGGGCTGGAAAAGGAGCAAATATTAGAGACCTATTCTGCACAACTCCAAAAGTCCTGAAACTTCACGGAAGATGTTTTCCAAATATATAAAAAATACTGAGAGCAAGAACTTCACCAGGGGGGCCAAACCCTGCCCACGAGGGTGGGGGGCGCGCCCTACCCCCTGGGCGCGCCCCCTACCTTGTGGGCCCCCTGGTGGCCCTCCGATGGCCATCTTCTGCTACATGGAGTCTTTCTATGAGGAAAAAAAATCATAAGCCATCTTCTCGGACGAAACTCCGCTACCACGAGGCGGAACCAATCTAGGGCTCTGGCGGAGTTGTTCTGCTGGGGAAACTTCCCTCCCGGAGGGGGAAATCACCGCCATCGTCATCACCAATGCTCCTCTCATTGGGAGAGGGCAATCTCCATCAACATCTTCATCAGCACCATCCCATCTCAAAACCCTAGTTCATCTCTTGTATCCAATTCTTGTCTCCAAGTTCGGGGTTGGTGCTAGTAGGTTGCTAGTAGTGTTAATTACTCCTTGTAGTTGATGCTAGTTGGTTTAATTGGCGGAAGATCATATGTTCAGATCCTATATGCATGTTAATACCCCTCTGATTATGAACATGTTTATGCTTTGTGAGTAGTTACTTTTGTTCCTGAGGACATGGGAGAAGTCTTGCTATTAGTAGTCATGTGAATTTGGTATTCGTTTGATATTTTGATGAGATGTATGTTGTCTCTCCTCTAGTGGTGTTATGTGAACATCGACTACATGACACTTCACCATTATTTGGGCCTAGAGGAAGGCATTGGGAAGTAATAAGTAGATGATGAGTTGCTAGAGTGACAGAAGCTTAAACCCTAGTTGCTTCGTAAGGGGCTGATTTGGATCCATATGTTTCATGCTATGGTTAGGTTTACCTTAATACTTTTGTTGTAGTTGCGGATGCTTGCAATAGAGGTTAATCATAAGTGGGATGCTTGTCCAAGTAAGGGCAGCACCCAAGCACCGGTCCACCCACATACCAAATTATCAAAGTACCGAACGCGAATCATATGAACGTGATGAAAACTAGCTTGACGATATTCCCATGTGTCCTCGGGAGCGCTTTACATCATATAAGAGTTTCTCCAGGCTTGTCCTTTGCTACAAAAAGGATTGGGCCACCTTACTGCACCTTATTTACTTTTGTTACTTGTTGCTCATTACAAATTATCTTATCACAAAACTATTTGTTACGACTTATTTCAGTACTTGCAGAGAATACCTAGCTAGAAACCGCTTATCATTTCCTTCTGCTCCTCGTTGGGTTCGACACTCTTACTTATCGAAAGGACTACGATAGATCCCCTATACTTGTGGGTCATCAAGACTCTTTTCTGGCGCCGTTGCCGGGGAGTGAAGCGCCTTTGGTAGGTGTAATTTGGTAAGAAAAATTTATATAGTGTGCTGAAATTAACTGTCACTTGTTATCATGGAAAGTAATCCTCTGAGGGGCTTGTTCGCGGTATCTTCACCCCGACCAGTAGAGCAAAGAGTTGCTCCTCAACCTACTGAACCTACTGAAAATGAAAATGAAAATGCTTGCTTTGAAGTTCCTTCGGGTATGATAGAAAAACTGCTAGCTAATCCTTTTTTAGGAGATGGAACAAAACATCCTGATGAACATCTGATATATGTGGATGAAGTTTGTGGATTATTTAAGCTTGTAGGTGTATCCGGAGATGTTGTTAAGAAGAAGGTCTTCCCCTTATCTTTGAGGGTAGATGCATCGACATGGTATAGGCTATGTGATGTTATGAGGTCTTGGAATTACAAACGGTTGAAATTGGAATTTCATCAGAAGTTTTATACTATGCATCTTGTTCATCGTGATCGCAATTATATATACAATTTTTGGCCTCGTGAAGGAGAAAGCATCGCTCAAGCTTGGGGGAGGCTTAAATCAATGTTATATTCATGCCCCAATCATGAGCTCTCAAGAGAAATGATTATTCAAAAATTTTATGCTCGGCTTTCTGGTAACAATCGCACCATGCTTGATACTTCTTGTGCTGGCTCTTTTATGATGAAGACTATTGAATTCAAATGGGATTTATTGGAAAGAATTAAACGCAACTCTGAAGATTGGGACCTCGACAATGGTAAGGAGTCAGGTATGACACCTAGTTTTGATTGTGTTAAATCTTTTATGGATACTGATATTTTTCGTAAATTTAGCACTAAATATGGACTTGACTCTGAGATAGTAGCTTCTTTCTGTGAATCTTTTGCTGCTTATGTTGATCTCGCCAAGGAGAAGTGGTTTAAATATCATACTCCCATAGAAGTAAAAGTAGCTGCACCTATTAAAGTTGAAGAAAAGACTATCACTTATAATGATCCTATTGTTCCTACTTCTTATGTTGAGAAACCACCTTTCCCTGTTAGGATAAAGGACCATGCTAAAGCTTCAACTGTAGTTCGTAAAAGCAATATTAAAACATATACACCTCCTGAGCAAGTTAAAGTTGATCTTAATATTGCTATTGTTAAAGATCTCTTGTCTGATAATATAGATGGGCATATTATTTATTTCTGTAATGAAACTGCTAGAATTGCTAAACCCCGTGATAAAGATAAACCTAGACCTGTGGTAGGCATGCCTGTTATTTCTATTAAAATAGGAGATCATTGTTATCATGGCTTATGTGATATGGGTGCTAGTGCTAGTGCAATACCTTATTCTTTATACCAAGAAGTTATGCACGATATTACACCTGCTGAGATGGAAGGTATTGATGTCACAATTAAACTTGCCAATAGGGATACTATTTCACCAATGGGAATTGTTAGAGATGTTGAAGTCTTGTGTGGGAAAACTAAATATCCTGCTGATTTTCTTGTTCTTGGTTCCCCACAAGATAGCTTTTGTCCCATTATATTTCGTAGACCCTTCTTAAACACTGTTAATGCTACCATAGATTGCAAAAGAGATGTTGTTACTATCGGTTTCGATGATATGACTCATGAATTTATTTTTTCTAAATTTAGTAGACAATACCGAGAAGAAGAATTACCTAGTAAGGATGAAATTATTGGTCTTCCTACTATTGCCGTACTTCCTAGTGATCCTTTAGAGCAATATTTGCTAGACCATGAAAATGACATGTTTATGAATGAAACAAGGGAACTAGATGAAGTATTCTTTAAACAGGAACCTATTCTGAAAAACAATTTACATGTTGAAATCCTAGGGGATCCTCCTCCACCCAAGGGTGATCCCATGTTTGAGCTTAAACCGTTACCTGATACTCTTAAATATGCTTATCTTGATGAGAAAAAGATATATCCTGTTATTATTAGTGCTAACCTTTCAGAACATGAATAAGAGAGATTATTGAAAACTCGGAAGAAGCACCGTGCTGCTATTGGGTATACTCTTGATGATCTTAAGGGCATTAGTCCCACTCTATGTCAACATAAAATTAATTTGGAAGAAGATGCTAAACCAGTTCGTGATCATCAACGCCGGCTGAATCCTAAAATGAAAGAAGTGCTAAGAAAGGAGATACTAAAGCTCCTTGAGGCAGGTATAATTTATCCCGTTGCTGATAGTCAGTGGGTAAGCCCTGTCCATTGTGTCCCTAAGAACAGAGGTATTACTGTTGTTCCTAATGATAAAGATGAATTGATTCCTCAACGAATTATTACAGGTTATAGGATGGTAATTGATTTCCGCAAATTAAATAAGGCTACTAAAAAAGATCATTACCTCTTACCTTTTATCGATCAAATGCTAGAAAGATTATCTAAACATACACATTTTTTCTTTCTAGATGGTTATTCTGGTTTCTCTCAAATACCCGTGTCAGCCAAAGATCAATCAAAAACTACTTTTACATGCCCTTTTGGTACTTTTGCTTATAGACGTATGCCTTTTGGATTATTTAATGCACCTGCTACCTTTCAAAGATGCATGATGGCTATATTCTCTGACTTTTGTGAAAAGATTTGTGAGGTTTTCATGGACGACTTTTCCGTCTATGGATCTTCTTTTGATGATTGCTTGAGCAACCTTGATCGAGTTTTGTAGAGATGCGAAGAAACTAATCTTGTCTTGAATTGAGAAAAGTGCCACTTTATGGTTAATGAAGGTATTGTCTTGGGGCATAAAGTTTCTGAAAGAGTTATTGAAGTTGATAAAGCCAAGGTTGATTCTATTGAAAAGATGCCATGTCCCAAGGACATCAAAGGTATAAGAAGTTTCCTTGGTCATGCCGGTTTTTATAGGAGGTTCATTAAGGACTTCTTGAAAATTTCTCGGCCTCTGACTAATTTATTACAAAAATATATACCATTTGTCTTTGATGATGATTCTGTAGAAGAATTTGAAATACTTAAGAAAGCATTGATCTCTGCACCTATTGTTCAGCCACCTGATTGGAATTTACCCTTGGAAATAATGTGTGATGCTAGTGATTATGCTGTAGGTGCTATTCTAGGACAAAGAGTTGATAAGAAACTAAATGTTATTCAATATGCTAGTAAAACTCTAGAGAATGCTCAAAGAAATTATGCTACTACTGAAAAAGAATTCTTAGCAGTTGTATTTGCTTGTGATAAGTTTAGACCTTATATAGTTGATTCTAAAGAACTATTCACACTGATCATGCTGCTATTAAATATCTTATGGAAAATAAAGATGCTAAACCTAGACTTATTAGATGGGTTCTCTTGCTACAAGAATTTGATTTGCATATTGTTGATAGAAAAAGAGCTGAGAACCCCGTTGAAGACAACTTATCTAGGTTAGAAAATGTGCTTGATGACCCACTACCTATTGATGATAGCTTTCCTGATGAGCAATTAAATGTCATAAATGCTTCTCATACTCCTCCATGGTATGCTGATTATGCTAAGTACATTGTTGCTAAGTTTATACCACCTAGTTTCACATACCAGCAAAAGAAAAAGTTCTTCTATGATTTGAGGCATTACTTTTGGGATGACCCACATCTTTATAAAGGAGTAGATGGTGTTATTAGACGTTGTGTACCTAAGCATGAACAGGAACAGATCCTATGCAAGTGTCACTCCGAAGCTTATGGAGGACACCATGCTGGAGATAGAACTGCACATAAGGTACTGCATTCTGGTTTTTATTGGCCT
The DNA here is from genome assembly GCF_002162155.2 of Triticum dicoccoides. Taxonomy (NCBI): domain Eukaryota; kingdom Viridiplantae; phylum Streptophyta; class Magnoliopsida; order Poales; family Poaceae; genus Triticum; species Triticum dicoccoides. Next base: position 225,985,438 of record NC_041384.1, on the reverse strand, counting down.
ACTCTCTTCAAGGATGCCCGTAAGTTTGTCTTATCTTGTGATGAATGTCAAAGAATTGGTAATATCAGTAGACGTCAAGAAATGCCTATGAATTATTCACTTGTTATTGAACCATTTGATGTTTGGGGCTTTGACTATATGGGACCTTTTCCTTCCTCTAATGGATATACACATATTTTAGTTGCTATTGATTACATTACTAAGTGGGTAGAAGCTATTCCAACTAGTAGTGTTGATCATAACACTTCTATTAAAATGCCTAAAGAAGTTATTTTTCCAAGATTCAGAGTCCCTAGATATTTAATGACCGATGGTGGTTCACATTTTATTCATGGTGCTTTCCATAAAATGCTTGCTAAATATGGCGTTAATCATAGAATTGCATATCCTTATCACCCTCAGTCTAGTGGTCAAGTAGAATTGAGTAATAGAGAACTCAAATTAATTTTGCAAAAGACTGTTAATAGGTCTAGAAAGAATTGGTCCAAGAAACTTGATGATGCATTATGGGCCTATAGAACTGCATATAAAAATCCTATGGGTATGTCTCCGTATAAAATGGTCTATGGAAAAGCATGTCACTTACCTCTCGAACTAGAACACAAGGCTTATTGGGCTATTAAAGAACTTAATTATGATTTTAAACTTGCCGGTGAGAAGAGGTTATTTGATATTAGCTCACTTGATGAATGGAGAACCCAAGCCTACGAAAATGCCAAGTTGTTTAAAGAAAAAGTTAAAAGATGGCATGACAAAAGGATACAAAAGCGTGATTTTAATGTAGGTGATTATGTATTACTATACAACTCTCGTTTAAGATTTTTTGCAGGAAAACTTCCCTCTAAATGGAAAGGCCCTTATGTTATCGAGGAGGTCTACCGTTCCGGTGCCATAAAAATCAACAACTTCGAAGGCACAAATCCGAAGGTGGTGAACGGTCAAAGAATTAAACATTATATCTCAGGTAATCCCATAAATGTTGAAACCAATGTTATTGAAACCATAACCCCGGAGGAATACATAAGGGACACTTTCCAGAACGTTTCAGACTCCGAAAAGGAATAGGTATGTGGTACGGTAAGTAAACCGACTCCAAAACAGTTTTTAAGGCAATATTTCTCCGTTTTGGAATATTTAGAAAAATAGAAAAATAAGTAGTAGTCCGGGAAGGACACGAGGGCTCCACGAGGGTGGAGGGCCCGCCCTACCCTACTGGGCGCGCCCCTACCTCGTGGGCACCTCATGTGCTCTCTGGACTCGGTTTTCGTACACGACACGTAGTTTTGTCGGTAAAAATTCATTATATAATCTCCTGGAGGTTTTGACTCCCGTATCATGCAATTATCTCTTGTTTGTGTTTCGAGCTATTGCTGCTGCAGATTAGAGCAGGATGTCTTCGCAAGAGTCAGTCGGGGAGAGCCGGGTGTCTCATCCGGCACCGAGATCAACGACAAACAATCATGTTGACCCCTTTGGGCCAGCAACGGAGGAAGAGATGGAGGCTGATTTGAAGAGGATAGATGCCGTGGAAGAGGATCAAGAAGTCACTTCCCGCCTCCAAGCTGGATTCACAATGGGAGAACTGCAGAGCTCAGCTATTCCAAACTCGGTTATCCCTTCCAATGTTAGATTTCTTTCTTATGAGAATATGAAAAAGAGTGTCACTGGTTCTCCCGCAGCTATGCAGCACCCTTGGGTGCAGGGAGCCTTGGCTATTACAGGAAAACTCTGAAAGGAAATAATGGACCTCAAGCAGCAAGTCAACAAGCTTGAGGAGGAGAACCATATCTTGAGGGGCATCATCACCAAGAATATCACATCACCATCCCCGAAAAGAGAGACATAATCACATGGGTATGGGCACTCCACTTGGCAACTGCCAAGCTTGGGGAAGTGCCCCGGTATCGTATCACCATCACTTCTATCTTCACCATTTTTCTTAGTTCGATCTTTTTGGTAGTATCTTGATCTAGTAGAATAAAAGTTCTTAGTATGATCTAGTTGTGAGTTTTGCTTTATTATCCTTCTATGTAATCGAGTCCGTGAGCTATATAATAAAGATTAGTGTTGACTCAAGGGCTTGATTATTTTCCCATGATCCTAAGTGAATAAAAGAAAAGAGAAGGAATAAAAAGAAACAAAGTGATCATGTGAATCTTATGGAGAGTAACGAGCTCACATAGAAAGAGTATGATGAATAAAAGTTGTTGAGGGTTGACAAACACAGTTTTGGCCATCGTTGCAATTAATAGGAAGTAATAAAGAAAGAGAGGTCTTCACATATAAATATACTATCTTGGACATCTTTTATGATTGTGAGCACTCATTAAAATATGACATGCTAAAGAGTTGACATTGGACAAGGAAGACAACATAATGGGTTATGTTTTCTTACATCTGAGATAAATTATATTGTCTTGGATCTTCCAACATGATGAGCTTGCCTTTCCTCCTCATGCTAGCCAAATTCATTGCACCAAGTAGAGATACTACTTGTGCTTCCAAATACCCTTAAACCAGTCTTGCCCTAAGAGTCCACCATATCTACCTATGGATTGGGTAAGATCCATCAAGTAAGTTGTCATCGGTGCAAGCAATAAAAATGCTCTCTAAATATGTATGACTGATTAGTGTGGAGGAAATAAACTTTATACGAGCATGTGATATGGAAGTAATAAAAGCGACAGACTTCATAACAAAGGTCCATATCACAAGTGGCAATATAAAGTGATGTTCTTTCGCATTAAGATTTTGTGCATCCAACCATAAAAGCGCATGACAACCTCTGCTTCCCTCCGCGAAGGGCCTATCTTTTACTTTTATCTCCTACATTGCATAAGAGTCATGGTGATCCTCACCCTTCCTTTTAACATTTTATCCTTTGGCAAGCACAATACATTGGAAAGATCCTGGTATATATGGCTAATTCGATGTGAGTTTTCATGAACTATTACTGTTGACATTACCCTTGAGGTAAAACGTTGGGAGGCAAAACTATAAGCCCCTATCTTTCTCTGTGTCTGACTAAAACTCCATACCCATAAGTATTGTGTGAGTGTCAGCAATTGTGAAAGATTATATGATAGTTGAGTATGTGGACTTTATGAAAAGATCTTATACATTGACTCTTTCCTATGTTATGATAAATTGCAATTGCTTCAATGACTGAGATTGTAGTTTGTTAGTTTTCAATGAAGTTTATGATTCATACTTGATATTGTGATTGAATTATTACTCTAGCATAAGATATTATATGACAAAGAATTATGTAAGTTGTTGTTCTAAGAATGATCATGATGCCCTCATGTCCATATTTTATTTTTATCGACACCTCTATCTCTAAACATGTGGACATATTTTTCGATTTCGGCTTTTCTCTTGAGGACAAGCGAGCTCTAAGCTTGGGGGAGTTGATACATCCATTTTGCATCATGCTTTTATAACAATATTTATTACATTATAGGCTGTTATTACACATTATGTCACAATACTTATGTCTGTTCTCTCTTATTTTACAAGGTTTACATAAAGAGGGAGAATGCCGGCAGCTGGGATTCTGGGCTGGAAAAGGAGAAAATATTAGAGACCTATTCTGCACAACTCCAAAAGTCCTGAAACTTCACAGAAGATTTTTTCAAATATATAAAAAATACTGAGAGCAAGAACTTCACCAGGGGGGCCACACCCTGCCCACGAGGGTGGGGGGCGCGCCCTACCCCCCTGGGCGCGCCCCCTACCTCGTGGGCCCCCTGGTGGCCCTCCGGTGGCCATCTTATGCTATATGGAGTCTTTCGATGAGGAAAAAATCATAAGCCATCTTCTCGAGCAAAACTCCGCTGCCACGAGGCGGAACCTTGGCGGAACCAATCTAGGGCTCTGGCAGAGCTGTTCTGCCGGGGAAACTTCCCTCCCGGAGGAGGAAATCATCGCCATCATCATCACCAACGCTCCTCTCATCGGGAGAGGGCAATCTCCATCAACATCTTCATTAGCACCATCTCATCTCAAAACCCTAGTTCATCTGTTGTAAATTCTTGTCTCCAAGTCCAGGATTGGTGCTAGTAGGTTGCTAGTAGTGTTAATTACTCCTTGTAGTTGATGCTAGTTGGTTTAATTGGTGGAAGATCATATGTTCAGATCCTATATGCAGATTAATACCCCTCTGATTATGAACATGTTTATGCTTTGTGAGTAGTTACTTTTGTTCCTGAGGACATGGGAGAAGTCTTGCTATTAGTAGTCATGTGAATTTGGTATTCGTTCGATATTTTGATGAGATGTATGTTGTCTCTCCTCTAGTGGTGTTTTGTGAACATCGACTACATGACACTTCACCATTATTTGGGCCTAGAGGAAGGCATTGGGAAGTAATAAGTAGATGATGGGTTGCTAGAGTGACAGAAGCTTAAACCCTAGTTTATGCGTTGCTTCGTAAGGGGCTGATTTGGATCCATATGTTTCATGCTATGGTTAGGTTTACCTTAATACTTTTGTTGTAGTTGCGGATGCTTGCAATAGAGGTTAATCATAAGTGGGATGCTTGTCCAAGTAAGGGCAGCACCCAAGCACCGGTCCACCCACATACCAAATTATCAAAGCATCGAACGCGAATCATATGAACGAGATGAAAACTAGCTTGACGATATTCCCATGTGTCCTCGGGAGCGCTTTACATCATATAAGAGTTTGTCTAGGCTTGTTCCTTGCTACAAAAAGGATTGGGCCACCTTGCTACACCTTATTTACTTTTGTTACTTGTTGCTCGTTACAAATTATCTTATCACAAAACTATCTGTTACCACTTATTTCAGTACTTGCAGAGAATACCTTGCTGGAACCCGCTTATCATTTCCTTCTGCTCCTCGTTGGGTTCGACACTCTTACTTATCGAAAGGACTACGATAGATCCCCTATACTTTTGGGTCATCAATCGTATCCGGCACATCCGCGTCTGCCTCCCACGCGCTTACTCTTAACCATAACAAGAGGAATTCCTGTAGTGCCTCTTCCTCCAGCTTCGGGCCAACATCTAATGCCCTAGACCCATCCTCGATGGCCTGGCCTACCTGCCTCATCGATCTGATTCTCCACAAGATCTTGCCACATATAGTTGGCGCAATATCCTGCAGCCTCAAACCATCGATCCAACGACCTTCCCAAAAAAGTGTAGTCAGCCCACAATGCGCTTTGCTCCTAGTTGCTGCGTGGAATAGTATTTTCGCTTCCCTTGGAACCCTGATGTTAAATTCACTCCATGGTCTGGTAGTGTCCACCTGTTGGAGCCATGGCCACGTTTAGCCATCTAAGATTTGGCAGCCCCAGACCTCATGCTCATTTTGGTGTGCACACCGAGTCTGAGGCGACTGTGTAGTTGCCACCATTCGCAGCGGCCCTCCTGCACCAAAGGAACCCTCTGCACACCTTGTTCATCACAGAAATTGTCTTCACTGGGAGATCCAAAGCCATCATGGCATGGATGGGCATGGCGCACAGTACTAACTGGACCAAAGTTAGCCGTCCACTCTTTGGCATTAGAGCCACCTTCCACTTCGGCAAAACAATTCGCCATCTGGTCGACAAGGTATTACAACTACGCCAGTGATTGCTTCCTTAGTGAAAACAGTAAGCCCAGGTACTTGACTGGAAAGGATCCTCTCGGGCATCCCAGCTCCACACTAGCCATGGTGATTTCCTGGTCATTGCATCTTATTGGGAGAGCAGCTAATTTTGCCATATTCATCCGTAGGTCAGATGCTTCCCCAAACATCTCAAAGATATGCTTGCTAATATCCAGCTCCATAGGCTTTGGTTTGATGAACACCACCACGTCATCCGCAAAGATGGATAGACATTGCCTCATTCCATCACGCGCCAATGGCTCCAAAATGCCTCTGCTCGTGGCTCGCTCGAACATCCTTTGTATTGGATCCATAGTGAGGATGAATAGCATTGGCGATATCGGGTCACCCTGTCTTAGCCCCTTGCAGGTTTAAAGGGTGTCCTTGGGGTCTCCATTCACCATAACCTTGGTGGATGATGTTGCAAGAATCCCACAGAACCAAGACCTCCACCTAGGCCCAAATCCAAGATGTTGCATCACCTCAATCAGGAAAGGCCACTGGACATAGTCAAATGCCTTCGATATATCTAGCTTGAGTAGCACCACGGGGTTCCGTAGGGCATTTAGCCTGCGAGATGTACTTTGTACCAACAAGAAGTTGTCATGCAGGGATCTGCCCTTCACGAAAGCACTCTAATGATTGCCCACAAGCTTCGGCAGCTGTATCACCAATCTACATAGAAGCACCTTCTCGAAGATTTTTATAGCCCCATGAACAAGGTTGATCGTTCTAAAATCAGTCACCTCCAGAGCACCATCCTTCTTGGGTAGAAGAGTAACTAGGGATAGGAGATCATTGTTATCATGGCTTGTGTGATTTGGGTGCTAGTGTGAGTGCAATTCCTTTTAGTTTATATCCAGAAATTATGAATGATATTGCAGATGCTGACATAGAAGATATTGATGTTATTGTTAGGCTTGCCAATAGAGATACTATCTCACCAATTGGGATTGTTAGAGATGTTGAAGTCTTGTGTGGGAAAATAAAATACCCTATTGATTTTTTGGTTCTTGGTTCCCCACAAGATAATTTTTGTCCCATTATATTTGGTAGACCTTTCTTCAACACTGTTAATGCTAAGATAGATTGTGAGAAAGAAACTGTTAGTGTAAGTTTCGGGGATTTGTCTCATGAGTTTAATTTCTCCAAATTTCATAGGCACCCCCATGATAAAGAATTGCCTAGTAAAGATGAAATTATTGGTCTTGCTTCTATTGTTATGCCTCCTACTGATCCTTTAGAACAATATTTTCTTGACCAAGAAAATGATATGTTGTTGAATGAAAGAAGGGAATTATATGAGATTTTCTTTAAACAGATGCCTGTTTTGAAACACAATTTGCCTGTTGAAACTCTTGGAGATCCTCTACCACCCAAGAGTGATCCTGTGTTCGATCTAAAACAATTGCTTGATACTCTCAAATATGCTTGTCTTGATGGAAAGAAGATATATCATGTTATTATTAGTGCTAACCTTTTAGAGCATGAAGAAAAGAAATTATTGAAAACTCTGAAGAAGCATTGTGCCGCTATTGGATATACTCTAGATGATCTTAAGGGCATTAGTCCCACTCTATGTTAGCACAAAATTAATATGGAGCCTGATGTTAAAACAGTTGTTGATCATCAACGATGGTTAAATCCTAAGATGAAGGAAGTGGTAAGAAATGAAATATTAAAGCTTCTGGAAGCAGGTATAATTTATCCTATTGATGATAGTAGATGGGTAAGTCATGTTCATTGTCTCCCTAAGAAGGGAGGTATTACTGTTGTTCCCAATGATAAGAATGAATTGATCCCATAGAGAATTGTTACATGTTATAGAATGGTAATTGATTTTAGAAAATTAAACAAAGCTACTAGGAAAGATCATCACCCTCTACCCTTTATTGATCAAATGCTAGAAAGACTATCCAAACATACACACTTTTGCTTTCTAGATGGTTATTCTAGTTTTTCTCAAATACTTGTGTCACAAGAGGATCAAGAAAAAACTACTTTTACTTGCCCTTTTGGTACTTTTTCTTATAGATGTATGCCTTCTGGTTTTTGCAATGCATCCGCTACCTTTCAAATTTGTATGACTACTATATTCTCTAACTTCTGTGAAAAGATTGTTGAGGTTTTCATGGATGATTTCTCCATTTACGGAACTTCTTTTGATGATTGCTTAAGCAACCTTGATCAAGTTTTGCAGAGATGTGAAGAAACTAATCTTGTCTTGAATTGGGAGAAGTGCCAATTTATGGTTAATGAAGGTATTGCCTTGGGGCATAAATCTCTGAAAGAGGTATTGAAGTGGACAAAGCTAAAGTTGATGCTATTAAAAACATGTCGTGTCCTAAAGATATCAAAGGTATAAGAAGTTTCCTTGGTCATGCTGGTTTCTATAGGAGATTTATTAAGGACTTCTCTAAAATTTCTAGGCCTCTTACTAATATTTTGCAAAAATATGTTCCATTGGTTTTTTATGATGATTGTGTAGAAGCCTTTGAAATACTTAAGGAAGCCTTGACTTCTGCACCTATCGTTCAACCACCTGATTGGAACATACTGTTCGAAATTATGTGTGATGCTAGTGATTATGTTGTTGGTGCTGTTCTAGGACAAAGAGTTGATAAGAAGCTGAATGTTATTCATTATGCTAGTAAAACTCTAGACAGTGCTCAAAGAAATTATGCTACTACTGAAAAGGAATTTCTAGCAGTTGTCTTTGCTTGTGATAAGTTCAGATCTTATATTGTTGATTCCAAAGTAACTGTTCACACTGATCATACTGCTATTAAACATCTTATGGAAAAGAAAGATGCTAAACCTAGACTCTTTAGGTGGGTTCTCCTGCTACAAGAATTTGATTTGCATATTATTAACAGAAATGGAGCTAAGAACCCCGTAGTAGATAACTTGTCTAGGTTAGAGAATGTTCTTGATGCCCATGCTACTTCTTGAGCTTGCGTTGGGTTTTCCCTTGAAGAGGAAAGGGTGATGCATCAAATTAGAGTAAGTATTTTCGTCAACTTTTGAGAAATAAGGTATCATTCCAGTAGGAGACAATGCTCAAGTCACTGAACACATGCATAAACAAACACAAACTTGCACCCAACGCAATAAGGAGTTGTCAATCCCTTCACAATTACATGCAAAGTGATATCTGATAAAGATTAGTAAATGGTAAAGTAATATTTTTGATATTTTTGGTTTATGGAACGGAAAGTAAAAGATTGCAAAGAAAGTAAATAGGAAACTAAAATTGTAGATCAAAAACTTATATGATGGAAAATATACCCGAGGGCCATAGGTTTCACTAGAGGCTTCTCTCAAGATAGAAAATATTACGGTGGGTGAACAAATTACTGCCGAGCAATTGATAGAAAAGCGCATAATTATGACGATATCTAAGGCAATGATCATGAATATAGGCATCACGTCTATATCAAGTAGGCTGACTCCTGCCTGCATCAACTAGTATTACTCCACACATTGACCGACTCCTGCCTGCATCTAGAGTATTAAGTTCATAGAACGGAGTAACTCATTAAGTAAGATGACATGATGTAGCGAGATAAACTCAAGCAATATGGCAAAAACCCCATCTTATTATCCTCGATGGCAACAGTACAATACATGTCGGTTCCCCTTCTGTCACTGGGATCAAGCACCGCAAGATTGAACCCAAATCTAAGCACTTCTCCCGTTGCAAGAAAAACCAATCTAGTTGGCCAAACCAAATCGATAGTTCAAAGAGACTTGCAAAGATATCAAATCATGCATATAAGAATTCAGAGGAGAATCAAATAATATTCATAGATAAGCTGATCATAAATCCACAATTCATCAGATCTCGGCAAACACACCGCAAAAGAGTATTACATCATATAGATCTCCAAGAACATCAAGGAGAACAAGGTATTTAGATTCAAAGGGAGAGAAGAAGCCATCTAGATACTAGTGATGGACCCGTAGGTCTGAGGTAAACTACTCACGCTTCATCGAAGAGGTAATGGTGTTGATGTAGAAGCCCTCCATGATCAAATCCCCCTTTGGCAGGACGCCAGAAAAGCCCCTAGATGGGATCTCACGAGTACAGAAGGTTGCGGCGATGGAAAATTGTTTTCGTGGCTCTCCTCATAGGTTTTGGAATATTTGAGAATATATAGGCAGAAGAAATAGGTCGGTGGAGTCACGAGGGGCCCACAAGGGTGGGGGTGTGCCCTACCCCCTAGGCGCGCCCTCCGTCCTTGTGGATGCCTCATGGCTTCCCTGACATGCACTCCAAGTCCTCTAGATGTCTTCTAGTCCAAGAAAAATCATCACGAAAGTTTTATTCCATTTGGACTCCATTTGGTATTCCTTTTTTGTGAAACTATAAAACAAGGAAAAAGACAGAAACTGGAATTGGGCTCTAGGTTAATAGGTTAGTCCCCAAAATAATATAAAATAGCATAATAATGCATATAAAACATCCAAAAATGATAATATAATAGCATGGAACAATAAAAAATTATAGATACATTGGCGACGTATCAAGCATCCCCAAGCTTAATTCCTGCTCGTCCTCGAGTAGGTAAATGATAAAAACAGATTTTTTGATGTGGAATGCTACCTAACATATTTATCCACGTAATTTTCTCCAACGTGGCATGAATGTTCAGATCCGTATGATTCAAAACAAAAGTATAATATTGACATAAAAACAATAATACTTCAAGCATACTAACAAGGTAATTATGTCTTCTCAAAATAACATGGCCAAAGAAAGCTTATCCCTACAAAATCATATAGTCTAGCTATGCTCCATCTTCATCAAACAAAATATTTAAAACATGCACAACCCCGATGACAAGCGAAGCAATTGTTTCATACTTTTGATGTTCTCAAACTTTTTCAACTTTCACGCAATACATGAGCGTGAGCCATGGACATAACACTATAGGTGGAATAGACGGTGGTTGTGGAGAAGACAAAAAGAAGGAGATAATCTCACATCAACTAGGCATATCAACAGGATATGGAGATGCCCATTAATAGATATCAATGTCAGTGAGTAGGGATTGCCATGCAACGGATGCACTAGATCTATATGTTTACGAAAGCTCAAAACTTAACTAAGTGGGTGTGCATCCAACTTGCTTGCTCATGAAGACCTAGGGAAATTTGTGGAAGCCCATCATTGGAATATACAAGCCAAGTTCTATAATGAAAAATTCCCACTAGTATATGAAAGTGACAATATAGGAGACTCTCTATCATGAAGATCATGGTGCTACTTTGAAGCACAAGTGTGGTAAAAGGATAGTAGCATTGCCCCTTCTCTCTTTTTCTCTCATTTTTTTATTTGGGCCTTCTTCATTTTTTGGCCTCTTTTTTTATTTACTCCGGAGTGTCATCCCGACTTGTGGGGGAATCATAGTCTCCATCATCCTTTCCTCACATGGGACAATGCTTTAATAATGAAGATCATCACACTTTTATTTACTTACAACTCAAGAATTACCACTCGTTACTTAGAACAAAATATGACTCTATGTGAATGCCTCCGGCGGTGTACCGGCATGTGCAATGAATCAAGAGTGACATTTATGAAAGAATTATGAATGGTGGCTTTGCCACAAATACGATGTCAACTACATGATCATGCATAGCAATATGACAATGACGGAGCGTGTCATAATAAATGAAACGGTGGAAAGTTGCATGGCAATATATCTCGGAATGGCTATGGAAATGCCATAATAGGTAGGTATGGTGGCTGTTTTGAGGAACGTATATGGTGGGTTTATGGTACCGGCGAAAGTTGCACGGCACAAGAGAGGCTAGCAATGGTAGAAGGGTGAGAGTGCGTATAATCCATGGACTCAACATTAGTCATAAAGAACTCATATACTTATTGCAAAAATCAATTAGTTATCGAAACAAAGTACTACGTGCATGCTCCTCGGGGGTAGATTGGTAGGAAAAGGCGACCACTCATCCCCTACCACCACTCATAAGGAACACAATCAATAAATAAATCATGCTCTGACTTCATCACATAAGGGTTCACCATATGTGCATGCTACGGGAATCACAACTTTAACACAAGTATTTCTCAAGTTCATAACTACTCACTAGCATGACTATAATATCACCATCTTTATATCACAAAACAATATAGGGAATCAAACTTCTCATAGTATTGAATGCACTTTATATGAATGTTTTTATTATATCCCTTTTGGATGCCTATCATAATAGGACTAAATTTATAACCAAAGCAAATTACCATGCTGTGTAGAGACTCTCAAAATAATATAGTGAAGCACGAGACTTCATCAATTTCTATAAAATAAAACCACCATCGTGCTCTAAAAGATATAAGTGAAGCACATAGAGCAATGTTGCCTAGCTCAAAAGATATAAGTGAAGCACAAAGAGTATTCTAATAAATCTCGATTCAAGCGTGTCTCTCTCAAAAGGTGTGTGCAGCAAGGATGATCATGGCAAACTAAAAAGCAAAGACTCAAATTATACAAGATGCTCCAAGGAAAACACATATCATGTGGTGAATAAAAATATAGCCTGAAGTAAAGTTACCGATAGATGAAGACGAAAGAGGGGATGCCTTCCGGGGCATCCCCAATCTTAGGCTCTTGGTATCCTTGAATATTACCAACGGGTGCTTTGGGCATCCCCAAGCTTAGGCTCTTGCCACTCCTTATTCCATAGTCCATCAAATCCTTACCCAAAACATGAAAACTTCACAACACAAAACTCAACAGAAAATCTCGTAAGCTCCGTTAGTATAAGAAAATAAATCACCACTTTTGGTACTATTGTGAACTCATTCTTTATTTAAATTGCTGTAATATCTACTGTATTCCAACTTTTCCCTGGTTCATACGCCCCGATACTAGCCATAGTTTCATCAAAATAAGCAAAAAAACACATAGAAAACAGAATCTGTCAAAAACAGAACAGTGTGTATAAATCTGGATATTTAGAATACTTCTGTAAGTCCAAAAATTCTTAAAAATTAGGACGACCTAAGAAATTTGTTTATTAATCTTCTGCAAAAAGAATCAATATTTTATCACGCTCTTGTTAAAAACGAGAATTGTTTTCCTGAGCGCAAAAGTTTCTGTTTTTCAGCAAGATCAATTGTATGTGAACGTAGAGCTTATCACACTCGATCATCACGTGGTGTCTCGGCACGACGAACTGTAGCAACGGTGCATACTCAGGGAGAACACTTATACCTTGAAATTTAGTGAGGGATCATCTTATAATGCTACCGCCGTACTAAGAAAAATAAGATGCATAAAGGATAAACATCACATGCAATCAAAATATGTAACATGATATGGCCATCATCATCTTGTGCCTTTGATCTCCATTTCCAAAGCACCATCATGATCTCCATCGTCACCGTCTTGACACCTTGATCTCCATCGTAGCGTCGTTGTCGTCTCGCCAACTATTGTTTCTACAACTATCGCTGCCGCTTAATGATAAAGTAAAGCAATTACATGGCGATTGCTTTTCATACAATAAAGCGACAACCATAAGGCTCCTGCCAGTTGCCGATAACTTTTACAAAACATGATCATCTCATACAACAATTTATATCTTTATCACGTCTTGACCATATCACATCACAACATGCCCTGCAAAACCAAGTTAGACGCCCTCTACTTTGTTGTTGCAAGTTTTATGTGGCTGCTATGGGCTTCTAGCAAGAACTGTTCTTACCTACACATCAAAACCACAACGATTTTTCGTCAAGTGTGCTGTTTTAACCTTCAACAAGGACCGACCGTAGTCCAACTTGATTCAACTAAAGTTGGAGAAATAGACACCCACCAGCCACCTATGTGCAAAGCACGTCGGTAGAACTAGTCTCATGAACGCGGTCATGTAATGTCGGTCCGGGCCGCTTCATCCAACAATACCATGGAATCAAAGTAAGACGTTGGTGGCAAGCAGTATGATTATTATCACCCACAACTCTTTGTGATCTACTCATGCATATCATCTGCGCATAAACCTGGCTCTGATACCACTATTGGGGAACGTAGCATGCAATTTCAGAAAATTTCCTACGATCACGCAAGACCTATCTAGGAGATGCATAGCAAGGAGAGGGGAAGAGTGTGTCCATGTACCCTCGTAGACCGAAAGCGGAAGCGTTATGTTAACACAGTTAATGTAGTCGAACGTCTTCACGATCCAACCGATCCAAGTACCGAAAGTACGACACCTCCGTCTTTAGCACACGTTCAGCTCGATGACATCCCTCGAGCTCTTGATCCAGTAGAGGGACAAGGGAGAGTTTCGTCAACACGATGGTGTGGTAACGGTGTTGGTGATGTGATCCGCGCAGGGCTTCGCCTAAGCACTACGATGCTATGACCGGAGGAGTAAACTGTGGAGGGGGCACCACATATGGCTAAGAAACAACTGATGTGCTTTAGGGTGCCCCCTGCCCCGTATATAAAGGAGGAGGGGAGGAGGCCGACCATAAGGGGTGCACGAAGGAGAGGGGAGTCCTACTAGGACTCCAGTCCTAGTAGGATTCACCCCCTTTTTCCTTCTCCCAGAGGGGGGAAAGGGGAAGAAGAGGGAGTAGGAGAAGGAAAGGGGGTGGCGCCTGAGGGAGTCTTGGATTAAGGGGTCCTCGGGAGTCCGACCTGTTGCACATGGGCCGGACCAATCAGCTATGAAGATACAAGACAGAATACTCTGCCCCGTGTCCGGATGGGACTCTCCTTGGCATGGATGGCAAGCCTGGCGTTCGGATATGAAGATTCCTTTCTCTGTAACCGACTTTGTACAACCCTAGTCCCCTCCTGTGTCTATATAAACCGGAGGGTTTAGTCTGTAGAGGCCATCATGATCATACGGGCTAGACTTCTAGGGTTTTAGCCAATACGATCTCGTGGTATATCAACTCCTGTAATCCTCATACTCATCAATATCAATCAAGTAGGACGTAGGGTATTACCTCCACCAAGAGGGCCTGAACCTGGGTAAAACATCATGTCCCCTGCCCCCTATTACCATCGACCTTGGACGCACAGTTCGGGACCCCCTACCCGAGATCCGCCGGTTTTGACACTGACATTGGTGCTTTCATTGAGAGTAACACTGTGTCGCCGTCAGAAGGTTTGATGGCTCCATCCATCATCTGCAATGATGCTGCCCTAGGGGATGTTTTCCTCCCTGGCCAGATCTTCGTATTCGGTGGCTTCGCACTGCCGGCCAAGTCACTTGGCCATCTAGAGCAGATCGACAGCTACGCCCCAGGTCACCAGATTAGTTTTGGAAACTTGGATTATGTCACTGATATCCGAGGAGACTTGATCTTTCAAGTATTTACGACCCCAACCTCCACTCTGGCCTTAGAGCCGGAGCGCCTCACCAGGACTGAAGACAGGATTTCTAAACCCGCAGGACTATCCGTGGCCACTAGGCCCAGTACTGGAGAGCCAGAGGAAGCAGTGTCACCTACAACCATCACAAAGCCGGACTCTTCCCCAGACACTAGCTCCGAACTCTTGGAGTCAGCATCGTGTGAGCTCGGCCAAGGAATCTCCTTCCCGCCATACTCCACAGATTCTTTCCTCCCTTGACAAACCTCGCCTTTAAGCGAGGCTCTGGACTTGATGCGATCACTCGTGTTTACAGAGGAGCAATGTCCGAAGTACGCCCAGCTCGGACTAGGGGCTGAGAGCGGGGAATTTTACGTCCCACCCACCACCCACTTCACCGCCACAGTCGAGGACTTAACTGACATGCTCGATTACGGCTCGGAAGACATCGACGGTATGGACGATGATGCCAGAGAGGAGCAAGCCCAAAACCCGCCATTTACCGGACGCTGGACATGCACCTGTTCGTATGACGTGTACATGCACCTGTTCGTATGACGTGTACAAGCCCAAAATTACAGAGGAGCAAGCCCAAGGAGGGTGACAGCGATTACGAGAAAAATCCAGTAGAGGATAAACCTCCCGAGATACAGCCAAAGCGTCGACGGCGCCGCTCTAAATCACGCCGCAGCAAAGACAACAATACATGCACGAGAGACAACAATACTCCGGATGATGCTAAAGACCAGGAAAACCCCGTCGAGAAAAACTCTGAACATGACGATCGGGAGGATGGGCAAGCTTGCCCTGATGAACAGGCTGCAAACAAAGACTCGGAGGACAGTAATAACCTTCCACCCTCCGAGGATGAGGTGAGCCTCGGCGACGAATACTTTATCGTGCCTGAGGAACCTCTCAAGTAGGAGTGATTTAAGCAACGGCTAATAGCCACTCCAAGGAGCCTGAAAAAGAAATAGTAGTAGCTTCAAGCTGATCAAGATCTACTCAACGATAGATGGACTAACGTCCTGGCAGCAGAGGAATACGACCTCGAGCGCCCGACCAAAAGTTACCCGAAGTGCAAATAGCTACCTCAATTCATTGACGAGGCACTTGATCCCGTACCATCAGCACATAACGCGGCTGATCGACCACCACGTGGTAGGGACAAAATGGAAACTCAAGCCAAACACCAGCCCGTCCTACCTCGCCATAAAGGCAGACATAAAACAACTTGGGTACATACATATGACCTGCGGCAGGACCTGAAGAATAAAGCAGGTCCGGCCAGATTGATCCACGGATCGCGGGGGCGTGCCCTGACGCGCGACGACGGCTATCAAGCCGAACATGACAAGCACAATCACGTCCGGGCCAAAAACCGCAGATGGACTCCATCCGACCTACGTCACGATTTGGCCCGATATAGAGGCGCCGCACACCCCCTGTGCTTCACTGATGAAGTATTGGATCATGAATTCCCATAAGGGTTCAAACCCGTGAATATTGAATCATATGATGGAACAACAGATCCCGCGGTATAGATTGAAGACTTTATTCTCCATATTCATATGGCCTGTGGTGATGATCTTCATGCCATCAAATACCTCCCCCTAAAACTCAAGGGACCGGCCCAACACTGGCTAAACAACATTCCTGAAAACTTTATTGGCGGCTGGGAAGACCTAGAAGACGCCTTCCGCGACAACTTCCAAGGGACATATGTCAGACCTCCGGATGTCGATGACTTAAGTCACATAGTTCAATAGCCCGGAGAGTCAGCCAGGAAATTCTGGACCAGGTTCTTAACTAAAAAGAACCGGATCATCGACTGCCCAGATGTCGAAGCCCTAGCGGCCTTTAAGCATAACATCCATGATGAATGGCTCGCCCGACACCTTGGCCAAGAAAAGCCAAAGTCCATGTGAGGGAGTCCTGGATTAAGGGGTCCTCGTGTGTTCGACTTGTTGGACATGGGCCGGAGTGATGGGTCATGAAGATACAAGACAAAAGACTCTCT
Source organism: Triticum dicoccoides (assembly GCF_002162155.2). Classification (NCBI taxonomy): domain Eukaryota; kingdom Viridiplantae; phylum Streptophyta; class Magnoliopsida; order Poales; family Poaceae; genus Triticum; species Triticum dicoccoides. The sequence continues at coordinate 225,968,450 of NC_041384.1, read as the reverse complement.
CCCGTGTCTAGATGGAACTCTCCTTGGCGTGGATGGCATGCTTGGCGTTTGGATATGAAGATTCCTTTCTCTATACCCGACTTTGTACAACCCTAGTCCCGTCCAGTGTCTATATAAACCGGAGGGTTGAGTCCGTAGAGGTAATCATAATCTGACATGCTAGACTTCTAGGGTTTAGCTATTATGATCTCGTGGTAGATCAAGTCTTGTAACCCTCATACTCATCAATATAAATCAAGCATGACATAGGGTATTACCTCCACCAAGAGGGCCCGAACCTGGGTAAAACTTCGTGTCCCCTGTCTCCTGTTACCATCAACCTTAGACGCACAGTTCGGGACCCCCTACCCGAGATCCGCCTGTTTTGACACCGACATTGGTGCTTTCATTGAGAGTTCCACTGTGTGACTGCTAGAAGGTTCGATGGCTCCATCCATCATCTGCAACGATGCTGCCCTAGGGGAGATTTTTCTCCCCAGCCAGATCTTCGTATTCGGCGGATTCGCACTGCAGGCCAACTCGCTTGGCCATCTGGAGCAGATCGACAGCTACGCCCTAGGTCACCGGATTAGTTTTGGAAACCTGGATTATGTCGCTGATATCCGAGGAGACTTGATCTTCCAAGGATTCATGACCCGAACCTCCGCTCTGGCCTTAGAGCTGGAGTGCCTCGCCAGGACCGAAGACGGTATTTCTAAACCCACCAGACTATCTGTGGCCACTAGGCCCAATACGGGAGAGCCGGATGAAGCAGTGTTGCCTGCAACCACCACCAAGCCGGAATTTTCCCCGGACGCTGGCTCCGAACTCTCGGAGTCAGCATCGTGTGAGCTTGGCCAAGGAATTCCCTTCCCGCCATACTCCACGGATTCTTTCCTCCCTCGACAAACCTTGCCTTTAAGTGAGGCTCTGGACTTGATGCGATCCCTTGTGATTACGGAGGAGCAACGTCCAAACTATGCCCAGCCTGGACTAGGGGTTGAGAGTGGGAATTGTACGTCCCACCCACCACCCACTTCGTCGCCATAGTAGAGGACTTAACTGACATGCTCGATTATGGCTCCGAAGACATCGACGGTATGGACGACGATGCCGGAGAGGAGCCAGCCGAAAACCCGCCATTTACCAAACGCTGGATGGCCACCTCTTCGTATGAAGTATACATGGTGGATACACCCAAAGAGGGTGACAGTGATAACGAGAAAAATCCAGTAGAGGATAAACCTCCCGAGATACAACCAAAGCGCCGACGACGCCGCTCTAAATCACGCCACAGCAAAGACAGCAATACCGACACGAGAGACAACAACACTCCGTATGATGCCGAAGACCAATAAGACCCCGTCGAGCAAAACTCTGAACAAGATGATCGGGAGGATGGTCAAGTTAGCCCTGACAAATAGGCTGCAAACGAAGACTCGGAGGACAGTAATTACCTTCCACCCTCACTACAAAAAAATACACTTCCTTGATGACACGTGTTTGTCACAGTATGTCACGTTTTCTGTCATGCATGTACATCCATGACAATTTTATGATAGAATCAAGATAGTCATACCTGTGCTGTCGTAGAAGTGTTCCATGACATTACCAAAATTATCATCACGGAATTGTCCACTTCCATGACGATAAATCGCGCATCACAAAAGTGCTTTCGTCAAGGGTGACCGACACGTGGCATCCCCCGTAACGAAACACCGTTAAGCTATCGGGTCCAGTTTTGGATCCGATAACCCGTTAACAGCCCCGACCAATGGGGATTTTCTATGTGTAAAATCATCATTGGCTGGAGGGAACACGTGTCGGCTCGCAGTTGGGACAGATGTCATCCGCTCATTGGACCCAAAGCGCGTATGATACGTCGACATGTGGCACAGCCCAACAGAGGCCCATTCCTGTGAAAAGGCCGGCCCGTTTGACTTGGTCAAAAGGTGGCGGGCTGGCCAACAGCAACCCCGTTGATGGCATGTTCGCATATAGCCCATTTACAACCCGCTAACCCAGGGCCTGTTTATGGCCTATCCGAATTAGGCCCAGTAGCGTCATCTGGGCCGTCCAATATAATTCCAGCCTGTTTTAACTTCCGGCCCATGTATGGCCCATGACGTCTTTCGGCCCATATGAGGCCCTTAGTAACCCTCGGCCTATTAACAGCCCGTGGTAAAACTGGCCCTAATGAACAGTGTATCACTTTATACCCATTAACGGCCCATTATTCCATTGGGCAGTTTCCAACCCATGTTATCTTTCGGCCTTCTCAGGGCCCATTTATTCTTGGGCTCATTTCCAGCATTCATTTACTTTTGGCCTGTTACTGTCATTTTCTGCTTGTGGGCCAAATTCAGCCCACGGTTATAGTCGGCCTGTTTGTGGCCCGTTAATACGTTGGGCCATTTTCATATTAACGACAGCCCATTATGGTCGGCCCATGAGTGGATGATTTCAACTCTAGCCCATTTACGGCCATAATGTGGTCTGTTATTGGCCCATGTTTGGCCAACCGATCATTCGACCCGTAGAAGGCCCATTGATGATACGGCCCGTGGAAGGCCCATTGTGTCAACGGCCCGTATAAGGCCCATGGTTTCTACGCCCTGTAGAAGGCCCGTTGTTTCTACGGCCCTTAGAAGGCCCATTGTTTCTACGGCCCATACGAGGCCCATGTTAACTACAGTAAATATGTAACCCATGGTTAATGTGGCCTAGTTTTAAAAAATAGGTTATTGCGGCCACTAGCAAACCGCGGAAAAGAACTACACTAACTACAAGAAAACAAATAAACAAGACAATAAGGAAATAAACAGGCAAGCAACTTACGCTAGGCTATCACAGCTATTACACATATTACATCCACTGGGCATGAAAGTTCGCCACCAGTGCAAATATAGGGAAGAAAGCAGCATATAAATGCCGCAGAAAAAAGTCCAGAACTGAAACCACTTCAGAAGAGCTCAAGAAACAATATCCTGGGTACCCATAATGCTGGCAAGATGCTTAGCAAGGTTATTAACTTTCTCTTGTTTGGCGCTTAAATCCTCCAGCACTTGCTGTTGCACCAGAAAGTATGCATCTGAATTCTGCAGGGACTTCCTCAGTCCTTCGGCTTCCTGTCGCATAACATCTGATCGATGTCTTTCAACTTGAAGTTGAGACTCAAGAAGACGAACTGATTCAGGCAGTGAGTTCGAAGAGCTGGTGCCAGCAGTAGTAGCCAGTAACTCGAACACTACATCAAGACAGGACTTTGGGGTTGTCTCAGTGTCTTCAATATAGTTTTTATCTGCTTTGTTAGAGACCAACATGGATGTCTCACTATCTTGAACCTTATCTGCATTACTTCCTGTACCATTGCATAACGGGGTACTCTTCTCCAATATTTTATCCGCATTCTAAAAGAGAATCAAACAAACACATCACAAGTTTACAATGTAGTATATGGAACTCATTTTGGTAAACCAGTTCAGTAGTAAGGTGGACAGGATAACAACATGAAACAAACATATATCTATGTAGTATGGTCATTGTATGGTCTATATCATTCTAGTTTATGTTGCCAAATCAAGATAGATAACGTTCGAATCATATCTATTTAAGACAAAGCAACTTAGACAGAATATAAGTGTGGGAAACTACACAACAATAACAACACTTGTAAGGTGCATGGCATGAGAATATAACGGTTTATTCAATTAAAACTAAAATCAACATAGAGCAAGTACAACAGCAAACACGTTAAAAAAACTGGTTTAAAACATACTTGTTGCGCCATTGGAGTTTCAATTGCATCCTTCAAATTTGAAATTAGTTGGTATGAGTAAATACAGTGATGCAAGAGCAAAGTAGTATGAACCATAGCTACGGATCCTGACCTAAAAACAATTCTTATTCTACTTTAAGAGTTGACTTGGGGTTCGGAGTGGTGGTCCTCATGCTTTGGGCACTGTAGTTGCCTTACTAACTGCTCGTGTTTGGGTGCTTTGGTGGAGAAGGTGCTGTGTCAACGGGAACTGGGTTACTATCTGCTGGGGTTGGGGTTAGAAGGGGTGTAGCTGGTTCTCTGTCCAACTGGGTAGGGGTACAATCTGCGTGAGTTTGGGTTATGTGTGGTGGGGCTGGTTCTTGGCAAGTACAACTGTGGTTCTATCTCCATCGACAGGTAGCACAATCTTTTCTGAAGACCGTGTTTTTACTCCCACAGATACTGCCATCACCCCCTCCAATTGAAATGGTTGAGAAACAAGAAAAGTAATTGAATGTACACACATTGTAAGATAGACAGGTGCAATGGATAGTAGGGAAGAAAACAGGGCATGAAATAATTCACATTTATGTTGTCTAACCAAACAGAATAGCAGGACATAATTTCACATATATGATGGCTAATTAAACAGGATAGCATGAAATAATTTCACATGTATGATGGCTAACTAAACAGGATAGAATGACATACTTCAAAATATGACGACTATGTAAACAGGATGACATGATATAACTATACGATGTGTCTATTAAAGTGGTTGGCATGCCATAAATCACAAACATGTTGTCCATGGAAACATGATGGCATGATATAATTCATGGATAGAATGGTATAATTAAAAATATGATGACTATGTGAAGTGTGAACAGGATGAGATGATATAACTATATTATGTCTTTAGAAAATGGGTTGGCATGCCATAATTCAGATACATGCTCTCTATGTAAACATCATGGCATGATATAATTCAAATATATGATTTATATACTAAGGAAGTGAGCATAGGGCAATCGCATATATGATGTGTCAACTAAGGAGATGGCATTCAATATCATGTATATGATGTAAAAACTAAGCATTGCAATACAACATATGCATGATATGAGTAATATAACCCTGCCAAGTTTGAGCATACACCTCAGGGGGATAATAGGACTAGTCATCTGCCTCTGAATCCTCCTATGAAGAGCTATCTGTAACCAGCAAGATACCTGCTTCACCAGGTAGCATTGTCTGCTCTGAAGACCTTGTTTTCACTCCAGATTTCTCCATCACCAATTCAAATGGCTGATGCACATGAAGAGAAGTTGAATATACAAACATTGTTGACAAAAGCAATGAGAAATACAAAAAAAGGACGACATGATATAATTCACATATATGACGCTTGGCTAAACAACATGGCATTGCATAATTCACATATATAATGCCTTGCAACAAGATAGCATTACATAATTCACATATATAATGTCTTGCAACAAGATGGCATTGCATAATTCACATATATGGTAATTAGACACTAAACAGGTGGCATTCACACAAAGCATGTCTAAACGAAGCAAATGACATAGCAATACAAGATACCATACGCACGATATGAGCAACATAACCCTGCCAAGTTAGAGCATGCACCTCGGGGGGGGGGGGGATTAGGAATGGTCATCTGTCTCTGAATCCTCCTCTGAGGAGCTATCTGTAACCAGCAAGACATGCGCTTTGTCAGATAGCATTGTCTTCTCTGAAGACCTTG
>NC_041384.1:225947373-225962626 GCF_002162155.2 Triticum dicoccoides | reverse complement strand
AGCAACATAACCCTGCCAAGTTAGAGCATGCACCTCGGGGGGGGGGGGATTAGGAATGGTCATCTGTCTCTGAATCCTCCTCTGAGGAGCTATCTGTAACCAGCAAGACATGCGCTTTGTCAGATAGCATTGTCTTCTCTGAAGACCTTGTTTCCACTCCAGATTTTTCCATGACCGTGCCGAATGGCTGATGCACAAGAAGAGTAATTGAATGTACTAAAATTGTTGACAAATTTAACACGTAATAAAAAAATGATGTCATGATATAATTCACATATAAGATCACTGGCTAACCAGGGTGTCATTGCAAAATTCACATACATGATGCCTGGCTAAACAAGATGGCATTGACACAAAGCATATCTAAACTAAGGAGATGACATGTTTGATGTATACAGTAAGCAATGCAAGGCACCATATCCATGATTTTACCAACATCAGCATGCCAAGTTAGAGCGAAGACCTCATGGGGTAAATAGGAGTGGTCTTCTGCTTCTGAATCCCCCTCAGAACAGTTATCTTCCTCTTGATTACGATCCGAAATGGGTGGAGGGGAGCTGCCTTTGCGCCCACCATGGAGCAACATCTGCATGAAGTTGTATTGCCACACAAGGCTCGTCTCTTTTGCTCTACATGTTCAGTTCCATTATGTACAATAACTGACATGCATAGGAATAAAACATAGTGAGATTATGTAAGGAGTGCATGCACAAATCCATAGTGATGGTAGCAAACTTTGGATAGACCCAAAACAAATGATAGCAGGAAGATAATAGCTTTAGTTAAAAAATACAGATAATGGCTCCTTTAATGTTTGTTTGCACCCAACATGAAACTCATAGTAAACACCCAAGATTAACCAGAGAGTAGACATATAGTACTGGTTGCTGCCCCAATATGTACCCCACAACCGTTTAAAAACTCAAGTTTCAGCATAAGTTTGGTCCTGAGTCGGAGTCTAATAGGTGAACATGATGATAAAGTAGCATGTCATCATATTAAGCAATGCATAACGTAAGCAGACACGGAAGAGTGCGACCTCTCTTGCGGACTCGTGTAGTCCTCAAGGTCATCTACTCAGTTGATGATGGTAATGCAGTTGTCGTGGCTGCCGGCAACGGGGAAGAAGATCTGAGGTAGTGAAAGACAGTGTGGAGAGCGGATCCCTGCTATGGTGAACCCTTTCGTCGTTGGAGCAGCTGGGTTGGGGTGGAACACAACACCGCAGGAGCAGGAAAAACCACACAAGGTTTTCTTTGATACATATCTGTAACAAAAGTAATTGTGTAAGGGCTTGTTTGAATCTGAGGATTCTAACAATGCAGGGATAGGAAATAAACAGGAATAGGATAGGAATGCACGTGCAAAACAGAGAATTTAAAAACACAAGATTTCCGCCAATCTAGGTGTTTGGTTCACAAGAATTGGAAGATCATAGGATGCAAAGAAGCATGGTGAGATTAAGTCAAACCACAAGAAGTGTACAACCTCTTTGGCGAAGCCATGTCGATCTCAGCGTGATTGGGTTGGCCGGTGAGGATGCTCCGGCTGACTTGGCTGTCGGAGGAGGGGAAGAAGATCTTAGGCGTCTGGAGATGGAGCCCGAGGTACTGCTCCGCTGTGATGGAGGGTTTCATCATTGGAGCAGCTCCAGTGAGTTGTACGACACCGAGGCTGAAGCAGGACAAGAGAGACAATTATAACCTGAGTGGACTTCTAATAACATCTCCAATAGATGACATAAAATACATAACCGCAAAGTGCTAGATGTATAATCAGCCGCTCATCTCTGAACTTAATTGTCGAAACTGAATTTAACTTTCGAAACTGAACTTAACCGTCGAAACTGAATGTTACTGTCGAAACTCAACGCACTAGAGGTGAGGCTACACGTCAGTCGACTGACCTTTTCATCTCTGGTCAGTCAATTTTGCAGCCATTGGATACTAAATCAAGGGCCTGCAGTTCATCTTCAACCTCCACCCCCTTGAGACGCCAGCCAGCACCGACCAAACAGCCGCCCCCGCCACCCGCGGCCGGCGGTGCACTGCCCCGCCCGCCCTGAAAACACTCCCCACTGCCAGTCCGCCACCGCCCCGGCCATCCCTGTAGGACCCCCCGTGCCGAGCTTTTTCTCCAGCGATCCCCACGCCACCGCCCTTCCACCGCCGGCGACCACCGCCCCCACCCTGAACCCTAAGATAGATAGTGGTGTACCTCTCCGGCGAGCCCCCCTCCCCGCTGCAGCTGGTTCTTCCTTAACTTCGGCGAGCCCCCCATCTCTTGAAAATCGACTGACCCAAAAGTCGATTCAGTCGACTGGAGTGTAGCTAAATCGGAGCAGCATCGCAAGCAAGAGCAAGAGCGAGAGCAGAAACGCGAGCAAGATCAGACTAGGCAGGGGACCGAGAGCAAGAGCAGAGCAGCAGCGCGAGCGAGAGCTAAAGAAGCAGCAGCTCCTACTGATGTGGACGTTGCCGCCGAGGGAGCGACGTCATGGAGGAAGTGGACGGCGATGCCGCCGTGGATGGAGCCGCGCCGTGTCGGCTCGGGACCGAGCGCCGGCAGCACTGTGAGATTGAATCAAGAAGAAAATGCGGCGATTAGTGTACAACCTCTTTGGTGGCATCGATTAGGCCGCAACTTCATCCGAGGAAACATTGATGATGATGCTCTTCCTGTGGTGCAGGTGAAGACGGCGGTGTGGGAATGGAGGTGGCGCGAAAGACGAGGGGAATGTCAGGGCAGCTCCTTGGAGGTGGAGGACGGGGTGGCTGAACCGGCGGGATGACCAGATCGATGACGGATCCTCATCCGGTACGGTGGATGAGGTACGTCGAGGTGTTGCTATGGACGACGTCATCGGGGAAGAGGCTCCGGCTGGGTGGCGGACGGAGGAGGGTGTGGGGCTTCGCGGGTTTTGCCGGCCTCGGTGTACAAATGGGTGGGCGGATGGTATGGGAGTGGGGGGACTATGGCTTAGGGATGCGCTTGTCCGAAATGTGGGGTAAGTTATGAAAGTACCCCCACCAATTTGAGGCGGTTCTTTCGGTTCAGGGGTATCACGGGCATTTCGCTTGTTGGGATTTCACAGGAGGTGGGAGTTTTCGCGTGTGTTGTAATTTTGGAATAGCAAGGCGCGGGTTGAGATGGAGGGAGTTGTCGGAGCACAATGAGACAAAGATTTATCTTAAATATTTCAGGGTAACAAGGCGCGGGTTGAAGAGGCGGGAGTTTCGCAGCACGATAGACAGAGATGCTAGCTTGAAATTTTGGCATAACAAGGCGTGGCTTGAAATTTCGGGAGAACAAGCTTAACGTGTACCCAAAAGAAAATTTAGACTAGTATGATATACTACGTACAATGTGTTTAACACGCATAACACACACAAAGACACCATTTAGACTAGTACGGTACACGTGCATTGCACGCATGAGATTTGGCAACCAAATTATGAATAAATACCACATTATAGCATGTAAGCTTTGAGTCATATATGCATGATGTAGATGTTCGTTTAATTCTTATAGTTCATTTCATTCAAAATCATCTAGTTTTTATAAGAAAGCTAATCTATTTTAAGATTCATGGAATTGTGCGTTGTAAGGCAGAAAGTAAAAAACAAATCATGTAGAAAAACATTTGGGCAATTCTGATACGGAAGATTCTAGAACAAAGAAGAAGTGCTTGTGTTTTGAGGTTTGTGCATTATGCTTAAGTTCAACCATAGAGTCTTCTAGGTTGTACATGTGGCAAAATCTGGTGGAATCTAGATGATATCCAATGGCCAGTAGTGCTCAAATTTGCCAGCTCTCCACCATCGGATTGGCCTAATCCAACGACCATCTTTCAAAGTTAAAGTTATCCGCACACTATATAAAAAATATAAAATATAATATATATATAGGGGTATGGATATAGATATGTGATGCGAAAGCCACCCATCATCTCCAATTAGAATAGTGTGTCCATGCACGGATGCAATGTGGCCAAACGATGTCCGCCATCGGTATCTCAAATTCAAACCATTCTGACCTTGTTTAATGTATATACATTACAACATGCTCGTTTCCAAACCACACCGCACAGATCTCCGTTATATTCATGCATGCATGGTTTTCAAACATCATGATCTCTTATTCAAATATTTGAATTCAACTTTACATTGATTATGACCTCACCTAGTCTTTTACACCCACACATTGGTCTTCTCTTTATAATTGTACCACTAACTTTCTCTTGTGCATGCATGCACACACACTACCAGTCAGCATTATCCATCGCACACATGCAATCTTTTTCTTCAGGTCGATCTCCCATGAAGGCACACACACACATCCCCCTCTCCATCATATCGGTCATTCTTTATCTCTCACGTGCATGCGCAACGATCGATGTTCCTCTATGTGTGTGTATATAGCTAGGTCTTTCATAGTTTTCTACATAAACTGATCAATCTATATATCTAGTGAGGTCTCACCCTCTTTCCCACGTCCACATCGATCAATCTATACCTCTCTATATAGGATTACATATATAGCTAATACACCCACATTAATTATATATCCAATGCCCCCCTCTCATCATACATGCCTTCCGCTTCATCTCTCAGACGCGCGCACAATGGCGAAGACAGGGGGCAGCAAGGGCCCTGCCCCCTAACATCACTATATAGCGAGGCTAATATGAATGTGATCATTAGACAATTGCTGGTAAAAATGGTTTAAGTTGACGAATTGGCCCTCCTCGTAAAGGATTAGCAATGCTTGGCCCCCTAGGTCATGGGACATTTTTCATGGCTCTGCCACTGCGCGCAACAGCGCACATTCTCGCCCCCTCTCTCTAAATATCGATCTCGCAGTTGTGCACTCCTTCATAGTCTCCCTCCACTCGGTCCCTCGCAACATCTTCTAGCCCCCACCGGATTTTGCCACATGTACAATCTAGCAGACTCCATGGTTGAACTTAAACATAATGCACAAATCTCAAAACAATAATGGTTTTCCTTTGTTCTAGAATCTTCTGTATCATAACTGCCCAAACTTTGTTTCTAGTTGAATTGCTATTATTTGTTTTTACTTTATGCTTTACAACGCACAATTCCATGAATCATAAAATAGATTAAGGGCTTCTTTGATTCAAAGGATTCTCGAAGGAATTTTGGAGGATTCTAATCCTTAGGAATTTTACCTATCTTGGTTGTTTTATTCGTAGGATTGTAAACCATAGGAATTTTTCCATATGATTCATTTGCACTAGATTTCATAGGAAACATCCCATCCACTCAAACATCTTTGAAAGAATTTTGCATTTTTCTATGCACAATCAAACACTCGTACCATCCTGTAGGATTCAAGACGACATTCCACTCTAATCCCATGTTCTTCCTATTCCCGTGTTTTGAAAATCCTATGAATCAAAGAGGCCCTAGGTTTTTTATAAAAAACTAATTGATTTTGAATGAGATGAACTATAAGAATTAAATGAAGGTCTACAGGCATATATGACTCAGAGCTTACATGCTATAGTGTGGTGTTTATTCATAATTTAGTTGCAAAATCTGACGCGTACAATGCACGTGTACCTTACTAGTACTTCGAGTATGTGTAAAATACAATGGCACGCTACACAGTGTGTCTCTTACAGTTCATGAAGCCACGTGGCACATGTGGAGGCGTTGTCGCGACATCCTTGTGTGGATTGATCATAGTGACGTGCTGCTGGTTCCAGAAGAATATACTCGTCCTCCCTGAGCCGCACTGGCGGTACATGCACGAAGCAAAGATGTGCACGCATGCCACGCACGCACTCATTCCCTCGCACGCACACGCGGGTACACGGGCGGATGCAATTTTGTACCAAGATCCACCCCATGTGATAATTTGACGTGTGTAAAGTCCTTCACTTCATTGATGGTCAATTAATACAGCGCATGCAAATTGAGTGGACGTGAGGGCGGAAGAAAGACATGCGCGTAGTACTGCGCGCATGCGAGTAGTTAAATCATGGGTTGCTAGTAGTACTTCCATTGGTCTCCTTCGTATTTTGTGCCAATTTTTGACAGTAACATAATATTTACGCATCTGAGCAGTGTAGTCTACTTGAAATTTATGTTCCACTAAACTCATCGAGAGCCGTTTCGGGCCTCGAAACCAAAAACCATCAATTAATCTTTCCCTTGTTCCCATCACATTCGGAAGTACTAGTGCTACAATTAAGTGCAAGCCTGCTCACACCTACCAGTACGTACCGAACCTGAATGTGTTCCCACTATGCAGGTTTTAGTACTAGTGCTAGTACTTAGGTTATAAAAGGGGAACTACCTAACCGAAAATTACTCTACCTTCCTCCTCATAATTCCTCCTCCTTCGTCCGTCCTTGCCATGGCCGGTGTGCAGAGCTCTAGGTCGAGAACTACTCGTAACAAGGGAGCGGCAACCAAGGCTGTGGAAAAAAAGAGAGGGCTCGCTGCCACACAGAGACCTCAAAAGATCTCTCATGGGTAGACGATGGCTCCCAGGAGCGCCCTAGACGCGGAGGCGAACATGCGGCACTAGAGTCGTTATCCCTCGACGGCATGCCCGATCAGCTCAATAAGCACCTCAATAAGCAGGAGTTCATCCATGGCTTGGTGGAGCTGCTGAAGGAGAGCCTCGACGACATGCCCACTGAGCTCAATGAGCAGGGGGAGTTGACCGTTGGCTTGGTGATGCTGCTGAAGAAGAGCATTGCCTGGGAGAAGAAGGCGACCGGCGAAATCCTGCAACTTCAGGAGGACAAGGCGAAGCTCTGCCACGAGCTCGACCTGCTGAAGGAGGAGAACACCGGCTGGAAGAAGCTGCATGAGAATAGTAGTTCCTCAATGAAGATGTCGCAGTCCCTCGTCATGGAATAGAAGGAGGAGTTGGCGAAGCTCCGCATCGAGCACCCGACTGCTGTCAAGTTACGTAATGCGGCCGTGGAACAAATGATGAAGGCTCGCGTCGAGAAATCCCGCGTCATGGACACAGTGATGAAGATGGCAGAGGAGATGCGCAAGGAGATGGAGGTCATGGAGGCGATGAAAAAGTAGTTACGACTCCGCAGCCAGCAACCCTTCATGTAGTGAGAGCAGCGCCCCAGACTTGTGTGTGCGTCTTCCTTATGTTTTTGGGGTGATAATCCTCCTTCTTCTTTTGCTCCTATGTTTCTTATTTTGCTTTGGGTGTTTGGTCGCACGTGTCACCTTCTTTGCGAGGCATGGATAGAACAATGCTAAAAATGAGATGACTAGCAAATTAGATCATTCTTTATCGCCAATAGAACAATGCCTCTTTCTAGTAATATATAATAAGAGTAGAGAGTAGAGGATATGGCATTGGGCTGTCGTGTTTCGTGCTCCTTCATCGTACTCCAGTAGAAAACTTGAGTATACCGCACGGTTCTTTGCTCCTCCTCAGGTCGTCGGCACATTTATACAAGCAGTCAAATCAAAAGGCCCCGCCTTCCAGCAGTAATGAGCCGTCAAATCACAAAGGCCCTCGCCTCTCATGAAAAGGACCGAGCTAGACTGCCCCGCCCTCTAGCCTTTTAAAAAAATGTATACATTTGTACAGTAGTAGCATTGATGAATTGCTCCATGGAGCCAAACTAACAAGATGTAATTAAAGAAAAAATGTGGTACTAATAGAGAGCGCTCGTCGCCAAATTATGCATATACTATATGACACTACCCACTATGAAGGTACTAGTAACATAGACTAGTAACTAGTCTATGCTACTCTTCACTATGACCAGCCATGAGAAACGACACTGCCACCTTACTCGGACTCCTCATCCATGTCCTCGACTTTGTCCTTGTCCCTCTTCCTCTTGGCTGATACTTCTTTGCTTGAACCGCACACTTGGTTCTTGCTCTTCATCCAACCCTTGTAGATATTGAAACAAAGGTAGCCACCCATTGCAGCGTAGTGGATGTGGTCTATATCTAGTACATTCCACTCACATGCACGATGAAACCTGAACGGAGGTTTCTTCAGTGTACTATACGAATGATGAACCATGGCTCCTGCCAGGGTCAGCATTGAAGGCTGATCACGGGAGGGCACCAGCCCTTTCTTCTGGAGGTCGAAGGGGTCGCCTACAACGAGGCCTATCCGACCCAGGATTTCCTTGTCATTCCTAAAGTCTACAATAACGAATTTGACTCGGCCGTCCTTGAGGAAATTCCTAAAATCTTGGCACTCAACGTCGGCATGGCATATATGGTAGACCAAGCATAAGTCATGCACGCAAACCTGGATCACAGCGAGCTTCTTCTTCTCTGCCTCCTTTAGATTCTTCTCGCTTCCCAGGACTGTGGTGTACTCAACATCTAGCCTAGCGACCCACTCATCATTTGAGTTTTTGAACATGCGTTTGAAGCGAGCAAGGCATTCTTTCACCATTGTGGAAGAACGGGTGTAGATGACGTCGAACTCATTGCCGGTGATGGTTCTAACCTTGTACTCACCACCGATCATGGAGATTTGGGATGCCATGGATTTGGGTGGAGGGTTAGGATTAGCGGAACTGCCGTAATGTGAAAGGACGGGACGTGTAGGAGCGGTTTATCGATTGTAAAAAATGTTGAGTGGGGGGGGGATGTGCGAATGGCAGGGTAGTGGCTTGCCTGGTGGATAAATGGATTCATGCACAGTACTATGGGGGCCCAATTAGATGTTATGTCTACTCGACGCCCAATTAAATAGCTTTCGATGTCATGTCAAGCTTTCCATTCTCCCATGATATGGGCTTCCGAGAGCCCTTGGATCTGAGATCGAAAGGTTGCATGGTGTGATTCTAGACCTATGGGTGAATAATTCTATCCTAGAGGGTTATTCTGCAATTTTTTAGCAACTTAGCATGCGACCATTCGATCTCAGATCCAAGGGCTGCTAGCAGCGTGTATCATGGTCGCGCCTACCATGACCGTCGCCTCGCTCGCGCGGCCACGCCCTTGGAGATTTAACACGGTGCATTAGCCTATCTGATGTTGGCATGTCATACATAGTCATCACTTAGTCACTCATACAACAAGGTTAGCTATAAGAGTATTTTTTGTTTACTTCTCCCCATCTCTTTCTTCGTGGTATTTATTGCATTTGCCAAGGAGTGATCTCTTCCAATGAAATGGTGCTTAGATGAGGTGCTATGGGCATTAAATGGCTTAGCAACTCAAGTCCCCAATGCATAGGTGCTTAGTTTTTTGTTGCTAAGTTTGCTTCATCTAGGTACACGCGCTTATCACCGTTTCTTCCCTGGGTCACCAAACTAGTCTGTCTCTTCTTAATTAACTTGCCACATCAGACTTTATGCCTATGTGGCAGGCTTAGCACTTGTAGGATCAAGTACAATAGTGGGCTATAAGCCCGCTTTATATGGCATTTTTGCATATCTAGGGGAAAGAGGCAAGGAAAAAGTGGAGGAGTGGGCTCTCAAGCAAGAGTCAGCCTCTACATGGCGGAGCATCGGGAGAGGCACCTGTATGGAGGTGGTCAGGAATCGGGAGACTCAAGCCGGTCGTAGCGCCGCAGTTAAAATGATAATGGCAAGTCAAATCACCGGGGCCCACCTGTCCAGCAGTAACTCACTGTCAAATCACACATCCCTACGTTTGCAGCAGCCTACTCCCTCATCTTCTCGCGTCTTTGTCGAACCGACTAGGTGGAACTGCCCCGCCTACCGCGCAGGAAAAGCCCCGCCCTCAACTTTTAAATAGTACAATATACTAATTTTGTATCCATGGATTGCGCCATGGAGCAAAGCCTCAAGACAACTGCGGTACACATGTATGGAGTATACAACATACCCGTCGCGTTCGCGTCGCACCCCAGACGGTCGGACGGTCTGGCATGCCGCTCTCTGAACGGAACGCGCGTCATATTGTGTTTGCACACACATGTGGGACCGCAATTGAGAACCGACCATAGGCACACTCCCCGGCCCCGCAAGTCGGGTGAGTTAATAGAAGTAGTACATACGTTGGTACTTGGACGATCCCTGTAAGACACGGAAGATCAGTTCGTCCATGCATGTGACCAGACTCTAGCAGACACGCTTGGATTGGCTATCGTCTACATATCATGCAGGCTGTGTTGTACATGGCTGTAGTTCTGATGAGAAATCTAAAAAAAGGTTGCTTGTCATCTCGCAAAATTAGGTGTCATGTGCTTCAGATCACTGCGAGGGTTAAACAGCGACAACTGAGTTGGGCTAGTCATTGGGGGCACATGCACGGAGACTACTCGGCTGCCATCTAGGTTAAGCTGGCTATGTTAATTACGACATCTATCGACGGACCCCTTTTCTACGAGTTTATCTTTAATTTGAGCTTTGATCCTCGTCTAGTTTGTTCGTCGGGATTCATCTTGTCTCCTTTGGGCAGTGAGGTTATGATTTCTTGTCATGTGGCATTTTTTCGTGTTATATGTTATAATCCGGTACTTCCGATCAAAATGACGACAACTGCGCACGTGCATGAAGACTTCTCGACAGTCATTGCCGAGGTCAAGCCGGCTCCGGCAGGTAGACAAAAGAAAACTAGTACTCCACTATATAGGCAGGAGCCTCCGCGCTTGCATGCTAGTGTTGCTCTCTTCACACTGTCTCATCCTCTCCAGATCTAAACACGACAGCGGTGGCCACACTCTCTCTCTCTCTACTCACCGCTGGTCACAGATCCAGCCAGATCCTCTCCATCGGGGAAGGTGAGAAGGTGCAACGTTCACGCGCTCGTCCTCGGCAACGGCTCTTACACACTGCCGGCGTGTCCCAGTCAGCGTGCCTTGCTGTTCTCTCCCAAGCATCGCTGGCGAGGGAGGGCCTCCCACCCCTTCTTCCTCCTTGCCGTAGTGTGGGCAGATCCGGCCTCCCGCCGCCCACCTAACGGCATCCCAGCGACCGTCAGGTATAACTTCCTTCGAAACCGGCCTTGCTATACTTCCTGAGCTCCTGACGTCACTACATTTGTATCTTTTACTATTTCTCAGCCCCCTCGTGTAGATAGGATCGATCGGCTATTCGAAAACCACCTAATTTTTTATTGTTAAGAGGTAAAACTAGTTCATGCACTCGAATCTAGTAGTACTTGGTTCAAACAAGGAAGAAAGGGGGTGGGGTAGGGGAAGATTTGTTACCTGAATCTAGGACTTGGTCGAAAGAGGAAATAATGGGGGCAAAAGAGACTGGCTATCCAACTGGTCTCTAGGTCTAATAGGGAAATAAAGGGAACACGGTACAAACTCAATATAAACCCGATCTATTGGTTGAAAAAGGAAAGAAAGTGGGGATTGGGGAACATTTCAACAGAGTAAGTCCAGCACTTAGCCTCACATAGTATAGGGTGGCTATATACCGAACAAAAATGGGACCAACACAGATATCCTCTTCTGATGTTTGTTGCCCCGAGCCGCTCTTATGTAATACCACTGGTAAAATGTAATAGTCGCACTGTTGAAAGTAAGGACACGTTAAACCAATGTTGTTTTCAATGTAATGCCTCTAGTAATATGAATCAATGGCACTTTTTTTCATGTCCTGCTAAATTTCCCATTAAGATAAGTTGCTTCTTTTCGTTAGAGATGCAACTGTCCTGGTCCGCCTACTCTCCAGGAGCTTCACGACCAACCTTGATGTTGCTCAATTTTATTGCAACTAATGAAGAAGAAGCTCTGTGGGTTTCATTTTCTGATGGAAATGGAACCGGGGCTGGAGCCCTTTTCTTAAAAAAAGAAGAAGAAGAAGCTGCTAGCTCATGGGACATTGCTTCATTTTAGGTGAACTGCACCAAAAGGTCCCATGAATTGAATCATCCATGTTGGTGACTGGTCTCATCCCTTCTACGATGGCGTTGACTGCAGATATGGTTCCCATCACGAGGTATGTTCCATTTGGTCTGACCGTTTGCCAAAGATCCTGCATGTTGATCCTGCTCTTGTGCTACTATTTTGGCACTGCCATGATAAAGTAGTAATGTTATTATTTTGCACCTCAATCTAGTGGCACTATTAATTTGAGGCAATGTTTTGGCACCGCTAGTGCCACTGTTTTTTTATATATCGAAAGAGGGGGTTCCCTCCGATTTCATTAAAGAAAACCAACCATAGAGAACCATTATCCGACAACATCTTAGTGTAAACGGGCAGTTATGCAACTAATACTAGAACAAACTAAGTACTAGCAGGAGAAAAGTTTGCCACATAAGCTAGGCAGGTAGGGGGACGCAGCACCAGCTCGACCAAGTTTGGATTACAACCCAAATGCTAACACAGAAACATTAGGGGAAGATATGGACTGAAAGAGCCAGCTTCAGCATCCCAGTCTAAGCACCCCCAGCCTTCATCCTTGCGACGCACGATACACCTCGTTTGCCACCTGCTCGACCCTAGTGTCACTGATAAAATGAAGTAATAATACAGTTAAAATAGAGCGAGTGTCCTCTCTATCATTTCATTTTCAATGTAGATAAAGAAAGTGCTTCTCCTTGTTAATGCATGTTTCATCAACTAGTCCCATTGTTAATGTTTAAGCATTTCTGCAAACTGGGGTGCTTAATTTTAGTTGATCTGCACAAAAATAGAGATTTGAATGTCTCAAGGCCCCTCCTTATACTACCGATGTACACTAATGTTCATCACTGGCAGAAGGTGTATCGGGGAGACTTGGGTCGATTTCCAGTATGATGTAATATTTTCTTCTGTTTATTAGTGTATGTTTCATCAACTAGTGCCACTATAATGTAATCATGCCTTTTCTTTATCTGTGCAAACATGGTTATTCAGCTGCATTTTGGTGGAACAGCACAAATGTATGGATGGAACTGACATATATGCAGAGTGTGAGGTGCCAAGTAAAAATTACCAACACCAACCCTGCTCCATCTAAGCATTGGCATCCACCACCATCAGTGGGATGTGTGGCGCTCACTTTGGACAGATCTTTCTTGGCAGTAAATCCACTAACCAAATACTAGTAGCTTAGACTTAAAAAAATACTAGTATCTTATATTGGCAGTTTTCTAGGGGTGTACTCTTTTCTGAAAGAAGCACCAATCTATTTTTCTTTATTTGTACACAGTGTCACAACTTTCACCCAAAGGTTCAGAGCTATTTTAGGGTGATTGGCGTAGTACTCGGAGACTGATTGTAAGCATGATTTTTATTAGTTGTCACACTGATTGTAAGCATGAGCAGATGGAATATTAGGTTAGTGCAAAGCATACCTTAAACCCTACCGACGCCGTTGAAATGACGCGAGCGTCGAGTGAACCGTGGAGAACTATGGGGAAGCGATGTGACGCCATCCGGCCTCCTCTTGCGGTGGGAGAACGAATACTCCTATGGCTCCGGCTGCCTCTGCACCCTCACGAACGGCACACCGTACTCGATCGATTCGTTATCCTCTGGGTGCTCGACCTTTGACCTGTACGCCCACCACCTCCACCTGACTTTCGCATCGGGTGAATCTGTCTGCTCCATCGCCCAGACGAGATACTCAATGAACTCGAAGGACTGCGGCGTGACTGCCGCCAAGGAGTACATCGCTGCCCTCATCGCTGTCGTCTGGCTCTTTTGCATACATTGCCACATGGCCCTCACCGTCCTCGAAATCTCCCACTCATTGTCAAACCAAGTAAGGATCTCCTTCAACCTTGCTAACTTTGCCTGGTCGTCCCGGTGATCTGCCTGATTCGCTACTGCATCCCCTCCATAGATGTCCTTATGAGTGGTCTGGTGCTAGCTTTGGAAGATGGGAGGAGAGACGGTGGTCTTGCAATAGAGAAGAGGGAGAGGCGAGACGGTGGTTTTGGAATGGAGATGATGGAGAGGAGAGGGGGTGGTTTTGAAATGGAGAAGAGGGAGAGGCGAGACGATGGTTTTGGAGTGGAGATGATGGAGAGGAGAGATTCCCCTGCCTTTCGGTCGCTGACAGGTGATTCTCAGAGAAGAAACTGCAAGTTTTAGTTTCAGATAAGAAACTCCAAGTTCAGTTTTAGATAAGAAACTGCAACTTTCAGAGGCAGAGCATTTATATTAACACGGCCTTTTCAAACAGTGTTAACATCATGCTGGAAGTTTTATTCATGGTCAAAACTGGAACTACCAGCCAGTTAACATCATGCTAATCAACATTCATGCATAGCACATCTTCATATGATGCACAGTCAAAAAGATATGCTATTTTCAAGATACCCACACAATGTCGAGTGTGCGAAAAACAAAGAAAACATGGGACAAAGTTTTGGCAAGTGTTGGACATGGTGTGCGTAGATGACAATTGGGACCCACATGTCAATAAAGGCAGAGGCAAAAAATTTGGAGATATTTCCTCTGCACAGGTGGAATCGAACCCGGGCAGAACAGCTGTCAGTTAGTGTCACTCGGCCACTGGGCTAGTTCAGTTGTTTCGTTACTAATAAGGCACTTCGTCAGGTGGTCGGATCTTCTCCTGCGCCTTTGTGCGCTCGCCGCGACGCCATTGTCTGCCGTTGTGAACATGTTGAACAAATGAGAGGAATCTGGAGGACTGTACATGGAGAGGCGGATAGTTGAGACCCACACGGTCTATGGCCATACGCAAGCAAGTGCCTCATCAAAAAAATACTTCCTCCTAATGCTATACTGACGTTGGGGCCCACGGGTTTGTCAACATAGTTACATTTTTAGGTGCTTCAACGTAGTTACTATAGGAGATAAATTCACAACGAAGCCGGGGAGCTGGCAGGTATCATTTATTATCACTGGGCAGCAAGTATCAACTGGGTTTTGGGCTGCCCCGTCTAGGCTTTCTTTTTTAACATGCGCAGCCCATGACCTCGGATGGGAGGTCCATAGGCCTGTTTGTATTTTCTTGAGGTCCGCCATGTATCGACCGGCCTATGGACCTCCCATCCGAGGTTTTATTTTTCCTGAAACATCGGCATCCCAATTTATGTATTTTTTTGAAGAAAACGCAGAGGTCTGTTCTATTTTTCTATATAAGAATAGGAACGTCTGGTCCAACTTATGTTTCCCTTCTAACTATATTATATATATTTAAATTATTTTATATGTTATTATATATTATTATTATTCTCATCATATATTTAACACATACTTACATATGTAAGAAAAAAATATCCCACATCTTATTAACTTATAAAAATATTTTCTTAACAATAAAATCCTGGATTTATTTTTGGCAACGAAAATCCGGGTGATTGTGTACAAAAGCTTGGTAAGATTTAAGGACCAA
>NC_041384.1:225915672-225947222 GCF_002162155.2 Triticum dicoccoides | reverse complement strand
TAACAAAATGCTCAGCCCCTGTTTATTTTTTGATGACATTGCTGTGCCCACTCCAACATTATAAGTATAATAAGCCCAGCAAAATTGTGTATTTTGAGAAAGTGCAAATGGCATGTAATTTTTTAGAAAAAACATAAATGGGCTACATGGACGCTACATAATTTGTTCACCCAGCCCAGCTAATGGACTATAATTCAAAAAAAGAAGATCAAATGGACTGTAAATTCTACCCCGCAAAAAAAAGACTGTAAATTCTGAAAAAATGGGTTGAATACGTGCCACATTTTTGGAGGCTGAAATGTGGGCCAATAGGTCGAAGCCAATGCAAGTCGTTGTCAACTTAGTCAACAAATGATTCTGACATTGTTAGCCGTTGGATTTACATCCAACGACTGACATCCATCTTCAATCTCTCGTCTTCTTCCTCCAGCACCGCTAGGACCACCTGCTCCCGCCTCCACCCCTCCACACCTCATGTTCTTCTCCACCGACTGCCGAACCACACCGCACCAGAACCAATTAACCCTCGTACATCTCTCCATTTGCGACTCTACTCCCGCGTCTTCCCGTCTCCGGCTCGTTGCTGTCCGGGGCCTCGCCGTCGTCCACCACCTTGGATGCGCTCGGCGCGGAGTGGTCAACGAATGACACCATCGGAAGTAGACTGTGCGTGGAGAGGCTGACAGCTGGGTCCACGGCCGCATGTAAGGAAATGCCTCCTTATTACGTGCAAAATAATGATTCCTCCACCTGACAGCTGGGACCCACCGGAAGGGCCTCTATATTTCGCGAAAAATGTTCCCACCGCTGACAAGTCGGACCCACCAGCTGTATCTTCGCACGCAAGGAAGTGCCTCCTTATTACGCACACAAAAATGAATACCCCCTGCTAGCTGGGACCCATAATAGTGGGAGGCTGACTTGTCGGCCAACTATGTTGATGGGGACGGAGGGCTTTGTCAACTTAGTCAATATGAACGATTCCAGCTCAAGTGACCGTACGCTGTCCATCCAACGGCCGTAGTGCTTCTTCAACCTCTGGTCTTCTTGCTCCAGCCGCCCAAAGTAGCGCCGGTTGTGCCTCGTGCTCCTGCCTCCCGTGGCCGGCTGCGATGCCGCGGAGGCCTCACCGCCCCCTACTACTCCCACCGCTGGCCAGGCCATCCCTCTACTCACACACACCCCCTGTTATTCTGTGGCGACGACAGCCTCACACCGTAGCAAACTAGCGAACCCTCATACTCCTCTACGCGTGGGCATCCACTGCCGCGTCTTCCCTGGCTCCACATCGTCCCCTTCCTAGGCCTCGCCGTCGTCCACCGCCCTGGTGCTCTCGGCGTGGCGTGGTCAATGTGGTCAAGGAACGACTTCCATCGGAAGAGTACTCTACGTGGAGAGGCTGACAGCTGGGCCCACGGCAGCTGCAAGGAAGTGCCTGCTTATTAGGCGGAAAATAATTATTCCTCCACCTAACAGCAGGGACCCACCGGATGGGCCACCGTATTTGGCGAAAAAAAATGTTTCCCCCTGACTGCTAGGACCACCGGACGGGCCACTGTATTTCTTGAAAAAAGATTCCCCCGCTGTCAGCTCGGACCCACCAGAAGTGCCTCCTTATTACGCACAAAAAAAATGAGTACTCCCCCTGCTAGTTGGGACCCACCTTGGTGGGTGGCTGACTTGTGGGCCTACTAAGTTGACGGGGATGGAGTGCTTTGTCAAATTAGTCAATATGAACGATTCTAGCTCCAGTGACCGTACGATGTCCATCCAACGGTCGTAGTGCTTCTTCAACCTCTGGTCTTCTTGCTCCAGCCGCCCAAAGCAGCCGCGGTCGTGCCGCATGCTGCTGCCTCCCGTGGCCGCCTGTGCTGCCGCGGAGGCCTCACCACCCCCTACTATTCCCACCGCTGGCCAGGCCATGCGGCGACGGCAGCCTCACACCGCAGCCGAACCAGTGAACCCTCGTACTCTTCTCCGCGCGGGCTTCCACTGTCGCGTCTTCCCCGGCTCCGCGTCGTCCCCTTCCTAGGCCTCGCCGTCGTCCACTGCCCTGGTGCTCTCGGCGCGGCGTGGTCAACGTGGTCAAGGAACGGCTTCCATCGGACCTGGACTGTATGTGGAGAGGCTGAGAGCTGGGTCCACGGCCGCAGCAACGAAGTGCCTCATTATTACACGCAAAATAATTATTCCTCCACCTGACAGTGGGGACCCACCAGACGGGCCACCGTATTTCGCGAAAAAATGTTCCCCCTGACTGCTGGGACCCACCAGCTACATCTTCGCACGCAAGGAAGTGCGTCCGGAAAAAAAACGATTCGCCCCCCTAACTGCTGGGACCCACCAGCTACATCTTCGCACGCAAGGAAGTGCCTGACAGTCGGGACCCACCTGGTCGAAGCGTACGTAGAATTGTCATTCTGATCGCGAACGTGTACGTACATACTGGTCGATGTAGAGGTGCACACGTGTCGTAGCAGAGGCGTGCACGTAGCATGTACACGTACGTACAACGGCCAGGGTGCAAGAAATTAAATACGGCCACGTACGTACATACGGGAGGGGTCTCGAACGCCTACTCGCGCATACGTACGGCCAGGGCTCGTGTACATGGCTGGGTCAGAACGGAGAAACAATGTCTTCGTCGTGTTCATGGGGAGCCAACCGGCTGGGTCGGAACGAAATGCGTTATCGTGTTCATCAGGAGGGCTTGGACGGAACAACCGATGGAAACGAGGCCTGGCGTACCGCAGAACAAAGGAAACGACCTTGTGTTCGACCGGCCACGGTCGAAACAGATCCGGTTCATCGGGAGGGGTCTGTCGTACCGCAAAACGGAGGAAATGGGCCTCCTACGATCGAAATGGGGGTCCTGTTGATCGGGAGGGGTGTGGCGTACCGCAAAACGGAGGAAACGGACTTGTGTTGGAGCGCTATGGTTGAAACGGGGGTCCTGTTCATCGGGAGGGGTGTGGCATACCGCAAAACAGGACTCCACAGGATACTGTTCATCTCCACCATAAACTCCCTCCAGCCTCCACGGGCTACTGTTCATCCACCGCCGACCTCCTCCAGCCTCCACCTGGGACTGTTCATCCACGGGCTCCTGTTTATCCAGCCTCCACCGCACGCTACTCCACCGGCTACTGTTCAACCAGCCCTCTCCACGGGCTTCTATTGAACCTCCCCCCACAGGCTACTGTTCATCCAGCCCTCCACCGTCTACTGTTCATCCTGCCCTCCACGGAGTGGTCCTGTTCATCCAACCCTCCATGGGGTCCTCTTCATCCAGCCCCAACCGGCTCGATCGATCGGGGTCCTGTTCATCCAGAGGCAACACCACGGGGTCCTGTTCATCCACCCCCACCAGGAACTATTCATCCAAACCCCCCAGCAATGCTCACTGTTCATCCAGAGGCAGCATCGATCGGCTTCAGTTAGCAGCAGTAGCGAAGGAATCTCTCGATCGGGTTCAGTTAACAGCCATCGATTGATCGCTCGGGTTCAGTAACGCGTAGCCTGCAGTGCAATCGCTCGGGTTCAGTTAGAGACCAACGCCTCGCTCGGGTTTAGTTAGAGCCCAATGCCTCGCACCCACGCGCGTGCGTGTACGAGAGAAATGCGCATCGCTCGGCCCCGACCACCCACCGTAACCGGGAACACCCCGATATTTTCCTCGCCCTCGCTTCTACCACGGTTTTTTCCATCATGGACGGCCCAAAGAATGTCATGCAGCTGCGTCTCCGGCCCGCCCAGGACGAAAAGCCCATTTTCTGTTATGATTTTTTGTCATAGAAGTAGGACCCCACCACATCTATGATGATACCGTGTTTTGTCACAATTATTGTCATAGAAGTGTCATAAGTATGACAGAATTTTTTTTCGTTCGGCCCAAAATGTCACGGATGTGTCTTTTTTTGTAGTTCCTCCGAGGATGAGGTGAGCCTCGGTGACCAAGACTTTATCGTGCCTGAGGAACCTCTCGAGCAGGAGCGCTTTAAGCAATGGCTAATAGCCACTGCAAGGAGCCTGAAAAAGAAGCTGCAGCAGCTTCAAGCTGATCAAGATCTGCTCAACGATAGATGGACTAATTTCCTGGCAGCAGAGGGATACGACCTCTAGCGCCCAACCAAAAGTTACCCAAAGCGTAAATTGCTACCTCAATTCGATGACGAGGCCTTGAGCCCATACCATCAGCGCGTAATGCGGTTGATTGACCACCACGTGGCCGGGACAAAACGGTAACTCAGGCCGACCACCAGCCCGTCCTAGCTCGCCGTAATGGCAGAGATAAAACAGCTCGGGGATACACATATGACCCGTGGCACGACCTGAAGAATAAAGTAGGTCTGGCCAGGTCGATCTACAGATCACGGGGCGTGCCCCGACGCACGACGACGGCTATCAAGCCAAACACGGCAAGCAAAATCATGTCCGGGCCGAAAACCATAGATGGACTCCATCTAAACTACGACATGATCTGGCCTGATATAGAGGCGCCGCACACCCCCTATGCTTCACTGATGAAGTAATGGAACATGAATTCCCAGAAGGGTTCAAACCCGTGAACATCGAATCATATGATGGGACAACAGACTCCGCGTATGGATCGACGATTTTCTTCTCCACATTCATATGGCCTACGGTGATGATATTCATGCCATTGAATACCTCCGACTAAAACTCAAGGGGCCAGCTCGGCACTGGTTGAACAGACTGCCCGAAAATTCTATTGGTGGTTGGGAAGACTTGGAAGACGCCTTCCGCGATAACTTCCAAGGTACATATGTCCGACCTTCGGATGCCGATGACCTAAGTCACATTATCCAGCAGCCCGGGGAGTCAGCCAGGAAGCTCTGGACTAGGTTCTTAATTAAAAAGAACTAAATTGTCGATTGTCCGGACACCGAAGCCCTGGCGGCCTTTAAACATAATGTCCGAGATGAATGGCTCGCCCGCCATCTCGGACAAGAAAAACCAAAATCCATGGCAGCCCTTACTGCTCTGACGACCCACTTTTGCACGGGAGAGGACAGCTGGCTCGCTCATAGAAGCAACAGTACCAGTGATCTGGGAACTTCCGAAGTTCGAGACAGTAACGGCAAGCCACGATGCAATAAACACAAGCGTCGAAATAATAATGAAGGGACACAAGACATGGCGGTCAACGCCGGATTCAGCGGCTCCAAACCCGGTTAACAGAAAAAGCCATTCAAGCCAAACAGAGACGGAGCATCCAATCTAGACAAGATACTGGATCGACCCTGCCAAATTCATGGCACCCTCGATAAACCAGCCAATCATACCAACAAAAGCTATTGGGTCTTCAAACAAGCCGGCAAGCTTAATGCCGAACACAAGGGGAAGGGGCCGCCCAGTGACAACAACGATGAAGAGACTCGCCAACCGAACACCGGGGGTCAGAAGCAATTTCCCCCCGAAGTAAAAATTGTAAACATGGTACACGTGACGCACATTCCTAATGGGAAGCGCAAATGTGCACTACAGGACGCCTACGCCATAGAGCCGGCCGCCTCAAAATCTAGCCAATGGGCGGCCTGCCCGATCACTTTTGATCGCAAAGAGCACCCAGCCAGTATCCGTCACGAAGGTTCGGCAGCTCTGGTCCTCGACCCAATTATCGACGGGTTCCATCTCATGAAAGTCCTTATGGACGGTGATAGTAGCCTTAATCTACTCTACCAGGACACTGTCCACAAAATGGGCATTGATCCTTCAAGAATCAATCCCCCCACAACTTCCTTCAAGGGAGCAGTACCCGACATACAATCTCACTTCACGGGTTCAATTACATTGGAAGTCGTTTTCGGCTCACCGAACAACTTTCGAAGCGAAGGGTTGAACTTCGATGATGTCCTGTTCCGTAGTAGCTACCATGCACTGCTTGGGCGTACTGCTTTTGCTCGTTTTAACGCGGTCCCACATTATGCTTATCTAAATCTTAAGAT
The DNA here is from genome assembly GCF_002162155.2 of Triticum dicoccoides. Classification (NCBI taxonomy): domain Eukaryota; kingdom Viridiplantae; phylum Streptophyta; class Magnoliopsida; order Poales; family Poaceae; genus Triticum; species Triticum dicoccoides. The sequence goes on along the minus strand of NC_041384.1, from coordinate 225,941,253 downwards.
GCCCGGTCCACGCGGTGTCATCACAATAAATGGAAACATGGAACGCTCCCTCCGTATAGAGGAGCATACTATGGCTACTGCAGTCGAAGTACAAAGCGGCCCCATCAAGCCATGTATCTCATTAGCCATCAAGCCACCGGTCTCTATTAAACAGGATTGATCAATCTTTGAGTTGGATTAGCAGTTCGACCTCCGTCGTTCGCCTCATATAGCTGAGAAGTTTGTACCACACATACATAATTATGCACTTAAAATATGCTGGTCATCGATGGAGGCACAATACGGACAGGCCTACAATGTGGTCCGCACTCCCATAGCTTTTTTCCCCTTTTCTAACTATCATCTATCTTTTACCATAGGTGACTCAAAGCCTGGTCATCTTACGGACCTTTTCTAAGTTCGGCTTCATACAGATAACCGAAGGCTATTCCCGCCAAGGAGTTCTTTCGCCGAGGCAAGGCAAGAGAGACGTGCGACAGGAGGTCCAAATATTTTTTTGTAGACCACACTCTTTATTTCAAACATGTATAGTGCCTTTTTCCTCAGCCTTCGACCCCGGCATGTTAAATAGTCCGGGTAGTGGTGTTATAACCCAAAGATTGCGTTTGACGTGTCAATCAGATTCCAGTGAACATAGTTTGTATTCAGTATTTGCTTTTTCTAAGAACCAAATTTTGCTTCTTCGGCTGTTTCATGCATGCACCTCGGCACAAATTGCCAGGGGCTCGATATGGCAACATATGAGTTGACGATAAGTCCAAACAGCTTTATAGCATACTTCGGCATCACGAGTTTGGCCTTATATGCATCAGCTCTGAATCATGTCTTTGGTCAATAGATGGGTTGGCCGGCTCCTGTGCTTACTACCTTATGTTCCGCCCTATCGGCTAAGGTAGTAAAGGGAGAAGTACTGCGATTGTGTTCCGGTTCATCTGGTCAAGCACCTCAGTGGAGAAAGCCGAAAACTGACAATCATGATGCGGCGAGAGCTGGTCAACCACTCGATGACTTATTAGAATCTTTCATGATTCCCTTTGTATTACATGAAGGACCATTCTTCTGGTCACCTATGTAACGCACTGTATTCGGATAACCGTGTACCAGGGGCTATATCATAGACCCACCATCAAACTCCTATTGCTAAGTGAAAGTGTTAAAGCCCTATAGTCCGATTGCCTAGTTCGCTACATTGGCACCTCCTTCATGGACCAAGACGTTGGGTCAAGAGTGATAAAGTGCTTTTACGAACACCCCCGTATTATACGCGAGGGGGCTGAAGCCGATGACTGGAAAACTTTCAGATTATACAAAAAATGTCCGCAGAGGAGGAACCAAAACCTTCAGGCAAAAAGTATAGCCTATATATGTCATAATATTGTTTCTACAATTTTCGTACAATCACTCGAATATCATATCCTTCGAGCACTGACCCTCTATCAAGTGGGCGCCCTCAAGGACATCCTCAAAATAATGCTCCGGCCTGTGATGGTCCTTGCCCCCGGGTGGACTCCTTGCTGCAATATCGTTGGCCTTCGTCTTTGCCCAGTACATCTTGACGTGGGCAAGGGCCATCCGTGCACCTTCAATGCACGTTGACCGCTTAACAGCGTCGATACGCATCACCGCATCAACAAGTCGCTGCACCAAACTGAAATAACTATTCGGAATCAGCTCCATCGACCATAGCCAGACCACGACATCCTTCATGGCAGATCCGGATATTCTGTGGAGCTCAGCCCACTAGGCCATCTGTTCGTTCAGCAACACCAGATGCTTTTGCATGCTGAACTGCGACTAGAAAAGCTTCTCCGTTGCATGTCCTTCTTGCGCTTGGTAAAACTGCGCCGCATCGGAGACACTCTTCGGCAAGTCCAAGAATGCATCTGGAGAACTCCACATTTGATTAAGCGGGGCATACTTCGGATCACCGAATTTAGTCTGTAATAAGAAGGGCTTACCGGCCGCTATCTCCCTAGCTTGCCGGATCTCCTCTCGAGCCGCTCTAGACTCGGACCATGCTTTTCTCGCCTCTTTGTAAGGCCTTGTCGAGATCGGTCATTTCGACTTTGCAATCCTTTTTGAGGAATTCACATTTGATATTCTCTCTTCGCATTGGCGCCGAGCAGTCTGTTCGGCTTTTAAATCAGCGTCTGCCTTCTTGGCAACCGCATCACTCATCCTGGCTTGCTCCTTGGCCCGGACGAGCTTAGCCCGTAGGGTCTCAACCGTGGCAGGACCATCTGCAGTTATGCATATCTTAGTATATATCTCAGCTTCATGCTCATATGATTATACATACATATACCGACTGCCCCAAAACATACCTTGCGCCTCGTCGAGTCGCCTGTTAATAAGCGTGATGTCGTCATCCGCCACAGCAAGTTTCTGCTTCAGATCTGCAACCTCTGTAGCACGGGCAATCGCCATGGATGAAACAGCATGTGTTCCAATTAGTTAGATTATTTCCTGGGCATATCTTTCTTGATCCTTTGATCGCCTCCTTTTGGACGCCAACCAGAGTCTTAGGGGCTACTATCTATACACTGGTGCATTTTTGCATGTAGAGTGCAATTGAAGATATAACATTGCATACCTCAAAGCCTCTTAACAGGCCCGTGAAGGCTTCATTCAATCTGCTTCTCGCAAACAGAATCCTCTCAACTTCCGTACCCATCAAGGTACGATGTTCCTCTGTGATGGATGCATGTCGCAACACGTCCATCAATGTATCCGGCGCCTCCTGATTCCTAGAAGCGGAGGTGGGAGTATGGACTCCCTTCGAAGGGATGTGTTTACTCGACCCTAGAGTCGTCTCCGGCTATAAACCAAATAGTTCGGGGCCTTCTTTGTTGGTCCCCGAAGGGGCTGCATGCCCCGGACCCTGGACTACCGAAGTATCACCTTCGGGAGTGGTCTTCATTGTCCCTCGCACCACTTCTTGATTAGGAGAAATCCTCCGGGACGACACCTCAAAGTCATCCGCCCTATTGGGCGACAGGGTCTGTGGAGGCGTCTCGCTTTCCATCATCTCCAAAACAAGATCCCCCGAGGAAGAGGACTGTTGAGGAAGACTGCGTGCCGGACTGCAAACATATATTTCAGATGTTACCCTTGTAAGCGGAAAGGAATGGGCTATGTTTAGGGCACCTTTGTTCACTTATGATTCAGCTAAAGGCTTGTCCTTACGGAGGAATTGCGCGTCAACGTCGTCTTCCGAACCCGAACCGCCTGGCAAGGACATCTTCCCTTGCTTAGGAGCCTCTACCTCCAAATCTTCGGAGGCGGTCCTCTTCTTCCCATGCGGGGAAGGGATGTCAGCCTCTCCTTCTCTTTTATCTCCGGATGAGGGAGTCCTAATCTCCCTGGACGTAGCATCTAGTGTACATTTAAAATGGAGGCCACCTTTGGCCTTCTTGCTCTCCTCCTTGTCCTCCTTCACCGGCACTTGATATGGTGCCGGAGCCAGCATCCTTGTTAACACAGGATCGACTGAGTCTTCGGGAACAGGGGCCAAACACCTAATTCATTCTGCCTTCTTTACCCAGCCTTGTTCCAAGATGGTTTTCTCAGTGCTACAGGATATTTAACTAAGCTGTGTTCGGGAGTTGAGTTCTTGCCGAGGTATCCGGATGGTTGCAGTCGGGGCGGTGTCTTCGGTGGTATCCGGCCACTGCTTTCGTTTCCCGAAGAATAACTTCCACATTCCTTTGTGAGTCATGCCGAAGAAGTGCTGAAGGGCCCGTTGTCCTTCCGGATTGAACTCCCACATGCGGAGGGGCCGTCACTGGCATGACAGGACCCGGTGGACTAGCATTACCTGGGTTACATTGATGAGGCCGGTGTCCTTTTTGAGGAGGCTCCGGATGCGGCTTTGTAGCGTCTGCACTTCGTCAATTGATCCCCAGTCTAGCCCCTTATTAATCCATGATGCGAGCTGTAATGGAGGACCAGATCGGAATGCAGGTGTAGCTGCCCACTTGGTACCACGGGGTTCGGTGATGTAAAACCACTCCTGCTGCCATAGGTTGGAAGCTTCCGCAAAAGAGCCTTTGGGCCAAAAAGTATTGGTGAGCTTGTTCACCATAGCACCACCACACTCTATTTGCTTCCCCTCAATTACCTCCCGCTTCACATTAAGGGTCTTGAGCCATAAACCGAAGTGAAGGGCAATACGGAGAAAGTCCTTGCACGTGACAATAAACGCCGAGATGTGAAGAAAGGAGTCCAGAGCTAGATCGTGAAAATCTAGCCCGTAATAGAACATGACACTACTAGGGAAAACCTTATACATAGAACATTAGAAGTAGCGTGTGTTAAAAAAGCACGATGGTGCTAAGTAGCAGTAGCGCGCTGATGTAAACGACGCTACAGATACAGTTGTAGCAGTAGCACGCCTGAACATAAAAGCGCTACTACTAAAATTTCCAAGGCTTAGTCGATAGGCTACACATAGTAGTAGCGATCTAGGTAGAACCGCGCTACCGCTACTTGCTTTGTAGCAGCGCGTTTATGCTGAAAGGCGCTACTGCTAAATGAAATAAAATTAAATGGAAAGCAAATAGAAAAGTAAATGAAAATGAAAGGAATAAAAAAGGTGAAAGGAAAAAATAAAATGTAAAGAAAAATAAATGAAAAAGAGGAAAAAAGAGAAAGGAATAGCAGTAGCGCATATCGAGGAACGTGATGTAGCTAGCTTAGCAGCAACGCACTTCCTGGAACGCGCTACTGCTACTTCTGACTTAACCACGCGGTTCGTTCTTCCCCACGACACTTCCCCCAAATCCAACTCCTCCGCTGTCGCCGCCACCATCGCCCATCCACCGCCGCGCGCCCTCCCGTCGCTTTCCATACATCCTCGACGCTGGCCCGACCCTAGATTCGACACCGCCCCCGACCCCGACCTCGACGCCGCCCCCGACCCCGACCTCGACGCCGCCCTCCACCGCGCGCCCGAGCCCCGACCCCGACCTCGACGCCGCCTGCCCCTCCCTCGCCGCAGGCACAAGAGGTGAGCACGCCTGCTGCTCCCCCTCCCCTACCTCTGCCTAAGGTTCTTTAAATTTTAGTTGCATCAAATTAGTTAGGGTTCATCTATGGGTGGAAACGAACCGGATGCGGATGTTATCGGATACGGATGCGGCTCAGATGTTTTCTTAGATGATGAATAAACACTATTGTAATGCATAATAAAACGAGTAAAATTTGACCACTTATTTCACTTTTAAGTTGGATAATTGGAATATCTGCTACCACTTTCCACCCCTAGGTTCATCAAATTAGATGGTAATTAGGGAAATAGTTCCTAGTTACTAATTACTTAGTAAGAACTAGGTACTAATTAGGTACTAGTTTATTTTTATTTATAATAAGTTTATTTTTAGTAAGAACTAGTTGAATTAATAGAACTAGTTGAACATGTCACGTTTGTTGTTATTTTTTTAGTTAAAGCAATTATTCCCGCAGCGACGTCGACGATGCCTATCCCGCATCCTCATCATCGTCGACTCTACGGAGGACACCTGCTTGACCAGATGGGCCATGTGTGGGACTGGGCTCTGCCGAGCTGGTACTGGGAGGCGCTACCTACCGGGGGGCATAGCTTAGTGAGGAGTCAGCCTGTCGTTGACCCGAACCTGCTTTGGTGGCGGTCACGTGAGCCAGTGACGGCCCAGAGGCTCGAGGACCCCGCGGAGGTGGTGCGTCACCGTGTCAGGGAGGAGGACGCGCACGTCCGTCGCCACATGTTTGCATTGGAGCACAGGTTCTCCAATACCTGGCAAGTTCTCCAAGGATCTCACTAGAGCTATGATCCTGTGATGGTTCCTTCTCTTTGGGTGTCCACCGCACGCACCGATACCCGTCGTGCGCTAGGCTTTTAGTTGTATTAATGATGTTATATGTATGAAACTATTCGGGATGCATTAGAGATAATATTTGATGATGTATGGACGCATGAGATGATTTACTTTTGCTTATTGAATGCATGCTAATTTGAATACTTATTTATTTTATGATTTGGTTTTGCTTATTCAATGCTCATGTCAATATGAGTCCTATAAGATATTTTGAAATGTAAATATTGTGTTGCTCAAATAGGATATGTGCTTGCCCAAGTGGCCGGTCATGTTTGCAGGTTACACCTCCGAGTGGCCTATGTTTTGCCGGAGTGTTGATTCATTTCTGTTCCGGCAAATTTCAGGCGCTCGATATGTCCTATTTTAGCAAAGTCATGCCGGATGTTTCCGTGAATTTTGGCATGACTTGTGCCAGAATATGTAGGAAATATCGAGTGCCCCGGATTTTTCTGTTGAGTATCCTGGTAGTTGCCTTCGATCAATTTTCAATTAATGTTTCAACTATGAACATAGGAAATGTATGACGACGAAAAGGATTTAGATATTTGCGAATACTGCGAAGACGAGCGCGCCTGTGCGACAGAATCTTCCAAGATGATGATAGGCACTTCAGCATCAAGCTGGACGAGAACTTTGAAGTGCATATAGTAAGTCACAATGACAAGTCTTGTTTAGTAATTAAGCATGACATCTGCTTCATTTGCTTCAACTTATATTTTTTTTTACTATTCTACTAGCGTATCCCCTGCCATGCAAGAGTTTTTGTCTTGGATAAGATAGGTTTCAGTCCTATGAAAACTACTATGGAGGTAAAGAGAGTTTACTTGAAGACCGAGCATGGTTATACTTTCCATGCAAAATTACACAACACAGACACCTACACCTATTTTGAATGCAAAACTTGGCAAGCACTATACAAGACTTACGCATTTGAGCCTGATATGGTTACCATGTTTGATATTCGTCCGGAAGATCATATTGAAGGTAATATCGACATATGAGTCGATGTGGAGACGCCTCCAGTTATACCATTATGTGAGTTTCTCATTCATATTTATGTCTTTGATATTGTTTATTCAAAAATAGTTCACAACTAATTTCTATTGACATCTTATTTCTGTTCAAGCAAACATGTCCAGCGCTTGGTAGACAGGACGTACTACTGTCCCAGGGCTGAACTAAACTGCGAGGAGATAAGTCATTATGTTGCATGGCTTCAGGATCTTCATACTGTCAAGACAAATTATTTTTCTGGACTTAAAAATCTTAGTACTCAAAACATGCGACCAATAGTGTTCTTACTGAACTACGGTCACATCTATTTAGGAAAGATGGTAAGATTTTTACTATTTGTCCTCAGTGCATATTTTGCATACATTATTTTTAATCTAAACTTCATTGCTAAGTATGTTACTGTACGATGTTCTTCAACAGGAACTCCTGATGAATGTTGTGCCTCATTGGATTGAGACTAAAGGTCGCATGAGAATGGTTAGCTTACGGCCAAGACATCCTACAACGCACTTTAGTGCATTCAGGATTTCTAAAAGCGAGGAATGCTTAATAGTGAAAGACTGGAGCAAAATTGTGAACGATCGCAGAGAAGTACTAGGGGGCAGCAATCAGAAGTGCAGCCCAGAGACATGTTCATCTGCATGCACCAACTTGATGAAGCAGGAGTGCTACACATGTTTTATGTTATTTTACCTAAGAGAGAGAGAGAGAGCAGCAGGAGTGATTAGCTAGATAGAAATGAGCTATGATGATTAAATAGCTAGTGTTGGTGGTAATGACTATGATGATTATTATTAGCTAGTGTTGGTGGTGATTAGATAGCTACCGCAACTAGTGTTGGTGGTGATTAGCTAGCTAGAATGAGTTTGAAGATGATGATGTGTGCTACACTATGACTATGATGATTAAATAGCTACTATTGGTGGTAATGACTACGATGATGATTAAATAGCTTGTGTTGGCGGATTAGATTCAAGTGGAGGCAACATGTGGTGCACATCGAAAGTAGTACTATTCCAAACTAGATCAAGTTTGGATTAGTAGTATACTTTTGACATGCACCACATGTTGCCTCCACTTGAACCTAATCCACCTTCAGTTGACACACTGTTATGGACATATTGATATAACATCCTCATAATTAGTATTGTACCAAAATTTGTATAACGGCGTATAAATACACTAAAAATTAAAAAAATGAGAAAAAGAATACTAGTAGCGATGGAGAGTAAACACGCTACAACTAGCTATATTAGCAGTAGCGCGGGAGTGAACCAACGCTGCAGCTATATGTCTTAGCAGTTGCATGCGTCGCATGCGCTACTGCTAAGGAATAGCTATAGCGCCTTACTAGTAGCACGGTGTCCCATGCTACTAGTGGGCATTAAACCCGCGCTACTACTAGGGTTTTCCATAGTAGTGTGAGTCCGTGAACGAAGGGATGGAGAGCGAACACTAGACCCTGGAGGAACTGAGAGTTGAATACAACCCTCTTGTCGGGTCTGGGAGTAGGAATAACCTGTCCTTTAGCAGGTAGCCTATGGGAGATTTCTGCGGTCAGGTATCTTGCCACCCGGAGCTTTGCGATATCCTCCTCTGTGACAGAGGAGGCCACCCATCGGCCTTGAAGGCTGGGTCCAGACATGACTGGGAGGCTCGAAGCAATTAAGTTGAGACCTGGGTGCTGGGACTCGAGGTTGGAAAGGTTGAAGAAGAGGTAGGTGTAGAGGAGAAAGACGGGTCTGTGCCCCTTTATAAATGCGGTGAATATCAAACGCCTCCTCATAGGCCTTAAAGCCTGCATATTCCCAAGGGATCATGCCAACGGAATGGTTGGGTTATCCATGCCTGTATTGATGAGAATCCCGTAATAATGGGACATGATCTTTTCTTCGACAAGACGTGCCAATAAAACCGCATCTTAAGACGTGGAGAGGGAGGCTAAAAAACGGTTCGAAATAATGACCGGGCTATGACATGATGTCATGCTACAAAAGTTGTCAGTGGATTGGACTCATAAAATATTATACTCTCTGCGGATATATGTGGTGTTTGTTTTACAGAGCCAAACACGTTCTCTGTGTTCGAGAGCTGTTTTGGAGTATTCGGAGGAGGAACCCGCCTTGCAATGCCGAAGACAATCTACGCGCCAGACACCTCGTCATTGAAGCCTGATTCAGGGGCTACTAAGGGAGTCCTGGATTAAGGGGTCTTCGGGCGTCCGACCTGTTGGACATGGGCCGGACTGATGTGCCGTGAATATACAAGACAGAAGACTCTCTCCCGTGTCCGGATGGGACTCTCCTTGGCGTGGATGGCAAGCTTAGCGTTCGGATATGAAGATTCCTTTCTCTATAACCGACTTTGTACAACCCTAGTCCCCTCCGGTGTCTATATAAACCGGATGGTTTAGTCCGTAGAGGTAATCAAATCTAACAGGCTAGACTTCTAGGGTTTAGCTATTACGATCTCGTGGTAGATCAACTCTTGTAACCCTCATACTCATCAATACTCAAGCAGGACGTAGGGTATTACCTCCATCAAGAGAGCTCGAACCTGGGTAAAACTTCGTGTCCCCTGTCTCCTGTTACCATCAACCTTAGACGCACAGTTCAGGACTCCCTACCCAAGATCGGCCGGATTCGACACCGACACCATGGCGGCCCTCACAGCACTTACGACCCGCTTCTGTGCGGGCGAAGAAAATTCGCTAGCCCATAGCAATAATAATGCAAGCGAACCTGGCACCTCCGAAACCAGGAATAGCAATGGAAAGACCCGACGCAATAGGCATAAGCGTCGAAACAATGGTGACAATACTGATGACACATCGGTCAATGCCGGATTCAGCGGCTCCAAGTTCGGTCAGCGGAAGAAGCCATATAAAAGGAATAACCAGGGTTCTTCCATCTTGGACCGCATACTCGATCGTCCATGTCAGATCCACGGCACCCCTGATAAACCAGCCAATCATACCCACCGGAGCTGTTGGGTCATTAAATAGGCCGGCAAGTTAAATGCCGAAGAGAAGGAGAAGGGCTTGCAAAGCGAGAATGACGATGAGGAGTCGCGTCCGCCGAACACAGGGGGACAAAAGAAGTTTCCCCCTAGGTCAAAACAGTGAACATGATATACGTTACCCATATCCCCAAGAGGGAGCGCAAACATGCGCTCAGGGACGTCTATGCGATAGAGCCAGTCGCCCCAAAATTTCAACCCATGGTCGTCCTGTCTAATCACCTTTGATCGCAGGGACCATCCAACCAGTATCCGTCAGGGCGGTTCAGCCGCACTGGTTCTTGACCCAATAATTTATGGATGCGACCTCACCGAGTCCTCATGGATGGTGGCAGCAGCCTCAACCTGCTCTATCAGGATATAGTGCACAAAATGGGCATCGGCCCATCAAGGATCAAGCCCACCAAAACTATCTTTAAAGGAGTTATACCAGGTGTAGAGGCCCATTGCATGGGCTAAATCACATTGGAGGTCGCCTTCGGATCTCCGGACAACTTCCGAAGCAAGAGTTAATCTTCAATATCGTCCCTTTTCGCAGTGGCTATCACACACTGCTCGGACGAACTGCATTTGCTCGATTCAATGTGGTGCCACACTATGCTTATCTCAAGCTCAAGATGCTCGGACCACGCGGTGTCATAATAGTCAATGGAAACATGGAGCGCTCCCTCCGAACCGAGGAACACACCGTGGCCATGGCAGCGGAAGTACAGAGCAGCCTTTTAAGGCAAAACTTTAATTCAGCGGCCAAGCTGCCGGACACTTTCAAATGAGTCCGGACTACTCCGCAGCATGATAGTCCGGCTCGTCAGGAGTTATACTAGCAATTCGACCACCATCTCAGTCCTGACCAAGTGGTAGCATACGTACCGCGCGTACATAACTATGCACTAAAAATACCATGGGCAGAGACGGAGGCATAACTAGACAGTGGTCCACAATACGGCTCGACCTTTCGTGGACACACATACTTTTACTTATCTTTTTATCCTTTTCAGGTTTCTTTTCCACAGGCCCCTCTCGACGGCCTGATAATCGGTCCTTTCGAAGGACGGATATACCAAGGTGGCAAGTAGCACAGACGTGTGGGGGAATCTCTAGATGTTCTTCTTAACGATCAGTCTACCTATTTTCAGGAACCATACGCATCTCCCCCTTGGTCTTGGCATGTTAAATAGCCTTGTTGCTTATAGCACTATTTCTACAAATACGCTTTCACGTATTAAGGTTTATCAATCCGTGGGAGGTGTAGGATGAAGATGGTCTCTCTCAAGCAACCCTGCAACCAAATCACAAAGAGTCTCTTGCCTCCCCAACACACCCAATACAATGGTAAATTGTATAGGTGCACTAGTTCGGCGAAGAGATGGTGATACAAGTGCAATATGTATGATAGATATAGGTTTTTGTAATCTGAAAATATAAAAACAGCATGGTAGCAAGCGGTAAAAGTGAGCGTAAACGGTATTGCAATGCTAGGAAACAAGGCCTAGGGTTCATACTTTCACTAGTGCAAGTTCTCTCAACAATAATAACATTATTGGATCATATAATTATCCCTCAACATGCAACAAAGAGTCACTCCAAAGTCACTAATAGCGGAGAACAAACGGAGAGATTATTGTATTGTACGAAACCACCTCAAAGTTATCCTTTCTGATCGATCTATGCAAGAGTTCGTAGTAAAATAACACGAAGCTATTCTTTCCGCTCAATCTATCCTAGAGTTCGTACTAGAATAACACCTTAAGACACACATCAACCAAAACCCTAATGTCACCTAGATACTCCAATGTCACCTTAAGTATCCGTGGGTATGATTATACGATATGCATCACACAATCTCGGATTCATCTATTCAACCAACACAAAGAACTTCAAAGAGTGCCCCAAAGTTTCTACCGGAGAGTCAAGACAAAAACGTGTGCCAACCCCTATGCATAAGTTCACGAGGTCACGGAACTCGCAAGTTGATCACCAAAACATACATCAAGTGGATCACGTGATATCCCATTGTCACCACAGATAAGCACATGCAAGACATACATCAAGTGTTCTCAAATCCTTAAAGACTCAATCCGATAATATAACTTCAAAGGGAAAACTCAATCCATCACAAGAGAGTAGAGGGGAGAAACATCATAAGATCCAACTATAATAGCAAAGCTCGCGATACATCAAGATCGTGCCAAATCAAGAACACGAGAGAGAGAGAGATCAAACACATAGCTACTGGTACATACCCTCAGCCCCGAGGGTGAACTACTCCCTCCTCATCATGGAGAGCGTCGGGATGATGAAGATGACCATCGGAGACGGATTCCCCCCTCCGGCAGGGTGCCAGAACAGGTCTAGATTGGTTTTCGGTGGCTACAGAGGCTTGCGGCGGCGGAACTCCCGATCTAGGTTATGTTCTGGAAGTTTGGGTATATATAAGAGGTGTTGGAGTCAGGAACAAGTCATGGGGGTCCTCGAGGTGGCCACGAGGTAGGGGGCCAAGCCTAGGGGGGTTTTGAGGAAGACCTAGGGCATTTTGAGGAAGCCCATCATTGGAATATACAAGTCAAGTTCTATAATGAAAGATTCCCACTATTATATGAAAGTGACAAAATAGGAGACTCTCTATCATGAAGATCATGGTGCTACTTTGAAGCACAAGTGTGGTAAAAGGATAGTAGCATTGTCCCTTCTCTCTTTTTCTCTCATTTTTTGTTTTTTTGGGCCTTCTCTTTTTATGGACTTTTTTCGTCTGGAGTCTCATCCCGACTTGTGGGGGAATCATAGTCTCCATCATCCTTTCCTCACTTGGGACAATGCTCTAATAATGATGATCATCACACTTTTATTTACTTACAACTCAAAAAATTATAACTCGATACTTAGAACAAAATATGACTCTATATGAATGCCTCCGGCGGTGTACCGGGATGTGCAATGACTCATGAGTGACATGTATGAAAGAATTATGAACGATGGCTTTGCCACAAATACGATGTCAACTACATGATCATGCGAAGCAATATGACAATGATGGAGCGTGTCATAATAAACAGAATGGTGGAAAGTTGCATGGCAATATATCTCGGAATGGCTATGGAAATGCCATAATAGGTAGGTATGGTGGATGTTTTGAGGAAGGTAAATGGTGGGTTTATGGTACCGGCGAAAGTTGCGCGGTACTAGAGAGGCTAGCAATGGTGGAAGGGTGAGAGTGCGTATAATCCATGGACTCAACATTAGTCATAAAGAACTCACATACTTATTGCAAACATCTATTAGTTATCGAAAAAAGTACTACGTGCATGCTCCTAGGGATATAGATTGGTAGGAAAAGACCATCGCTTGTCCCCGTCTGCCACTCATAAGGAAGACAATCAATAAATAAATCATGCTTCGACTTCATCACATAACGGTTCACCATATGTGCATGCTACGGGAATCACAAACTTTAGAACAAGTATTTCTTAAATTCACAACTACTCAACTAGCATGACTCTAATATCACCATCTTCATATCTTAAAACAATCATAAAGAATCAAACATCTCATAGTATTCAATGCACTTTATATGAAAGTTTTTATTATACCCATCCTGGATGCCTATCATATTAGACTAGTTTCATAACCAAATAAAATTACCATGTTGTTTAAGACTCTCAAAATAATATAATTGAAGCATGAGAGTTCAATAATTTCTTCAAAATAAAACCACCGCCGTGCTCTAAAAGGATATAAGTGAAGCACTAGAGCAAATGACAAACTACTCCAAAAGATATAAGTGAAGATCAATGAGTAGTTGAATAATTATGTAACTATGTGAAGACTCTCTAACATTTAAGAATTTCAGATCTTGGTGTTTTATTCAAACAGCAAGCAAAACAAAAGAAAGTAAAATGACGCTCCAAGCAAAACACATATCATGTGGTGAATAAAAATATAGCTCCAAGTAAAGTTACCAATGAATGAAGACGAAAGAGGGGATGCCATCCAGGGCATTCCCAAGATTAGGCTCCTGGTTGTCCTTGAATATTACCTTGGGGTGCCTTGGTCATCCCCAAGCTTAGGCTCTTGCCACTCCTTATTCCGTAGTCCATCGAATCTTTACCCAAAACTTGAAGACTTTACAACACAAAACTCAACAGAAAATCTCATGAGCTCCTTTAGTATAAGAAAATAAATCACCACTTAGGTACTGTTGTGAACTCATTCTAAATTCATATTGGTGTAATATCTACTGTATTCCAACTTATCTGTGGTTCATACCCTCTGATACTACTCATAGATTAATCAAAATAAGCAAACAACACAATGAAAACAGAATCTGTCAAAAACAGAACAATCTGGAGGTTTCGGATACTTCTGTCACTCCGAAAATTCTTAAATAAATTGGTGGGCCTGAGGAATTTGTCTATTAATCATATGCAAAAAGAATCAACCTAATCACACTCTCCAGTAAAAAATGGCAGCTAATCTCGTGAGCGCAAAAGTTTCTGTTTTTTACAGCAAGATCGCAAAGACTTCACCCAAGTCTTCCCAAAGGTTCTACTTGGCACAAACATTAATTAAAACATAAAACCACATCTAAACAGAGGCTATATGAATTATCTATTACTAAACAGGAGCAAAAATCAAGGAACAAAAGTGAAATTGGGTTGCCTCCCAACAAGCGCTATCGTTTAACGCCCCTAGCTAGGCATGATGATTTCAATGATGCTCACATAAAAGATAAGAATTGTAACATAAAGAGAGCATCATGAAAAATATGACTGGCACATTTAAGCCTAACCCACTTCATATGCATAGGGATTTTGTGAGCAAACAACTTGTGGGAACAACAATCAACTCACACAGGAAAGCAAACCAAGCATAATTTCATGATTTTAAGCACATAGAGAGGAAACTTGATATTATTGCAATTCCTACGACCATATATTCCTCCCTCATAATAATTTTCAGTAGCATCATGAATGAATTCAACAATATAACCATCACATAAAGCATTCTTTTCATGATCTACAAGTATGCAAAGTTGACACTCTTCCAAAACAGTGCGATTAACATTAACTAAAGTCATGACCTCTCCATCCCACTTCCATAATTATCACAATAAGATTCAACACCCTCCAAAATAGTGGGATCATTACTTCCTAAAGTTGACACTCTTCCAAACCCACTTTCATCAATATAATCATCATAAATAGGGGGCATGCTATCATCAAAATAAATTTTCTCATCAAAACTTGGGGGACAAAAAATATCATCTTCATCCAACATAGCATCCCCAAGCTTGTGGCTTTGCATATCATTAGCATCATAGATATCCAAGGAATTCATACTAACAACATTGCAATCATGCTCATCATACAAAGATTTAGTTCCAAACATTCTAATGCATTCTTCTTCTAACACTTTGGCACAATTATCGGAATCCTTATTTTCATGAAAGACATTAAAAAGATGAAGCATATGAGGTATCCTCAATTCCATTTTTTTAATTTTCTTTTATAAACTAAACTAGTGATAAAACAAGAAACTAAAAGATTCTATTGCAAGATCTAAAGATATACCTTCAAGCACTAACCTTCCCAGCAACGGTGCCAGAAAAGAGCTTGATGTCTACTACACAACCTTCTTCTTGTAGATGTTGTTGGCCTCCAAGTGCAGAGGTTTGTAGGACAGTAGCAAATTTCCGTCAAGTGGATGACCTAAGGTTTATCAATCCGTGGGAGGCGTAGGATGAAGATGGTCTCTATCAAGCAACCCTGCAACCAAATAACAAAGAGTATCTTGTGTCCCCAACACACCCAATACAATGGTAAATTGTATAGGTGGACTAGCTCGGCGAAGAGATGGTGATACAAGTGCAATATGGATGGTAGATATAGGTTTTTGTAATCTGAAAATATAAAAACAGCAAGGTAGCAAGTGGTAAAAGTGATCGTAAATGGTATTGCGATGATAGGAAACAAGGCCTAGGGTTCATACTTTCACTAGTGCAAGTTCTCTCAACAATAAAAACATAATTGGATCATATAACTATCCCTCAACATGCAACAAAGAGTCACTTCAAAGTCACTAATAGCAGAGAACAAACGAAGAGATTATTGTAGGGTACGAAACCACCTCAAAGTTATCCTTTCTGATCGATCTATTCAAGAGACTGTAGTAAAATAACACGATGCTATTCTTTTCGCTCAATCTATCCTAGAGTTCGTACTAGAATAACACCTTAAGACACAAATCAACCAAAACCCTAATGTCACCTAGATACTCCAATGTCACCTCAATTATCTGTGGGTATGATTATACGATATGCATCACACAATCTCATATTCATCTATTCAACCAGAACTTCAAAGAGTGCCCCAAAGTTTCTACCGGAGAGTCAAGACGAAAATGTGTGCCAACCCCTATGCATAAGTTCACGAGGTCACGGAACTCGCAAGTTGATCACCAAAACATACATCAAGTGGATCACGTGATATCCCATTGTCACCACAGATAAGCACATGCAATACATACATCAAGTGTTCTCAAATCCTTAAAGACTCAATCCGATAAGATAACTTCAAAGGGAAAACTCAATCTATCACAAGAGAGTAGAGGGGGAGAAACATCATAAGATCCAACTATAAAAACAAAGCTCGCGATACATTAAGATCGTGCCAAATCAAGAACACAAGAGAGAGACATCAAAAACATAGCTACGGGTACATACCCTCAGCCCCGAGGGTGAACTACTCCCTCCTCGTCATGGAGGGCCCCGGGATGATGAAGATGTCCATCAGAGAGGGATTCCCCCCTCTGGCAGGGTGCTGGAACGGGTCTAGATTGGTTTTCGGTGGCTACAGAGGCTTATGGCGGCAGAACTATTGATCTAGGTTATGTTCTGGAAGTTTGGGTATATATAAGAGGTGTTGGAGTTGGGAACAAGTAGGGGGGTCCCCGGGGCGGCCACGAGGTAGGGGCGCGCGCCCCCCACCCTCGTGGTGGCCTCAAGACTCTTCTGGCCCATCTCCGATACTCCATGGGCTTCTTGTGGTCCAAAAATGAACTCCGTGAAATTTCAGGTCAATTGGACTCCGTTTGGTTTTCCTTTTCTGCGATACTCAAAAACAAGGAAAAAGAGAAACTGGCACTAGGCTCTAGGTTAATAGGTTAGTCCCAAAAATCATATAAAATACCATATAAATGCATATAAAACATCCTAGATGGATAATATAATTGCATGGAACAATAAAAAATTATAGATACGTTGGAGACGTATCACCTCCTTCAAGGACCAAATTCTTGGATCAAGAGTGTTTAGATTCCATCCCGAACAACCCCGTACTACCTACATGGGGGCTGAAGCCGACAACGGGCTAACTCTCAGATTTAATAAAAACTGCCGCACAGGAGGAAAATTTTTAAATAATAAATAAAGCATTATATTACATAACGGCTTTGTTTAATCATACAAGATAAGATAACATGAATGTATTCATTCGAAAATAATGTCTTTTGAACACTAGCCCTCTACAATATAGGACCCTTTGAGGACATTGTCAAAATATCGCTCTGTCGTGCGGTGCTCCTTGCCAGCGGACGGTCCCTCGGTCGGGAGCTTGACGGCATCCATCTTCGCCTACTGTACCTTGACACGGGCGAAGGCCATCCGCGCACCCTCGATGCAGACTGGCTGCTTGATGACAAAAAAGCTGGGGGCAGGCATTGACCAGCTGCTTCACGAGCCCGAAGTAGTTGTTGGGTATGACTTCGGCAGACCATAGCCGGATTAATAAATCATTCCTGGCTAGTTTGGCCACCCTATGCAGTTCGACCAGCTGTTTTAGCTGATCGCTAAAGGTCACCGGATGTTCTGGCGCAAGGTATTACGGCCAGAAAAACTTCTGCGCCGAACTCCCCTCTTCGGCTTGGAAGAACTCCATAGCGTCGGCAATACTACACAGTAAATCCGCAAATGCTCCGGGAGAACTCCAAATCTGAGTTAGTAAGAGATACCTCTTCTTCACATATTTGCTCTGCACAATGAAGGCCTTACGCGCCGCGATTTTTCTGGTCTCTTGGATTTCCTGGAGGGCGCCCTGGCCTTCAACCCGGGCATCTTGTGTGCTTTGGCGGGCCTTGGCGAGTTCGGACTCTATATCCGCAACGTTGCGCTCCAAGGACTCGTATATCTTCACGGCATCCTGGAGCTCCTGCTAGACCTCACCGACCCTGGCCTAAAGCTTTTTGCGGGCGGCCTGTTCCTTTGCCACTCTCTCCTTGGCCTCGGCCAGCGCCTTATTGAGGGCCTCCACCTCGGTCGCCGCTCCTAAAAAATATCATGGCCCTATTGTCAACACAAATCATTCATCCTTTCCGGATATACAAAAGGTCATTGCATACCTTTCTTGTCTTCTATCAGCTTTTTTACACGGCCGAGCTCTTCCTTGGCCCGCTCCAGACTCTGCTTTAGTTCGGATACCTCAGCAGCATGAGAGGTCGCAGCCAGCAACGACGCCCGCTTATTCACATAAGACATAGTTTGTTAGTCTCCTGTGAAAATTACTTGATCCTCTGTCCGGCTTTTCTTTCCGAACACTGGATAGAGTCTTAGGGGCTACTGTCTATACTATGACATTCTTCTTATACAATTGCATCGCTTACCTCAAAGCCTGTTAGAAGGCTTGTGTAGGCTTCAGTCAGTCTGCTCTTTGCGGACAGAATCCTCACAACCACCGTAACCATGAGGGTACGGTGTTCCTCAACAATGGAAGCACTTCGCAGCGCTTCCAGTAGAGTATCCGGTGCCTCTGGATGGACAGAGGTCACCGATGGAATCGGTGCACCTCCTTGTTTTGAAGGAGGCTGCTTGCCGGATTCCGGAGCCATATAGGTCTCCTGGATCGTATTCGGCTGGGGGCCTAATTGGATATGGCCCCCATCGCCAGTCTCCATGGGGATCTGCTCCCCCATGTGTCCGGCGGCCGAGGTATCATCCTCTGGCACCACAGTGATGGCCTCCTGTGCCTCCCCCTGAGCTGGGAGGGTCCTTCGGGACAACACTTCAGCATCCTCCGTAGTCTTGGGAGAGGAGGCCGCTGGAAGGGACCCGCTGTCCATCACCTTCGGATCTAGCGAATTTCCCGAAGATGAGGATCGCTCGAGGTCGGAATGAGCCGAGCTGCAAGTGCATGATTTAACATGTCAAATTATGAAGGAAAAAGGCTAGGTATTCGTGTGCGTCTTCAAGTACTTACGATTCGGCTAGGGGCTTAC
This sequence comes from Triticum dicoccoides, assembly GCF_002162155.2. Classification (NCBI taxonomy): domain Eukaryota; kingdom Viridiplantae; phylum Streptophyta; class Magnoliopsida; order Poales; family Poaceae; genus Triticum; species Triticum dicoccoides. The sequence continues at coordinate 225,922,102 of NC_041384.1, read as the reverse complement.
CCCTGGGGTGCCACTCAGAGCTGCTATCAATCTCCCACGCAGAGTTGTCCGCGGCGGAGGCCTTCCCCTTCTTTGACGCCTCTGCCTCCAGATGCATGGAGGCCGCCCTTTTCTTCATTCCCCCTCAGGGGAAGAATTGCTTTCTTCCTCTTCCTCGTCGTTGGTGACGGGAGGAGAGTGGGTTTCGGCGTCTTTGGACGTCACGTCCGAAGTGCCCTTATGGCAGAGGCCACCTCTGGTCCCCTTGGCCTTCGTCTTGGCCTTCTTATCCGGTGCTTAATGGGGCACTAGAACCAGCATCTTCGTCAGAAGCAGGATAGCTGGTTCTTCGGGCAGCGGAGTCGGACACCAAATCCGCTCCGCCTTCTTTGTCCAGCCATGAAAAAACAAATAGGGAAGCTTAGACATCTTCGTTGAGTAAGCAAGTAAAGGATACACCTTGAAATACGGAAAACTTACCGCACTAGCGGGATGGGCCAGGTCGTGCCCGCGGTCCTTGGTCGTCGCCGGCCATGTCTCGTTGGCCTTGAAGAGCACCTTCCAGATATCTTCGTGCGTATTTCCGAAGAACTGTTGCAAGGTCTGGTGCTTGGTTGGATCGAACTCCCACAAGTGGCAAGTCCGGCTTTGGCACGGAAGGGTTCGGCGAGCGAGCATCACCTAGATCACATTGACAAGCTTGAAGTTCTTGTCCACCATGCTCCTGATGCGCGTCTGAAGTGCTGTTAGCTCGTCTGACGAAGACCAGTCCAGGCCCTTCTCTAGCCAGGAGGTGAGCTGCATCGGGGCGCCGGACTGGAATTCAGGAGTTGCGGCCCAGGTGACGTAGCGAGGCTCTGTGACGTAGAACCACTATTGTTGCCACCCTTTGACAGTCTCCACGAAGGTAACTTTGGGCAATGTGACATTGGGCAATTTGTTCACCATGGCGCCTCCGCACTCTGCATGTTGGCCATCCACCACCTTCGGCTTCACGTTGAAGATCTTCGACCATAGTCCCAAGTGGGTGTGATACGGAGGAAGGCCTCGCACACGACAGTAAATGCCAAGATATTGAGGAAGGAGTTGGGGGCCAGATCATGGAAATCCAGCCCGTAGTAGAACATGAGTCCGTGGACGAATGGGTGGAGAGGAAATCCCAACCCGCAGACGAAGTGGGGGATGAACACGACCCTCTCATGGGGCTCCGGAGTGGGGACGATCTGTCCCTTGGCCGGGAGGTGGTGGGCGATTTCCTTGGCTAAGTACCCGGCTTCCCGGAGCTTGGTGGTGTCCTTCTCCTTGACAGAGGAAACCATATACTTGCCTTGCGCTCCAGATCCGGACATGGCTGGAGTGCTTTTTTGAGGTGGAAAGTATGGAGGCTTGGGCGCTAGAGCTCGAGAATGGATGGGCAGAGAGAAGGAAGGCATAGGTGAAAGAGGTGAATCCTTATGCCTTTATAAAGGCAGTGAATATCAAGCGCCGCCCCACTCACCTTAAAACTCGCCTATTCCCCAAGGGTCGTGCAGGCAGCGCGGTTGGATTACCCACACTCGTATTGATGAGAATCCTGTAATAAGGGGACACGATCTCTGCTTTGACAAGACGTGCCAATAAAACTGCATCTTGAAACATGGAGCTGAAGGCTAAAAAACGGTTCGAAATAATGACTGGGCTATGACGTGATGTCACGCTACGAAAGTTGTCAGTGGATTGGACTCATAAAATATTACACTCTCTGCGGATATGCGTGGTGTTTGTTTTACAGAGCCGGACTCGTTCTCTGTGTTCGAGAGCTATTTTGGAGTATTCGGAGCAGGAACCCGCCTTGCAATGCCGCAGACAATATGCGCGCCGGACACCTCGTCATTGAAGCCTGGTTCAGGGGCTACAGAGGGAGTCCTGGATTAAGGGGTCCTCAGGCGTCCGACCTATTGGACATGTGCCAGACTAATGGGCTATGAAGATACAAGACAAAAGACTCTCTCCCATGTCCGGATGGGACTCTCCTTGGAGTGGATGGCAAGCCTGGCATTCGGATATGAAGATTACTTTCTCTGTAGCCGACTTTGTACAACCCTAGTCCCCTCCAATGTCTATATAAACCGGAGTGTTTACTCCATAGAGGGTATCATGATCATACAGGCTAGACTTCTAGGGTTTTAGCCAATACGATCTCGTGGTAGATCAACTCTTGTAATCCTCATACTCATCAATATCAATCAAGCAGGACATAGGGTATTACCTCCATCAAGAGGGCCCGAACCTGGGTAAAACATCGTGTCCCCTGCCTCCTGTTACCATGGACCTTAGACGCACAGTTCGGGACCCCCTACCTGAGATCCGTCGGTTTTGACACCGACAACGCCCCCTTCCCTAGTCCAATTCGGCCTCCTCCCTTGTGGGGGGCGCACCAGCCCCGTGTGGGATGGTTAGTGATTACCCACAAGTATAGGGCAACAATTGTAGCTCTTTTCGATAAGTAAGAGTGTCGAACCCAACGAGGAGCAGAAGGAAATGAAAAGTAGTTTTTAGTAATGTAACGTCTGCAAGTGCTAAAATTGTAAGTAATAGAGTAGTTTGATAGCAAGATAATTCGTAATGAGCAAACAACAATAGTAGTAACAAAAGTGCAGCAAGGTAGCCCAATCCTTTTGAGGCAAAGGACAGGCCAAAACGGTCTCTTATGGTAAGCAAAGCGTTCTTGAGGGTACACGGGAATTTCATCTAGTCACTTTCATCACGTTGGTTTAATTCGTGTTTGGTACTTTGATAATTTGATATGTGGGTGGACCGGTGCTTAGGTGTTGTTCTTACTTGAACAAACCTCCTACTTATGATTAACCCTCCCGCAAGCATCCGCAACTACGAGAAAAGTATTAAGAATAAATTCTAACCATAGAATTAAACTTTTGGATCCAATCGGTCCCTTACGGAATAGCACATAAACTGGGGTTTAAGTTTCTATCACTCTCGCAACCCATCATCTAACTGCTACTCCACAATGCATTCCCTTAGGCCCAAATATGGTGAAGTGTCATGTAGTCGATGTTCACATGACACCAGTAAGGGAATCACAACATGCATACTATCAAAGTATCAAACACATATCGAATTCACATGATTACTTGCAACATGATTTCTCCCGTGACCTCAAGAACAAAGGTAAATACTCACAAATGATAAACATGCTCATGATCAGAGGAGTATTAATTAGCATAATGGATTTGAACATATATTCTTCCACCAAATAAACCATATAGTAATCAAGAACAAGATATAATCAACACTACTAGTCACCCACAAGAACCAATCTATAGTTTTGGTAACAATATTGAACACAAGAGATGAACTAGGGTTTGAGAGGGTTTGAGAGGATATGGTGTTGTTGAAGATGTTGATGGAGATTGCCCTCCCCAAGATGGGAGAGTTGTTGGTGGTGATGATGACGATGATTTCCCCCTCAGGGAGGGAAGTTCCCCCGGCGGAATCGCTCCGCCGGAGGGCAAAAGTGCTCCTGCCCAAGTTCCGGTTTGAGATGGCGGCACTCCATCCTGAAATTCCTATTCACAAAAGAACCAGCACAAGAAGTATCTAGCATGGTTTGATCATTACGAGAGAGCCGAGCATAAAAGTTCTGGATAATATTTTCTCTTGAGAGCTCATGATTAGGGCATAAATATAACATTGACTTAAGCCTCCCCTAAGCTAGAGCGATACTTTCTCCTTCACGAGGCCAAAAATTATATACATAATTCCGATCACTATGAACTAGATGCATAGGATAAATTTTTTGGTGGAACTCCAATGTCAAACGATTCCAATTCCAAGATCCAATATCATCTCATAGCCTATACCATGCCAATGCATTTCCCTTCAAAGATAAAGGGAAAACCTTCTTCATAACTTCATCCCTGGGTAGACCCGCAAGCTTAAACAATCCACAAATTTTGTCTACATATATCAAGTGCATATCAGGATGTTCGGTTGCATCTCCTGTATAAGGATTAGCTAGTAGTTGTTCTATCATACCCGAAGGAATTTCATATTCAATATTTTCAGTAGGTGTAGTAGGTTGAGGGGTAGCTAATTGTGGTTCCGGACAAGGTGAAGATACCCTGAACAAACCCCTCCAAGTGTTGTTTTCCATAGTAACAAGTGACAATAAATTTCAGCACACTATATAAATGTTTCCTTACCAAATTCCACTTACCAAAGGCGCTTCACTCCCCGGCAACGGCGCCGGAAAATAGCCTTGCAAATTATGAGAGAAAAGGCATTAGAATTACTCCAAAAAACATTACTATGGATAAAAACATCATAAACAACAGTAAGAAAACATGATGCAAAATGAATGTATCAGTTAGCATGCCTCCTATGTCCCATATCTTTCCCCGAGGGGTTCCGGTAACCCCTCCGGTACTCCAGTATGTACCCGATACACTCCGGAACCCTTCCGGTGTCCGAATACTACCTTCCAATATATCAATCTTTACCTCTCGACCATTTTGAGACTCCTCGTCATGTCCGTGATCTCATCCGGGACTTCGAGCGAGCTTCGGTCACCAAAACACATAACTCATAAATACAAATCATCATCGAATGTTAAGTGTGCGGACCCTACGGGTGCGAGAACTATGTAGACATGACCGAGACACCTCTCCGGTCAATAACCAATAGTGGAACCTGGATGCTCATATTGGTTCCCACATATTCTATGAAGATCTTGATCAGTCAAACCATTATGACAACATACGTTATTTCCCTTTGTCATCGGTATGTTACTTGCCCGAGATTCTATCGTCGGTATCTTCATACCTAGTTCAATCTCGTTATCGGCAAGTTTCTTTAATCATTCTGTAATGCATCATCCCGCAACTAACTCATTAGTCACATTGTTTGCAAGCTTATAATGATGTGCATTACCGAGAGGGCCCAGAGATACCTCTCCGATACTCTAAGTGACAAATCCTAATCTCGATCTATGCCAAACCAACAAACACCTTCGGAGACACCTGTAGAGCATCTTTACAATCACCCAGTTACATTGTGACATTTGATATCACAGAAGGTGTTCCTCCGGTATTCGGGAGTTTCATAATCTCATAGTCAAAGGAATATGTATAAGTCATGAAGAAAGCAATAGCAATAAAACTTAACGATCATTATGCTAAGCTAACGGATGGGTCTTGTCCATCACATCATTCTCCTAATGATGTGATCCCATTCATCAAATGAAAACACATGTCTATGCTTAGGAAACTTAACCATCTTTGATCAATGAGTTACTCTAGTAGATGCTTACTAGGGACACTGTGTTTTGTCTATGTATCCACACATGTATCAAGTTTCCGGTTAATAAAATTCTAGAATGAATAATAAACATTTATCATGATATAAGGAAATATAAATAAAAAAAATTATTGCTTCTAGGGCATATTTCCTTCACTTTCCTCAACGGAAATTGAAATCTAATGTTTCCTTCTTTCATATCAATAATTGCACCAATTGTTCTAAGGAAAGGTCTACCAAGAATAATAAGGCATGTAGGACTGCAATCTATATCAAGAACAATGAAATCTACGGGCACATAATTCCTATTTGCAACAATAAGAACATCATTAATTCTTCCCATAGGTTTCTTAATAGTGGAATCGGCTAGATGCAAATTTAAAGAACAATCATCAAATTCATGGAAACCTAGCACATTACATAAAGTTTTTGGAATCGTGGAAACCCTAGCACCCAAATCACACAAAGCATGGCATTCATAATCTTTAATCTTAATCTTAATAGTAGGTTCCCATTCATCATAAAATGTTCTAGGGATAGAAACTACCAATTAAAGCTTTTCTTCAAAATATTTCATCATACAATCAACAATATGTTTAGTAAAAGCTTTGTTTTGATTATAAGCATGAGGGGAATTAAGCATGGACTACAACCAGGAAATACAATCTATTAAATAACAATTATCATAATTAAATTCCATGAAATCCAAAAGAGTGGGTTCATTGCTACTTAAAGGAGGCCTAGTCCAAAAGAGCTGGCGAGATAGCCCGGCAAGCCTTGCTGGGCAACTAACGATGTGACATTAAGCGGTGCATTTAGTGCGCCCTGTCAGCCCGCAGAGTTAGGTATGATAGCACTGTTTTCTATCTTATCAGTGCGTAATGACTACTTTGCCATTGTGGTTACCCCTTGATCTATAAAAGGAGGCCCATGGCAACCATAGAAAGGGTTAGAACGTTGGATAACTCACACCCCCATACGCGCGTAGTTGCTGATTCCTGAGGCCACCCTTGCCGGGCAAGTGTACTATGCACCACCGCCACCTTTCCACCATTAATCCACCAAAGCAGGAGTAGGGTTTTACACCTCATGGCAGCCCGAACCTGTTTAAATTGCCCATGTGATCTCTGTCTCGCTACCCCATGCTTGTCTACTC
>NC_041384.1:225833231-225915357 GCF_002162155.2 Triticum dicoccoides | reverse complement strand
GGGGCTCGCTTGCGCGAACCTGAAGGCGTACGCAATGCGTCGACTTCATCACCATCTTCATCTTTGACGATGCCATCGACCATGGCACCCAAGAAGAAACCCGGTCCTTCAGCTCGCCCATCCACCTCGAAGGCTCCATCGCCCATGGCCTCCAACGCTGCGGGGGGCACGAGAGCGCGGGAGGACGCGGACGCTGCTAGGGGAGTGGTCAGAGCAGGCGGCGCCGTCGCCACTCCCCCCCCCCCAAGCCGATGCAGGAGCAGGGGCCATCGATGGAGAGCAGCATCAACAACACCTCGACGGTCATGCTCCGCAAGGTACGGGTGAGGCGGTCACTCCATCCGTGCCCCTCTTCCCCACCGATGGGCACAGCTACAGCAAGGGCGCTCGGACCGGGGCGAACCACCGCCCTCCAGCCACCCCCTGTTGGGATCTACGGTAGGGTGCATCGACTGCAAATTAAAATTTCCTACGCGCAAAACAACCAAGAACATGCTATGGGAGATGGATCATAGTTCGTTACCACTAGACGTGCAGTGCCGTGCAACAGAAGAAGAGTTGGGGCAGCGCGTCCGCGGGGATCGTCTCCTCCTCGTCCGATCTCCCTCGTACAACCGGTGGTCGATTCCCACGTACAGGTCCGCCGGAGCGGCGCAAGTGCACCGCCTCTAACAGTATCCGCGCGTGCAGGAGGAACGTCGTGCGGCGGACTGCTAGGTCCGATCACACAACCGGCGGCGAGTGGAGGTGTCTATTCGCAACACATGCAAACCCTAGTGACAGTGCCGAAGCGATCAGCCCATGAGTGTGCCGCACCTCCACTATATATATAGGCGTCCGTCACAGGCTCAACACTTGGGCCTCGCACGGACCCTAAAGCCCATAAGTCTACTCGGCCACAATCCGAATACAGTTCGGATCACATCCGACCAGTGTCCTCGGATCCGACCTCGTAGGTTCCTTCCCTTAAGCGCGCGACCCCTTAGGTTCAAGTCGGCTTGGTCGCAGTTCGGATCACCTCCGAACTGCACGGTTCGTAGCGGCCTCTAGCAAGGCACGCCGAACACCAAGCAGACTATGAAGCTGGTTAGCGAACCTGTACATCACACTTCCATTCCTTTTTGCCAGATGATATATATGTTGTCGAGCTCAAGGCGAGTCTGTCATCCTTGTGCTAGCCCGACCTCTTTCTCGTTCCAGTGATGCCGACCACAAACCGGATTATCTCATAATCCTTGTCGCATGGCCATGCTTATCCTGGTCGGATCACACGAGGGGCCCAGAGTATATCTCTCCTGATCGGAGGGGCAAATCCCACCTTGCTCGACCACGTCTCGCAGCATGGTTCTGGACAAACCCGAAACCTACCTTTATAACTACCCAGTTACGGAGTAGTGTTTGGTCGGCCCAAAGCTAGTCTGTCACCATCCCGAGTACATGCGTCAGCTCAGGTCTTAGGACATAGAACATATGTTGTACTAGAGACTCACAGATGACATATCACTGCGTCTCATAGTTGGGTCTGTCCGACTTGGACCTTATCTCGACTCGGATCCGAGTACGTCGAATCTGACCAGATCCTTCCAAGTCCATATTATCCGGTTAGAATCCAATGCTCCATGGCTAGTGAGACCAAGCCATCGACCGTTTCATATGCTAGTCTAGTTGGCTGCGCGTCCACACAGCCCTTTCGACTAGGGACCTTTTAGGACAGTCATCATACAATGCATAGTCCCACAAACAAGTCACGTACTTGCTGATACACATCATTGATAATGTCCAAGGACTATCTTTATTCATAAACACATAGGAAATATCATCATACATGATTGCCTCTAGGGCATATCTCCAACACCCCCAGCACGGGTGCGGTCGCAGCTCGTGCACCTCCCCCGGGATAGGCCGACCAAGCCGCTGCGCCCGACGGAGCCACTGGCCCTCGAGCGCCTTCGCCACACCACATCTAGGTGGTCGCCCCGCAGTGATAGCGGGGACGCAGCTCTACTGCCGCTGGTACCGTCAGGAGCCGAGAAACAGTACGACTGGCTTCGTCATCATACCTGCCAAGTATAGCTTCGGAGGCCATGGCGCGAGCTCAGCTGCTGCTGAGGTTTCCGCTAGTGGCCGAGCAGATGGACGAGTGGCATGCCACCATCCAAAGTCTGCTCGATTTCGCCAAAGTTGGGGCTCACAGCGAGCTGACCGACCGTCACCTCCTCAAGCGACAGCGACAGCTCGTGCTGCTGACCGCACAGAAGGGGCCATCCCCACGACGCAATCCCCACCACGGCAGCCAGTACGAGCACATCAGAATCAAGACCCCGCAACGTCTCGATAGCCTCTTCTGACCCTCGAGCACGTCCAGGCCAACGTCGAGCCCCAAAGGATAGGCGGAGAGGAGATGCGTGCGTCGTCGAGCAACTCCACGACGACCTCCGCCGGACCGACGGGTATGACGGCATCAACATTGACGGGCCTGTGCTCAGTGTTGGTGAGTGCCTACCTTTTACACGAGAGCTGCGGCAGGTCAGTTGGCCATCCGTTCGCACGTTGAAGACAAAGATACCTGAGAAGTACGACCGGAGGTTGAACCCGGCAGAGTTCCTGAGCATCTACACCATCGTTGTTAAGGCTACCGGGGGAAGAGATGAGAAGGTGTTTCCCGACTACTTCCCTTTGGCCCTCAAGTCCAATGTGAGGTCTTGGCTGATGCACCTACCAGAGAACTGCATTTCGTCATGAGCTGACCTGTGCCATGAGTTCATTGGCGGTCATCAAGATCCTGGCAGGCCCAGTAATTTGCAACTTCTTAAGCAGAAGGAAGGAGAGACCCTCCGTAAGTATTTACAGAGGTTCAGGAAAGTCCATAGAAATATCCCAAATATCCATCCGGCAGCGGTAATAGCCGCCTTCCAGTCCAATGTGCGCAACCGTCGTATTCGTTCCAAGATGAACGTGCGGTTGCCCAAGATTGTGAAGCAGCTTTACACACTGGTGATAAGTGTGCTTGGATGGGAGAGGGAAGGAAGTTGCCTGGAGAGGAATATTGCACCAATGTTGATTTAGAGGATGAGGATGAATCAACTAGTCAAAAGAAGAGTAAGAAGCACAGTAAGAAGCAGAGGGATAAGGCAGTGATAACTCTTGAAGGTTCTGGTATGCCTAGTACCGGCAAGAAGACCAAAGCCGAGGCCCCTGGCAAGAAGCTGCCGCGTGCACTAACTGTCGGAAAGTCGCTGCTGTCGAGAAAGCTGGGAAGGGCGACGGGCCATATTGCAAGGTTCATCGGACCAAGGGCCACAACCTTTAAGAGTGTTACCAAGTTGAGCAGCTTGTCAAGAAACAGAGAATGGAGTATGAGAAGCGAGATAAGGAAAAGGGTCAGAATGTTGCTAGCAGTAAGGGCTGAGGTGGTGAAGTAGACCGCCCCGGCAAAACCCTTTCGGAAACAAGGAAAGCCTGCCAAGGGTAGAGAGAAGGAAACATGTGATGTTGAGAGTGATGGAGGGGATGGAGAGGAAGCCAATGAGCAGGAGTTTCAGAAGGCCAGTGGCGCCCTGTGCATTGATGGAGGTGCATTTCTACACGCCTGTCACCACCAGCTCAAACGGTGGGCAAGAGAGGTCAATGACGTGGAACCAGCGCCAAAGGCCCGGAGACCGCTCAAATGGTCCCGTACGCCCATCATCTTCGACGAAGAGGACCATCCTAGCCGTACCACTATGGTAGGATGTTTGTTGTTGTTGGTAAATCCAACAATCCACAACCACAAGGTCACAAAGATGCTGGTGGACGGCGGGGCTGGGTTGAATCTAATTTCCTTGGCAGTTATCAATAAGCTTCAGATAGGAGAAGAAGAGCTAGAGGTTACTGGTACGTTTCAAGTAGTTAAGCCCGACAGGAGCCGTCCTAAGGGAAAGATCACGTTGCCGGTAATGGTTTTGGGGAGCTAAACTACCGGACAGAGAGGATTGTGTTTGATGTGGTTGATCTCCCCCTGCCGTACAATAGGATTCCTGGATGCCCGGATCTTTCTAAGTTCATGGTGGCATCCCACCATGCCTACAACACTTTGAAGATGCTTGGGCCACTGGGAGTCATCACTATCCCATCAGATGAGAAGGATGCAATCATTTGTGTGGACAAGATGTATTGAGACACGGTCATGGCAGAGACAGCGGCGGCTCCCAACAAGGAAAGTAAAGAAAAGAAGAGAGACTGTAGGGACTCCGGCAAAGAGTCTGGGAAGCGTGCCCCCACCAAGTGCATGGCACCCGTTGATGATGTGCCGGGGTGTTCTAACAGCAAGAGATCCAAGGTCGCTACACCCCAAGTGAAGAAGGTCCCGACAGGGCTGGCTCACGTTGATGGTACTTTTACTATCAATGGCACCCTCAATGACAAATAGGAAAGCGTGCTTGTTGCCTTCCTGTGGGAGAATATCGATGTGTTTTCTTGGCAACCATCTGATATCCCCGGTGTTCCCAGGGAGGTAATCAAGCACCACCTTGCTGTCTGCCCACATGCCCGACCTATCAAGTAGAAAGTCTGGAAGCAGCCCTTGGAGAGGCAGCAGTTTATTGCAGAAGAGATCAAGAAGCTTGAGGCATCTGGTTTGGTCAGAGGAGTATTGCACCCCACGTGGTTGGAAAATCCAGTGGTAGTCCGGAAGGCTAACGGGAAGTTGAGGCTTTGCATAGATTTCACAGATCTCGACAAGGCTTGCCCGAAATACCCATTTCCCTTGCCGCACATCGACCAGATTGTGGATTCCACTTCAGGTTGTGATTTGCTCTCCTTTTTGGATTCATATGCTGGGTATCACCAAATCTTCATGTCCAAGGAAGATGAAGAGAAGACGTCATTCATCACTCCTTGTGGAATCTACTGCTTTGTTCGCATGCCATTCGGGTTAAAGAGTGCCGGATCTACTTTTGCAAGGGAAGTCCAGATTGGTTTTGAGCCACAGTTGCACAGAAACATAGAAGCTTATATGGATGATATTGTGGTCAAGACCAAGGATAAGTCCACCCTTATTCAGGATCTGGAAGAAACATTTGCCAATCAGCACAAGATCAATTTCAAGCTCAACCCAGAGAAGTGTGTGTTTGTTGTTCCATCCGGCAAGTTGCTTGGTTTCTTTGTATCCCAGCGTAGGATCGAAGCAAATCCCGACAAATCCATGTGCCAAGGACAGTCAAAGATGTGAGGCATCTGACGGGATGTGTTGCCGCGCTAAGCAGATTCATCTCCAACTCCGCCGAGCGCGCCCTGTCATTCTTCAAAATCTTAAAGAAGGCCAGCCCAATGAAGTGGACCCCAGAAGTAGATGCAGCTTTGCAAGAGCTGAAAGCTTATTTGTCCTCTGTGCCTACCTTGGTTGCTCCCAAGCACCAGGAGCCATTGTTGCTATACTTGGCGGCAACCAACCAAGTGGTTAGTGTGGCCGTGGTAGCACATCGGGAAGTGGATGAGGTAGAAAGTGAGAAGATACTGGCAGGATCAGAGAAGGATCAGGACAACAATGAGCACGGCAACAATAGCAACCCCAGGGATGCGGCAAGGAAGAAAGTGGTGTAGCACTCAGTGTACTTCGTCAGCTCCTTGTTGCAAGGGGCCAGATCGAGGTATTCTGGCGTGCATAAGTTGATCTTTGGTCTCATCATGGCCTCAAGGAAACTTCTCCACTACTTCCAAGCCCATGAGATCATGGTTGTTACTCGTTTTCTGTTGCAAAGGATACTCCAAAACCCTGAGGCTACCGGCAGAATAGTGGAGTGGGCTTTGGAGTTATCCAGCTTTGGTTTGAAGTTTGAGAGCACATCAACTATTCAGAGCAGGGCATTGGCAGAGTTTATTGCAGAATGGATGCCAACCCCTGATGAGGAAGTGACAGAAACAGTTATTCCCATCAAAGAATCGCCCCAGGGAAGGATTTTGTATTTTGATGGTGCTTTGTCCCTACAAGGTGCAGGGGCTGGCATGCTTCTTGTCTCCCCTTCCGAGGAGCACTTGAAGTATGTTGTCCAAATGCATTTTCCTGGGAAGAAGCCACCAACAATACAGCTAAGTATGAAGGGCTCCTTGTCGGGCTCAGGATTGCAACAGAATTGGGAATTAAGAAGCTGATCGTTCGAGGAGATTCACAACTTGTGGTGAGACAAGTCAACAAGTATTATCAAAGTCTATTGATGGAGGCATGCGTCGAGGAAGTGAGGAGATTGGAGGAGCGCTTTGACGGATTGCAAACAGAGCACGTGCCCCGTGCACAAAACAGCATAGCTGATCATCTGTCAAAGTGTGTTGCGCAGAAGCTTCCTGTGGAACTAGGAACTTTTATTCTTCATCTCACTCAGCCCTCCGTATTCCTAGCAACAATGGCCCAGAAGGGGAGAAAGTTGGACTACGGTAAGCCTCTCCCGGTAGAGCCGTCCGCTCCCGGCAGAGACCCTACCGAAAAAACCCATCACAGCCTGCCGGACAACCCCCTCCGGCCGGGTCCACAAACCCCGCAAACAAGGCTGGTGCTCCCGCAGCAGAGGAGGTACCGCTAGTCCTCGTTGCCGAGCCCCAGGCTCCAACTTGGGCAACGTACATTGTCTGCTTCCTCCAAACCGGGGAGCTTACAGACGACCAAGATGAAGCTGAGAAAGTAGTCCGGGGGGCCAGTATGTATCAGTTTGTCGATGACATTCTATACAGAAGGAGGCCCAACGGTGTGAAATTGAAGTGTGTCTACAGGGAAGAAGGAAAGGAACTGCTGGCTGAGATTCACAAAGGAATGTGCGGCTCCCACATTGGTCAAGGGCATTAGTTGGGAAAGCATTCCAGCAAGGATTCTATTGGCCCATGGCCCTCCAAGATGTGGTCGAGCTAGTCACGACATGTGAAGCCTCTCAGTTCCATTCCAAGAAAACACACCTGCCTGCCCAAGCTCTTCAAACAATCCCTTTATCATGGCCATTTTTGGTCTGGGGCTCGATATCCTCGGCCCCTTCCCCCGAGTTATCAGGGGCTTTGAATTCTTGTTCGTTGCCATCGACAAGTTTACAAAGTGGCTGGAAGTGACTGCCGTGAGAAAGGTGACTGCTCAATCAGCTATCAAGTTCATGAAAGAATTGGTGTGTCGTTTTGGAGTTCCGGCAAGGATCATCACCGACAACGACACTCAGTTCATGAGCCACGCCTTCATGCAATATGTTCATGCCCTCAGATGCAAGATCTCATTCACCTATGTGGCACCCCTAGAGCAATAGACAAGCTGACAGGGCGAACGCTGAAGTGTTGCGTGGACTCAAGACAAGAACATTTGATACGCTGCATAAGCACGACAGGCGGTGGATCGAGGAGCTGTCGGTAGTTCTCTGGTCCCTCAGGATGACACCAAACCGAGCTACCAGGCAGACTCCCTTCCCCCTGGTATACGGGGCAGAAGCAGTTATCCCCATGGAACTCATTTACGGGTCGCCTCGAGTGCTTGCCTATGATGAAGTAGCGCAAGATCAGCACCGGCGTGACGACACTGTGCTACTCGAGGAGAACCGTCTCCGGGCTGCTATGCGTGCTGCATGCTACCAGCAAGCTCTACGTCGCTATCATAGCCGCAGGGTTCATGCCCGGTGTTTTGAGGAAGGTGAACTTGTCCTTAGGCACGTTTAGTCCGCCAAGGGTACACACAAGTTGTCACCGAAGTGGGAAGGCCCTTACCAGGTAGTACGAGTCACCAGACCTGGCGTAGTCCATCTAGAGATCGGAGATGGCACTCAGTTGCAAAACTCATGGAATATTGAGCATCTCCACAAGTTCTACCCGTAAGGTGTGGCTGTCGGGCCCTGCCTGGCGGCCACCCTTTTGTGCAGGCCTTGCCTCAGCTGCATGTAACCCCTTGTACAAAGCCGGGGCGATGACCCCGTGCAAGAGAAAACAAAGAAGCGCTGTGGGGGGCCCCGGCCAAGATTGCATGCATGCATGCGCATTCTAAGATCACTGCATAAGCACTTCATGAGCATTTGCATATGCAAATAGATAGGATCACATCCTGCATTCATTCTCATCTTCATGAAGTTATAGGTCCCTGCCATGAACTTGGCTTCAACAAGGAGTTGAGCAGATTGCTCGGCACAGCAATCCCGTTGAGCCAAGCAGATAAGTTCTACCTCCTGTCCATTAGTGTTATGTAAAGCTATAACTTTGCATGAGAAAGCATCGCCTCTCTTTTGAGACTTAGGTGCTGCTATCCATGACTCGAACGTTGCTTCGGTCAGGGTGGTCGTAGTGACCTTTGGTAAAAAGGAGTTCGCAGGGGGCTGGTCCCTCTATCTGTTCCTCGGTAGATGCACTCTCCAGCAGACAAGAAGGGTACCAGCAAGATAGCCTACTGGGGAAAACTCATTTATTTATATTAAAGAGGCATCTCACCTCTGCATGGACATACACATGCCCGGGCTCCCGACAAGGCTCATCTTTTTCATTGATATGCTAATACAATTACAAGCATTAAAGAACACAGACATGGACTCGAGAGATTACATTATTTGAATTAAAATTTTGCAAGTGCCGATAGATTTAAGGTTGAAAAAAGATAAGTATTCTGCCAACTGCTCTCCCTGTGCCTCTTGTCCCAGGTAGCGCGGTGGGAAGAGAGGGAGAATGGGACGCACACAGGCACAATGCCACCCTGATCCTGTCAGGGCCTTCCCAACGCAGCCTGACAAGATCGGGAGTGGCGAGGCTGCGAAGAAGGAAGACGTGCAGAGCACCTCGAGGGCCCCCTGGTCACCGCCTCCAGGGCTAAATAGGGGGCTCTAGCACAGGCACCGGTAGAGGAGGACGATGGTGCCTAGCCAAAAGACCCCTTGGAGGAGGCGGAAGTACCAGGGTAACGAGCCTTTCCTTGGCAACCAAGAAAACAATGATGACGATGCCGGGAAAAGAGGGGGAGAGCCAGACAGGCGGGGAGTGGGTCGCTAGTACGAGACGAACGCATCAGTGCAGTCGTGCTCCTACTAGGCGGCCTGCCTCTCATCTTCTCCTTCTCCCATGGATTCATCTTCATCAATACTGGGAAGAACGGGATTCAAGTCTAGTAGCCCCCTCGGGAAGACAACGAGCGGCCAAGACGGCCAGGGAGCTAGAGGCGCACCGCTCCCCACCTTGGTGGGTAGGAAGGCGCGCCTCTCGTCGACATCAGCCCCAAGGCCTCCCGGAGGGGCGGTGCTGGGATTAACAACGATCTTCGGCCCCGCCTCTCGGCCAAGCCTCGGAAGAGCCCAGAGATTCATCACACCAAGGACCAGGCTCACTTCCCGAGCATCAACACCAGCATGCGGCTACGTTGGCCCCAACCAAGAGCCAGGGGGCTGGCCCCAGACTCTCCCCTTCAACATCGCCAGCAGAAGCAGAAGGTAAGAAGAGGAGGGATGCGAAGATGGATGACTTCACCTCTGCCCCTCCCTTTTTATAAGCAGGGCGAGGAGGGGGGCTGCTCCATCAACGGGCGACCGCCGCCCTCCTCCGCCAATTCAAGAGGACTTGGCCTTCACCTTAATGCTCCTCTGCGCCACGCGCCTCTGTTACCTACTCCACGCGATGCATGCAACATACATGGCCAAGGATAAGAGCGTGGTGGGAAGAGTTAATTGGCCGTTTCTACCCCGTGCGTTAAAGTCATTCACAGGCCATTGCTGGAGCGGCCCCACCACTATTGGCTTTACACGATGTGCAGATAAATCGAAAACTGGCCTGGAATCAGGGCTAATGTAGAAGCAAAGAAGACTTCAAGAGACTAGCCTCTTCAGCAACCCTCGCTTGTGCACTTATTAGGCCCTACCCCGACGTCACCCGGTGATGGCGGCTTGAAGCTACGTCAGTATTTCCCCAAAGAGGAAGGGATGATGCAGCACATCAGCGGTAGGTATTTTCCTCGGATATGAGACCAAGGTTATCGAACCAGTAGGAGAACCAATCAACACAACATAAACAACACCTACACACAAATAACAAATACTCGCAACCCGACATGTAAAAGGGGTTGTCAATCCCTTTCGGATAGCTGCGCCCCAAGATAGGCAAACGGACGTGAATAAAATTGTAGTAGATTGATAGATCAAAAGTCAAATAAAATAAATGAGAATAAATTGCAGCAAGGTATTTTTGTATTTTTGGTTTAATAGATCTGAAAATAAAAGCAAAGGGAAAGTAGATCGCAAAGGCAAATAAAATGAGAAAGAGACCCGGGGGCCATAGGTTTCACTAGTGGCTTCTCTCGAGAAAAATAGCAAACGGTGGGTAAACGGATTACTATTGGGAAATTGATAGAACTTAAAATAATCATGACGATATCCAGGCAATGATCATCACATAGGCATCACGTCCAAGATTAGTAGACCGACTC
This sequence comes from Triticum dicoccoides, assembly GCF_002162155.2. NCBI lineage: Eukaryota > Viridiplantae > Streptophyta > Magnoliopsida > Poales > Poaceae > Triticum > Triticum dicoccoides. The sequence continues at coordinate 225,904,964 of NC_041384.1, read as the reverse complement.
CAGCCTGCATCTACTACTATTACTCCACACATCGACCGCTATTCAGCTTGCATCTAGTGTATTAAGTTCATGGAGAAACGAAGTAATGTAATAAGAACGATGACATGATCTAGACAAGATATATCTATGTAGAGATAGACCCCCATCATTTTATCCTTAGTAGCAACGATACATACGTGTTGGTTCCCCTTCTATCACTGGGATCAAGCACCGTAAGATCGAACCCACTACAAAGCACCTCTTCCCATTGCAAGATAAATAGATCAAGTTGGACAAACAAAACCCAAATATCAGAGAAGAAATACGAGGCTATTCGCAATCATGCATATAAGAGATCAAAGAAACTCAAATAACTTGCATGGATATAAAAAGATAGATCTGATCATAAACTCAAAGTTCATCGGATCCCAACAAACACACTGCAAAAAGAGTTACATCATATCAATCTCTAAGAGACCATTTTATTGAGAATCAAATGAGAGAGAGAGAGAGGAAGCCATCTAGCTACTAACTACGGACCCGAAGGTCTACAAAGAACTACTCACATATCAAAGAAGAGATCCAATGGAAGTGGTGAACCCCTCCGTGATGGTGTCTAGATTGGATCTGGTGGTTCTGGACTCGACGGCGCCTGGAATTGATTTTCGTCAACTCCCCTAAGGTTTATGGAATATTAGGGTATTTATAGAGCAAAGACGCGGTCCGGGGGGCACCCGAGGTGGGCACAACCCACCAGGGCGCGCCTGGGCCTCCTGGCGTCCCCTGGTGGGTTGTGCTCCCCTCGGAGCACCCCCTAGGCGCTGCCTTGGCCATTGGGTGTCTTCTGGTCCATAAAAAATCTCTGTAAAGTTTCATTGCATTTGGACTCCGTTTGGTATTGATTTCCTGCATGTAAAAAACATGCAGAAAAGAGCAACTGACACTTGCCACTATGTCAATAGGTTACTACCAAAGAATGATATAAAATGACTATGAAATGATTATAAAACATCCAAGATTGATAATATAACAGTATGGAACAATCAAAAATTATAGATACGTTGGATGCGACAAACCCTGGGTCTGTTGCCCAGACTGTGCACAGGCACGGGAATGAGATTGAAGCACTAGCCCAAGTAAGAGTACAAGAAACCAAGAGATTTGAAGGATGAACATGCAGATCAGAAGGACCAAGAACCAGCCAAGGAATCAGGATATCATCAAGAGAAGAAGCCTCCCTTGCTGGGCAGGCGAGCACGGCAAGGGTCGAGGCCACCCCAGAAACTGACAGCCAAAACACCCCGGCAGGGCCTGCCGGGGTTCACGGAGGCAAAACCACATCGCCAACCACTCTATCACGACCCACGTCGTCGATCAGTGCGGTGTCAAGCCACAAAGTGATTAAGTGGCAGCCATTTCCTACAGGAGAAACCCGCGAATGACACCCGTCCTGCAACGTGTCAAGAGAACAAGTGCGGAGCTGGCGAGACAGCTGGGCAAGCCTTGTTGGTCAACCAACAATGTGACGTTAAGTGGTGCATTTAATGCACCCTGTCAGCCCGCAGAGTTAGGTATGATAGCACTGTTTGCTATCTTATTAGTGCGTAATGACTACTTTGCCACTGTGGTTACCCCTTGATCTATAAAAGGAGGCCCATGGCAACCGTAGAAAGGGTTAGAAGGTTAGATAACTCACACCCCCATACGCGCATAGTCGCTGCTACCTGAGGCAACCCTTGCCGGGCAAGTGTACTACGCACCACCACCACCTTTCCACCATCAATCCACCAAAGAAGAAGTAGGGTTTTACGCCTCGCGGCGGCCTGAACCTAGGTAAATTGCCCATGTGATCTCTGCCGCACTGCCCAATGCTCATTTGCTCTTTATGCAATGTGTCGCCCCCCTCTCGAACCAGCAACAAGCCTCCTGATCCCATAGGTGGTCGTGGTTTCCCCCGACACAACCTCCGCTACCCTCTGCGAAGGGCCTATCTTCTAATTTTTACTTTCTACCTCTATACAAGAGTCATGGTGATCTACAGAATCAAAAAGACATATCTGGTAGAATCGTAACCATATAATACGACCCTAATTGAAATGCATACATTTGTTTCAATGACTGAGATCATAATTTGTTGGTTATCAGTAAAGTTTCTAATTCATACTTTACCTTGTGAATGAATTGTCACTTTAGAATAAGAAATGATATGTCTTTATATGTTGATGTTCTGAAGATGATCATGATGCCCTCATGTCCGTATTTTATTTTATCGACCTATTCTGCACAACTCCAAAAGTCCTGAAAATTCATGGAGAATTATTTTGGAATATATAAAAAATATTGGGGTAAGAAAAAACTAGAGGGGACCCACTAGGTGGCCATAAGCCTAGGGGCGCGCCCTACCCCCTGGCGCGCCCCTAGGGCTTGTGGCCCCCTGGCAGGCCTCTAGTGCCCATCTTGTACTATATGATGTCTTTTGACTTGGAAAAAAAATCAGGAGGAAGCTTTCAGGACGAAGTGCTGCCGTCTCAAGGCGGAACCTGGGCAGAAGCAAATCTAGTGCTCCGACGACACTGTTCTGCCGGGGAAATTGAAATCGAAGCTATCGTCATCACCAACGATCCTCTCATCGAGAGGGGGTAAATATACATCAACATCTTCACCAGCACCATCTCCTCTCAAACCCTAGTTCATCTCTTGTATCCGATCTTTGTCTCAAAACCTCATATTGGTACCTATGGGTTGCTAGTAGTGTTGATTACTCCTTGTAGTTGATGCTAGTTGGTTTATTCAATGGAAGATCATATGTTCAGATCCTTAATGATACTTATTACTCCTCTAATTATGAACATGAATATGCTTTGTGAGTAGTTACATTTGTTCCTGATCACATGGGAGAAGTCTTGTTATAATTAATCATGTGAATTTAGTATTCGTTCGATATTTTGATGAGATGTATGTTGTCTTTCCTCTAGTGGTGTTATGTGAACGTCGACTACATGACACTTCACCATGATTTGGGCCTAGGGGAAGGCATCGCGAAATAATAAGTGGATGGTGGGTTGCTAGAGTGACAGAAGCTTAAACCCTAGTTTATGCGTTGCTTCGTAAGGGGCTGATTTGGATCCACATGTTTCATGCTATGGTTAGGTTTATCGTAATTCTTCTTTTGTTGTTGCGGATGCTTGCGAGAGGGGTTAGTCATAAGTGGGAGGCTTGTCCAAGTAAGAGCAGCACCCAAGCACCAGTCCACCCACATACCAAATTATCAAAGTAACGAACGCGAATCATATGAGCATGATGAAAACTAACTTGACAATAATTCCCATGTGTCCTCGGGGGCACTTTCCTTTATATAAGAGTTCGTCCAGGCTTGTCCTCTGCTACAAAAAGGATTGGGCCACCTTGTTGTACCTTAGTTACATTTGTTACTTGTTACCCATTACGAATTACCTTCTCACAAAACTATCTATTACCAATAATTTCAGTGCTTGGAGAGAATACCTTGCTGAAAAACGCTTGTCATTTCGTTCTGCTCCTCGTTGGGTTCAACACTCTTACTTATCGAAAGGACTATGATAGATCCCCTATACTTGTGGGTCATCATATGCCAACTATGTTGCAGCGACTTAATCTTTTTTATCTTGCCATATATATGCTCATGTGGTCTTTCAACTTTGCCAAAATTTCTTGAAAGCTTGATATATAATCTGTAAATGATCCATCAGTGTCTTGTAGTGGCGACTTATAGTCACAATCCATGGTGTGTTAAACAACCCAACAATCTAGGGCGACTTATAGTCATATCCAGTCTTTGAAAATATCACTTTGGCAGCTTATAGCCTTAATAAACTCAACATGGAGCAATATAACTCTGACCTATATGACCCTGCAACTTCTCATCTGTAAAAAGTGTGTGCAAAACAGAAATACAGAGTATGTAGAACTCAAATATTTGTTAAGCCGGCTTGTAAGGCACGACCAAAACAGATTGGTTTTTGAAAAAAAACTCAATTTTTTGCTTCAAAGAAGCTTGGCATGATAGCCTTTCATCCTATAAGCTGGCTCTCACGTGACATAAATCCGTCGTTTTAACCTTAACTAGTTCAGGGTCTTTCAAGAAGATTGACCGTTAAGAGTACAAATGGGCCACATAGCAGAGAGACTACAATAGACAAGTGAGTTTATTCTAGCTTTATGTAAGCCAGCTCTCACGTGACATAAGCCGCCGTTTTAACCTTAACGAGTTCAGTGTCTTATTTAAAAGATTGACTGTCAAGAGTACAGTGGATCACCTAGTGGAGTAGCAAGTTGCAAACAGGCAAGTTTAACCCAATTATGGCATGGAAGCCAGTCTAGTGGGTATGAAATCTATACTCGTTGAGTAGGAAACCCCAAGCGACCTATGGCATGGAAGCCAATCAAGATGGTAAGAATAGCTATGCTCATTGAGAAGGAAGCCCCCAAGTGACCTATAATATGGCATGCAAGTCGATCAAGAGGGTAAGAACAGCAATGCTCATTGAGCAGGAAGCCCCCAAATGACCTTATGATTAATCAATAAAGACTCGTGCACAAAAAATATGAAGTGAAACGACAAAGGCCCCGGAATTTGGGGATGCCGGCTTTATTTTGTTTGATCATAAAAGTTATGTACATCAATGAAGGTATATATAATGATGAGAGCCAATGACTCAAGTGTAGTAAGGCCAAAGATGAGCAATGTTCCACGGCCTGCGAGTCTCTTCCTCGGATGTGCGGGAATCTTTGTTCTCTCATATGTAGATGAGGTAGTAAGACCCGTTGTTGAGATTTTTTCTGGCCACAAAAGTCCCTTCCCAAGGAGGTGAAAGCTTATGCATCCCTGTCTGGTCTTGAATCAAATGGAGCACTAAGTCACCCTCCTAAAAGATCCGGCTTCGAACCCTACGGCTGTAATAACGATGTAGGTCTTTCTGATATATTGTTGAACGAGCCGCTGCAAGGTCATGCTCGTCCTCAAGAGCATCCAAAGCATTTTTACGCGTTGTCTCATTGTCAGCCTCCACATAAGCCGCCACTCTGTTGGGGGTGGTCCTGATGCTCCAAAGAACTGAAGGAAGCTCTTCCACCCAACAACCAGGAGTCCTTTTTAAAGGAAGCATGAGCTGGGGTTTGATACCTCTCAAAATCTCCTAGTTAGCATGCTCCACCGGACCATTGGACTGAGGATGTGCAATTGATGAGACATCAAGCCTGATGTGCTCATTTTGACAAAACTCTTTCAGAGCACCTTTAGAAAAATTTGTCCCATTATTAGTGATGATACTATGAGGTTAACCAAAGTGGAAAATCAGCTTCTTGACAAACTACACTGCAGTAGCTGCATCACAATTGTTGACCAGCTCTTCCTCAACCCACTTGGTAAACTTGTCAACCGCCACCAGAAGGTAGGTCTTCTTGTCTTTAGATATCTAGAAGGGTCCAACCATATCAAGCCCCCTAGACCGCAAACGGCCAAGTGATTGAGATCATTTGCAATTCCTGAGCCGGCACATGATCTTGTCTTGCAAATTTCTGACACCCATCACACTTACTAACAATATCCTCTCCGTCTGCATGAGCCATCAACCAGAAAAAACCATGATGAAATGCTTTAGCCACCAACGATCGTGAGCCGGCATGATGACCACAGTCGCCTGCATGTATCTCTTGCAAAATCTCACGACCCTCCTCAAGAGAGACACAACGTTGGAAGGCACCAGTCATGATGCACCGATGTAACTCACCGTTGATAATAGTCATAGACTTAAAGCGCTGTGTGATCTGTCGTGCCAAGTTTTCATCCTCGAGTAACTCGCCACAAGTAAGATAAGCCAGATAAGGTTGCGTCTAGTCAGGAATAGCATGGAGAGCCACCACCGATTGTCCCTCGGGATCAGGTATAGCAAGATCCTCCTCGGGTGGTAACTTGACCGAAGGATTATGTAAGACGTCGAGGAACACATTAGAGGGCACCAACTTACGTTGAGACCCAAGTCAGGACAGTGCATCAGCCGCCTTGTTCTTCCATCGATCAATGTGATCCACCTGGCAACCTTTAAAGTGACTAGCGATATTATCAACCGCTTGATGATAAGCCGCCATGAGCGGGTCTTTAGAATCCCATGTGCCTAAGACTTGCCGAGCCACGAGTTCTAAGTTGCCCAGACATCTGACCCGGCTTAAATTCATCTCCTTGGCCATACGAAGCCCACAGAGCAAAGCTTCATACTCAGCTGCATTGTTAGTACAAGGAAACATTAGCCTTAAAACATAACAAAATTTATCACCTCATGGGGAAGTCAAAATAACTCCATACCCTGAGCATTCCAATTGCCTGGAACAATCAAAGTGGATTATCCAATATGTGTTGTTAGGCTTCTCCTCAGGTGTTTGCAACTCTGTCTGGTCATTTATAAAGTCCACCTAAGCTTGAGACTTAGTGGTTGTCCTTGGCACATACTTCAGATTGTGAGATCCAAACTCGATTGCCCACTTAGCAACCCGGCCGGTGGCTTCTCTGTTTTGAATAATATCCCCCAAAGCAGCAGAGCTGACCATAGTAATAGGATGCCCAAAGAAATTATGTTTCAACTTGTGACTCACCATTAACACCTCGCCATTAACACCCCAAACAACAGCTTATGTCAATTTGGCTATCTTTGCTTGGATTCAATCAAGACCTCACTAACATAGTAAGTCGGCCGCTGGACTAGGCACTCCTTGCAGTCCACAACGACTGCTATGTTGACCACCTTGTTATTAGCAGCCACATACAGGAGCAAAGGCTCTTTGTCTATGGGAGCAGCCAAGATGGGCAACTCAGTCAACTGTTTCTTAAGATCCTCAAATGCTTGATCAGTTGCATCACTCCAGACAAAGTGGCCCATCTTCTTCATCATCTGATATAGAGGAATTGCCTTGTCTCCTAGGCGACTTATGAACTAGTTCAAGGTCGCAATACGACATGCCAGGTGTTGTACTTCATTGACACACGCCGGCTTAGAAAGTGAGGTGATGGCCTTTATCTTCTCCAGGTTAGCCTCAATGCCCCACTCTTAGACCAGAAAACCTAGCAGCTTACCTGCATGCACACCAAAGACACACTTGGCCGTTAAGCATCATTTTGTAGACCCGGAGATTGTCAAAAGTTTCCTTCAAATCATCAAGGAGAGTCTCCTTCTTCCTTGATTTGACCACAATATCATCCACATAACACTACAAAAAAATACACTTCTGTGATGATACGTGTTTGTCACAGTAGGTCGCGTTTTTTGTCATGCATGTACATCCATGATAAATTTATGACAGAATAAAGATAGTCATACCTGTGCTATTGTAGAAGTGTTCCATGACATTACCAAAATTATCATCATGGAAGTGTCCACTTCCATGACGATAAATCGCGCGTCACAGAAGTGCTTTCGTCAAGGGTGACCAACACATGGCATCCACCGTAACGGAACACCGTTAAGCTATCGGGTCGGGTTTTGGATCCGACAACCCGTTAACAGCCCCGACCAATGGGGATTTTCCACGTGTAAAATCATCATTGGCTAGAGGAAACACGTGTCGGCTCATCATTGGGACAGATGTCATCCACTCACTGGACAGAAGGCGCCTATGATACATCGACACGTGGCACGGCCCAACAGTGGCCCGTTCCTGTGAAAAGGCCAGCCCGTTTGACTTGGTCAAAAGCTGGCAGGCCGGCCCATGGAAAGCCTGTTAACGGCCTGTTCGCATATAGCCCATTTACAGCTCGCTAACCCAAGGCCCGTTACGCCCTATCCGAATTAAGCCCAGTAGCGTCTTCTGGGCCATCCAATACAATTCCAGTCCGTTTTCACTTCTGGCCCATGTATAGCCCATGACGTCTTTCGGCCCATATGAGGCCCTTTGTAACTCTTGGCCCATTAGCGGCCCGTGCTGAAACTGGCCTGTAATGAACAGTGTATTACTTTACACCCATTAACGGCCCGTGGTGAAACTGGCCCGTAATGAACAGTGTATCACTTTATACCCATTAACGGCCCGTTATTCCGTTGGGCCGTTTCCAGCCCAAGTTAACTTTCGGCCTTCTGAGGGCCCATTTATTCGTGGGCTCATTTAGAGCATTCGGTTACTTACGGCCCGTTACTATCATTTTCTGCTTGTGGGCCAAATTCAGCCCATCGTTACAGTCGGCCCATTTGTGGACCGTTAGTCTGTTGGGCCATTTTCATAGCATCACCAAATACGGCCTATTAACGGCCCGTTATGGTCAGCCCATAAAACATACGATTTCCATTGAAGTCCCGTCTCTGGCCCATTAAAGGCCCATACAAGACCCATAAATGAGTCGGCGGCCCATGGATCCTATGAGAAGTAGAAGGCCCATGGATCCTAGGAGACGTAGAAGGCCCATGGATCCTACGAGATGTACAAGGCCCATGGATCCTACGAGATGTAGAAGGCCCATGGATCCTACGAGACGTAGAAGGCCCATGGATCCTACGAGACGTAGAAGGCCCATGGATCCGACGGCCCGTGAAGGGCCATGGTCGGGCGAGTTGGCCCCCGTTTGAATGATATAGCATATTCAAAGAATTATCCTACTCAATACTATCACCTCTAAAAAGCATACACTATACAACAAAGAGATCAAGGCATAGAAAGGTAGAATAATCCTACACTATACAATAAAGAAATTATAGCCGATTATACCCACTGGGCATTATGGTTCAACACAGGTGATAATAAAGCATACACAAACATCAAATTACATACACTGGGCAAATACAGCTCATACATCATGGACGCGCATCAATTAACTCCATTTGAACTATAATCTCTTCAGAAAATAGGATTGGCCGGATTAAGATAGCACAAATTTCAGTCTGCAAAATCTCCAATTCCTTCATGGTTACCTCAGTGTCTTGTTTCATTTTTTGACTCCTGCATCTAATACCTGCATGTCCAGTCTCAACTTGTTGATTATACGTTGACAATCATGTACACGTTGTCTTGCCACCTCTAGTTGATGCTCGAGAACATCAGCACATTCCAATTCCAATCCATAATCATTCGGTAACGGCCATGCTGCACTGCTCGCAGATCTTTGTGTTGATGTCACTTCATCCTGAAATGTTTCTGTAAGTACACATGACTAGGGAAAAAATATAGTTACAACAGTGAAGCAAACAAGACACTATTTTGTACTACATGGCAAAACAGGACTAACAATAATGCTACACGTCACTTTCAAAAAAAATGTTACACATCATGAAGCATAAGCAGGTGATATTTTAAAAATTATAAAAAAGATAGTCTATGCAGCCTGCATACAGAAATCCCTCTTAGCTCACCAGAGGAGCATGATGTTGGGGCCCAATCGAAAACACAGACAAGTTACAAATTTAGACAACATGTTGCGTATAAGTAAGCAAGCAGTTGGCCATTCTGTGCCTCAGTTAAAGTCTTAGGGAGCATAATGAACAGCAGAGGGTTTCATCCAAACATACTACAACAGGCAAAACTATGCAATCATTAGCGTAGTATAAACTAGATTGTGAGCCTCATGCAATAATAGTTGGTTAATAGACTTCAAAGCTTCAGGCACACTTCGATGGAGTAATTAAATGGTAAGGCCTTTAATTATGTCAACTAATAGTGATACAAGTACCGAACATCAGGCATGATTATTTGGGAATCTCATTAACTGAGGACAAATAAAGCAATTGAAAAGAGAAAATTAACTATGCCTGAAACAAAAAAGGAATTGAACTATTGAGTTGCATACAATGACTTACCTTAGTAGGTTGAAGAGGCTCAGTGCAGCTCCTACTTCTCTTGCAAGGCTCCTTCCTAACATCTTGTACTTGGAAATCCTCAATCTTATCTTCATTGCACCCCCTCTGCAAGGTGAGACAAACTAGTTACTCGTCTCCTTGGAAGATAAATATGCATACTTTCCAGTCTGTGAACACAAAAGGATGAGATTATAACAAAACAACACCACGTAATGAAACATGCCGCATCTCTTGCACTTGCACACAATGAAATGAGCATTTACTATGTCTGCACTATGTAAAAACTAGGCATACCTTCGAACTGGATCTCCAAGTACTCTTGGAGAGCCTACTATAGTGTATAGCCAAACCTTTATGTCACCTATGAGTTAGACAAGGCCCAACTACAGCAGCCCTTAGTGTTTAAATCATTGACAAGCTCTACTAGAGTGTTAGGTCAAGAACAACAAGTAATCAAAGCAAACAGTCCTAGTATGGCTGGCTGATGCAAACAAGCAATTGAACAGATGTGCGAGCAAATCTTACATATCAAGAAAAGAAGCAAAGAAGGAGGCTTAAAGACCATCACTTGACTGACCAGATTTAAGGGGCATTTAAACATCATGTGCAACATATGAACTAACATAAACATTGCATATTCCAGATTCTACAATGGAATGCACATGTATTAGGTTATGCCATGTATGATGATGCCTAAATGTACAGATAGCAGGCACGAGTGATTCATCATTGCACAAATTGCGGGTTAAGGGCTAGTTTGATTCCGCCTTTTCAGGGCATATTGTCAAAATAAGCCATAAAAGATGTAAAGAAGTCATTTTTGAGTTATGGGCTCGGGCTTAACTAATTTCGCTTTGGAGGGGGTGTTTCGGGTAAAACCTCACTAAAAATTGAAGGGAAGGGGAATAGTGAAATGACTCTGTTGTCTGCCTGTATTACACTCAAAATGCAACTGCTGACGCCTGTGTCACACCTGACCCTCAAGTAAAAACAAACATGCAAGCATTCATTGCCCTGCCCGCTTGCATCTCCTCTCCCCTTTCCCTCTACCTCGATCCCCTGCCTGCAGCACTAGGGTTCCTCCACCGAGCCGTCGCCACTGGTCCCATCTGGCCTGGTCCTCGATGATGCTATGTCCAGCTAGGCTACATGGCCGGCGGGTAGGGGCAAATATCCCTGGTTGCTCCTCCCTCTGGCACCGCCCCTCATTCTCATGGTCTCCAGCAGCTGCTCCACTGTGGTTCGTCCAATGCACTACTCCGGTGGGCGCTGCACAACTACGGCTGATGCCACACTGCGGCAGAAGGCACCTTATTCCCCCTCCCCTCCTCCCAGTCCATGGCCTTGAGGTGCTGTTGAAGGATGAGCTCATCCAACAAGGTGAGGATCTCCTCTGATTTTTGCCAAATTTTCATTCTGATCCACTATATGATGAATTGCTATGAGCTGCTTCTGCAGCTGCTATATGATACATTGCTATGAGCTGCTCCTGTTGCTGCTATATGATGAATTGCTATGAGCTGCTGCTGCTGTATGATGAGTTTCTATGAGCTGCTGCTGCTATATGATGAACTGCTATGAGCTGCTGCTGCTGTTGCTATATGATGAGTTGCTACAAGCTACTCCTGCTGCTGCTATATGATGAATTGCTATGAGCTGCTCCTGTTGCTGCTATATGATGAATTGCTATGAGCTGCTCCTGTTGCTGCTATATGATGAATTGCTATGAGCTGCTGCTGGTATATGATGAATTGCAGACTGCTGCTGTTGTATGATGAGTTGCTATGAGCTGCTACTGCTATATGATGTTTTCAGGTGCTACTGCTATACGATAATAACCAGCCACTTGGACCATCGAATTTCAATAAATAATTGTTCTTCATTTAAATGTGGGTCATGCGTTCTTTGTTTAAATTAGGCAATGGGATCTCTATGGAAAACATTGACCAAAGTAGATTGTGCCAAGTAGATGGTATCTTTGTATTTGCATTTTGAGAAAATAGTGATGGTCTGTTTTCCTATCATATTAATTACTGCACTGGGTTCAAATTGTGATGTTTGCAAGTCAAATTAATTTCCATATGGGCAGCAAAATTAAAAAAATATAATTAATCTAGACTTTCCACTGATCATAGCAAAGATAAGCTGAAAATGCAATGAAAAGAACTGGTTGGCTTATTACATGGAGCTTATTTTCTTAGGATAACTCATAATAACTGTCCCTAAGAAACTTGGCTAATAGAACTGGCATACAAATAACATGTCACGATGATTGCAATGGAAGAGTGACGTACCATAGCACACTGTATAGGCTCACCGCTGCCTCTTTTTTTTGCGATGTTCCATGAAATTGCCACATACATCTTGTACTTTTTAATTGTGTAACCCTATCTGCAAGTTGACACGGCTAATTTTAGACATCTCTACATGATACTGATAACCCACAAGTATAGGGGATCGCAACAGTTTTCGAGGGTAGAGTATTTAACCCAAATTTATTGATTCGACACAAGGGGAGCTGAGCGAGTCCTGGATTAGGGGGTATCCGAACAGCCAGACTATCTCCATTGGATGAACTGTTAGACTATGAAGATACAAGATTGAAGACTTCGTCTCGTGTCCGGATGGGACTCTACTTGGCGTGGAAGGCAAGCTAGGCAATACGTATATGGATATCTCCTCTTTTGTAACCGACCTTGTGTAACCCTAACCCTCTCCGGTGTCTATATAAACCGAAGGGTTTTAGTCAGTAGGACGACAATCACAACATACAATCATACCATAGGCTAGGTTCTAGGGCTTAGCCTCTCTGATCTCGTGGTAGATCTACTCTTGTACTACCCATATCATCAATATTAATCAAGAAGGACGTAGGGTTTTACCTCCATCAAGAGGGCCCAAACCTGGGTAAAACTTCGTGTCCCCTGTCTCCTGTTACCATCCGGCCTAGACGCACAGTTCGGGACCCCCTACCCGAGATCTGCCGGTTTTGACACCGACATTGGTGCTTTCATTGAGAGTTCCGTTGTGCCGTCGCCACTAGGAAGGATGTCTCATCTAGTCTTTAAAGACGGCACTATCACTGAGGGAGCTTTGGCTATCGGCCAAACTCTCCGGCTAGGTGGTTTTCTTACGACCGCCTGTTCGGCCGCTGCGCCAACGATGACTTCTCGGGTCATCAAAAGCAATCTTCATGTCAACTCAGAACTCGCCGAGTAGTTAGATCCAATGGAGCTCTCTTCCCTGAATGAGCTCTTGGATCGCATCGCCGCCCTGGGAGTCGCTACAGACTATGATCAAATTGGGCCTAAACCCGATCTGAGAGAGATTAACTCTTCCCAGGTCACCCATCATGTTATAGTGGTGGAGGAACAATGCGGCAACCCTTCATCTATCCTAAGGACTAGATATGTCCGGATTCCCGATCCCTCCAAGCCGGATACCCGCAGAGGGGAGGACGTCACTCAAGGCCTGAACCTAGAATCAGGCAGCGGGCTAGATTTATCAGAAAACATCCAAGAATCCAAACTTCCGAGTTCGGAAACTCCTTGGCCCCCGAGTCTCAGATCGGGTGAGGATTCGGATTCAATTCCACCCACCCACCCAAACATACGCGATCTATCCCAAATTAGGCAAGAGCCCGAAGAAACAGTACACCATTACTGGGCCAGATTCCTCCTAGTCATGAACAGGATAAAGGACTGCCACGAGGAAGACGCAATTTCATTCTTTTGTAATAATTGCACGGACAAGGGAATCCTCAATGCCATAAGTCACCGCGAAATTACACGATTTGCCGACTTGGTGTCCATAGTACGAAAGTACTGTGCGATGGAATGCGCCTGGAAAACCGAAATAAAATTTTGGGATAATCCGGCCCTGAATACAAACCTAGTCCGAAATAAAAGGGTGCATTATCACAATACACCTGGGTTAACTCCCAAAAAGCAAAAGCCCTCAACGGGGCAAGGAACCGTACTGGAGGGATGGCTCAACGGACCCTGCAAAATTCATAGTACAGCGGACGCAATACCAACGCACAGCCTTAGAGCATGTTGGATACTCCGGCAGGTGGCCAAAAGTGGTGAGGATCTACTCCTCCCAAAAACCACAGAGCACCACCCCGCGTACAACAATACGGTGTTAACGGTCTTCGAGACCTTCGCATCAAATAATAGATGCAAGCTAGCACTCCGCAGCATGGCGGAAATCTGCCACATAGCAGAAATAAATCCTTGGAGTGACACGGCTATTACCTTCAATGCCAGTGACGAACCCAAATTTTGAACAGCCCGAGCACCAGCCGCACTGGTCCTCAGTCCAATCGTGGATGGCTTTCGACTCACCAAGGTACTCATGGACGGCGGCAGCGGATTAAACCTCATCTACGAGGAAACTCTTCAAAAGATGGAAATAGACTGGAGCCACATTGAGCAAAGCAGCACAACCTTTAGAGGAATCATCCTCAGTCAGGAAGCACGCTGTGCTGGAAAAATCACACTAGACGTGGTATTCAGCACGCCGGATAATTACAGGTCCTAAGAAATTACATTCCAAGTGGCCCCGTTCAGCAGCGGATACCACGCTCTATTAGGGCGGGAGGCGTTTACAATCTTCCAAGCCATACGCCATTACGGGTACATGAAGCTCAAAATTCCCGGGCCCAACGGAATCATCACTCTTGCTAGTGATCCGGACATAGCACTCCGCGCCGAAAATAAGACAGTTGCACTGGCCCTCGAGGCACTATCAAGCCCTAGCGGCCGAGGAACTAACTGCGCTGCGCTCCACGGTGAACAGGAATGATGTGATACTCGATAAAAGATCCAAGTCCACCTCCTTTAAACCGGCGGACGAAATAGTCAAAATCCAAGTCCATCCAACGTACCCTACAAAATAGCTTTCATCGGGGCACAATTAAACCCTGATGTCGATGCCGCACTGCGAGAGTTCCTACGCGAGAACTGGGACATTTTTGCCTGGCGCCCTTCAGACATGCCAGGAATCCCACGTAGGCTGGCAGAGCACAGCCTAAATATCCTAAAAGGATTCAAGCCAGTCAAGCAGGCTCTTCGACGTTTCTCCGAGCCTAAGAGACAAGCCATGGGAGAGGAACTAGCCAAGCTATTGGAGGCCGGATTCATCAGAGACATAAAACATCCGGACTGGCTAGAAAACCTGGTGATGGTACCAAAGAAGGACAAATCCTGGCGCTTGTGCGTCGATTTTAAGGACCTTAACAAGGCCTGCCCAAAGGATCCCTCCCCCCTCCCCCGCATCGATCAAATCATCAATGCTACCGCAGGACACGATTCACTGTGTTTCCTCGACGCATACTCCGGCTACCCTCAAATCAAAATGGCAGAGCCAGACCAAGCCGCAACGGCATTCATCACACCATATGGCCCATTCTGCCTCAACACAATGCCCTTCGGGCTAAAAAAACGTCGGCGCAACATATCAGCGCATGATTCAGACATGTCTGCCAAACCAGATCGGCAAAACAGTGGAGGCATACATGGATGACGTGGTCATTAAAACCAAGCATGTCAAAACTCTAGTAGACGACTTGAGGGTCACATTTGACAACCTCCGAACATATGACATCAAGCTCAATCCGGAAAAATGCATTTTCGGTGTACGAGCCGGAAAGCTCCTAGGATTCATCGTCTCCTGTAGAGGCATCGAAGCTAATCCGGCCAAAATCCGAGCATTGTCACAGTTGGCTACCCCAACAGACCTCAAACAAATATAAAAATAGACTAGATGCATGGCGCCTCTAAGCCGCTTTATCTCCCGCTTGGGAGAAAAGGCATTACCCCTTTATCGCCTCCTCCGGCGCACCGAACACTTCGAGTGGACGGACGCCGCCGCGGCCGGACTCAACGAAATATAAGCTATATTGGCAACAAACCCAGTCCTGGCTGCGCCAAACATTGGCGAACCAATGCTATTATACATTGCGGCAACTCATCAAGTAGTAAGCGCAGTGCTCGTTGTCGAGCGAGAAGTGCACGGACACAAATTCCCCCTTCAAAAGCCGGTTTACTATGTGTCCACTGTCCTTACTCCGTGCAAATCACGGTACCCGCATTATCAAAAGATAGCGTACGCAGTATTTATGGCATCTCGGAAGCTGCGACACTACTTTGAAGAGTGTTCGATAGTGGTAGCCTCGGAAGTACCACTTAACGATATTATAAACAACCGCGACGCGACGGGCCGGATTGCCAAATGGGCCATTGAGCTCCTCCCGTTCGACATAACTTACAAGACACGGCGAGCTATTAAGTCGCAAGTTTTGGCTGACTTCATCGCTGAATGGACGGAAGCCGAACTCCCTAAAGAGTACGACACATATTCAAACTGGATCATGCACTTCGACGGCTCCAAAATGTTGGCTGGTCTGGGGGCTGGCGTCGTTTTGGCGTACCCAACAGGAGATACCGTTCAATACGTATTACAGATAATGTATACGGACTCCAACAACGCAGCCGAATATGAGGCCCTTCTACATGGTCTCCGGATGGCAGTATCCATGGGCATTCAACGCCTAGAGGTGCGCGGGGATTCGAACCTCGCGATATCCCAAATAAATGGAGACTTCGACGCCAAGGATCCGAAAATGGCAGCTTATCGCAATGCCGTCCTAAAAATGTCAGCTCGGTTCGAGGGGCTCGAATTTCACCATGTGGCTTGGGAAAACAATCAGGCGGCGGATATCCTCACCCGCATCGGCGCAAAACGCGATGCAGTACCTACCAACATATTTCTGGAACGGCTCTTCAAGCCATCCGTAGCATGGGAAGGGGACACCGGTAACAACAGTCCGGACCCGGCAAAAATACCCGAAACCGAACTCTCTGACACAATCGGAGGCTCCGCCACCAAAATAACACAATCAGCCCATGAAATAATGGCCATTATTGCCCCGTGGACAGAACCATTCCTGGCCTACTTAACTAGACAGGAACTTCCCGGAGGACCAAAATGAGGCACGCTGCATAGTGCGGCGATCCAAGGCCTACAGGGTCCACGAGGGAGAATTGTACAAAAAAAGTGCTACCGGAGTGCTTCAGCAGTGCATCTCCGAAGAGGAAGGGCGGAACCTTTTGGCAGAAATTCATGCCGGACTCGGCGGTCATCACGCCGCAGCCCGGGCTCTTGTAAGCAAGGCCTTCCGCACAGGATTCTATTGGCCAACGGCCCGGGCAGACGCATAGGACCTGGTCCAACGTTGCACCGGTTGCCAGCTCTTTGCAAATCAAAGCCACATGCCACCCACCGCCCTCCGAACAATCCCCATTACATGGCCCTTCGCGGTCTGGGGGCTTGACATGGTTGGACCCCTTAAAGGGGGAACCCACAAGAAAAAATACTTACTGGTCATGGTGGATAAATTCACCAAATGGATAGAGGCCAAACCGGTTAAAACATCCGAATCCGGATCGGTGATAGATTGCATATCCGGGGTTGTACACCGTTACGGCATCCCCCACAGCATCATCACTGATAACAGCAGGAACTTCACGGCCGACGAGGTAAAACTCTGGTGCAGCAAAATGGGCATCAAGCTCGATTATACTTCAGTCTATCACCCGCAAACCAACGGTCAAGTCAAACTAGCAAATGGTCTTATAATGAGCGGCATTAAACCCAGATTAGTGCGCTCCTTAACAGAGTCTGACATGCACTGGGTTGAGGAGCTCGACTCCGTACTCTAGGGGTTGCGGACCACGCCGAATCGTAGTACCAGATACACACCGTTTTTTATGGTGTACGGCGCAGAGGCAGTCCTGCCCTGTGACATAATTCATGACTCACCTCGAGTGCTCATGTACGAAGAAAGAGAAGCCGAGCTCGATCGGCAGGACAGTCTGGACACCTTGAAGGAAGAGCGCGACGTAGCCAAAGCCCGCTCCGCATTTTACCAGCAACAGGCTCGCAGATACCAAAGCAGAGAAGTACGGGCCAAAACTTATAACATTGGCGAACTAGTTCTACGGCTGTCGGATAAGAAAAAGAACAAGCTAGAGCCCAAATGGGAAGGTCCCTTCATCGTCGACCAGGTTCTGACCGGCGGAGCATACCGACTGCATGATGCATCGACTAGTCGACTCGAACCGAACCCATGGAACGCAGCCAGGCTCCGAAGATTCTACGCCTAGCACCGGACTTTATGTTAGTCCCCTCCCTTTGTCCATTTTCCGCATATGCATCATCTGTCTTGTTTCCCTTTCTTTCTTTTATTTTTCTAGGCCTTCAAGGGTCACCAAGTGCCTCACTTGTACATTACAGATGTGCTAGCCGCACTCTCTACACCTGGGGGCTTCTTTCACAGAAGCTTAAATTATTTACCTGGGCATCACGCCCAACACATGCGTTATACTTCCGCATGTACCTTTTTTCACCATTATATGCATCGATATGACTTAAGTTTTGGCCAAGTTGGGTTGCCTGGCTCTTGTATTTATGCCCTATGTTCCCGTTAATTCGGCTAAGGCATAAGGGGAGCACCTCTACGATTGTTACCACCGGGTCAGCCGGACATGTACCTCAGACTGGGTGAAGCCAAAAGCTAGCGTTCTTAAGAGAATATTCGGTCGGTGAACAAAAGATGACCTTTATTTATTATCCATACCTGCCCCCAGATGTTTTTTCTGTGCTTCTTGTCGCAGTCCGGACATGCACTTTAGGGCATGCCTACCCAGGGAAAGGAACCCTTAATGGAACTATTCATTCTAGAAGATGTTTCTTACTACCCATGTAATATAACATAACTAGTTGGGCACTTGTCTCATAAAGCACTAATTACCCCTACGTCTGGTCTCCACGCATGCCCTGGTTCTTACATAACTGAGAGGGTATTCGGATACACTTCGGACTGTCGGGTCCCGAGGTTGAAGCGAAAAGGTCCACCACGACAAACGATCTACAATCCGGCTAGAAGGCATCATACATGTCACTTTAAAATTACATAGTCAATTTGACTGGTTGAATTCCTCTTCAATGCCATCCAATAGGTTGTCTAGTCTACAGTCCTATTGGGAATACTTTGCGGCCAATTCTACTTGGCCGTACACTAAACTGACAAGGATCTCCTTGCCATCAGGCCCCACAGGTCCGACTTCGGCCATGTGGTTCGGGTCAGCCTTCGTGTACCGTGTCTTCACCATTGCCGAGGCTTCCCTGGCACCCTGACGGCAGGCCGATATCTTCCATAATCGAAAGCGCCGCCGTGCTCCCTTCAGCCTTTCTGCAAGCTCTCCAAGGCCTTCGGGTATGGAGACGGACGGCCACAAGGCCTGGGCGACGCCTTGCATCACCTGCCGAACTCGTTCGTGCAACTGCAAGAGCTTGGGAAGAAAATCACCCGTCGAACCAGGCATCTCTTCGGCAGGACGACCTGTTAGCATACCTACAAACATAACTCTGTCAGCCAGCTTCCTCGCCAAACTCTTTTTTCAAAGTTCGTTCAAGCACTTACTAAATATGCCGCGTCGAAGCCGCCGATTCTCCTTAACAGAGTCCGACAGTTGGGCACGAACATCTTTTAGTTCCACGCCCAGCTTGGTGTTGGCATCTTGGAGATCATTCTTCTCCTGCCTCACCCTCGTCAGCATGCTCTCACCGGCCTTCAGCTGGCGTATGAGCTGTTGCTTATCCGGATTTACTCCAGCGTCATCTGCAATTTTATCGTCAGATCTGCATATACGCCGCACTCTAATACGATACTTATCATTCGAAGGATATGTTACCAGAGGGGGGTCTTTTTGGGTTCCCCCGCTGTGGCTAGTGCGGCCTGCAGTTGGGCTTTGCACTCTTCTAGCTCCTGGGACAGTTGAGTATTCTTTTCTGTAAGAACCTGCATAACAAATGATCCTTAAATCAGTTATCCTAACTATTTCAAGTCTCAAGGGCTACTGATATATATAATCATCAAATTTTCTCACCTGTATATCTTTTACATACTGCTCCGTGGCTCTGGCTAGACCATTTTGAGCGGCACGGAGGTGCGCGTCTCCCGAGTTGAAGGCATCCAATGCCTCTTGGGAGAAACAAGTGTCACGAAGAATAGTCCGACGACGCCTGTGGTTCATGGCACTTTCCACCTCGGAATGGGTGATGGACAGTTTATCTGCATCCTCTGTCAGAGGAGCACCGGGCGCACGCCTTGTATTCGTTCCCGCCTCTGAATCCGGCCTTGGAGCCTGGCTGGTGGAGGCGCGATTGGTAGCCTCTCCGGGTATAGTCCGTCGAGCTCTCTTTTTCCTGAAAAGAAGGCATGGGTGTTAATATGCCTTCGCAAATAATGTCTTGCAATAAAGACGACGCGTCGTATCGCTGCGCCGGTGCCTCAATCCAGACTGCAGATCTTTTTAGCCTGCCTGGCCTTGCGGCCCCTTGTTGGCTAGTTGCCATAGGCTCGACCTTCTGCCCCGAGGACCTCCCCTGCAAAACGCGGCTGTTATACGGCAATCAAAAAGCGCAAGGACGGATTCCTTTTTACGTGTTGGGACTTCGGTCTCAGTCACCTATGAGGCTGGAACTAGCCCAGGGTAATCCGCCGTAATGGCCACCAATGCGCTGTCATTACTCCATTGGTAAAATACCCCGTCGATCAGCTCCACAGATATGTCCGGATCCTCCTGGGAGGTCGGGTCAAGGGACCGTCCGGGGTCCTCGGGTTGCGGAGGAGGGCTGTTTATCTCCTTTACTGCCTGGCGCAGCTCCTGTGATAAAATCGCTAGAATAAATACTTAACTATGGGAATACGAAATTGATGGGCAATAAAAAGTCTCCGCTTACCCAACCCGGAGGATTGTACATAGAAAATCCGCCCTGCGGGTTGACATGAAGGAATTCCTCCTCTTCTCCCTTGTACAAAGTGGATAAGATCTTTATTAGATCGACAGCTGATCCCGGCCCTTTGCGGCCATGGCGGGTGGCGTCATCCTCCCCGTTGAAATCCCACATGGGGTGGCCTCTATACTAAAGCGTCTGCACCCCCCGCATGATGCATGTGGCCATGACCTCGATCATGGTCAATCCGGATCGAGCGAAAAAACTTATCCGGCTCATCATGTAAAGAATGTCCCTGTCATCTTCCCCCAGGGAGCTCCATGGATGCCAGCTCCGGCGCTTCTTCAAAGGGGCGTTGTCGAACTCCGGAAGGCCGATCCGAATAGGGTCCAGGAGGGGGACATCTTCTATATAAAACCATTCTGAAGGCCAGTCTTCGGACGTCTTCTTTGGGGTTTCAGACAGGTATCCAGTCCCGGCAATACGCCACACTTCGGCTCCGCCCACTTGATATATTGATCCCTTCTTAGAACGGGGCACAAGGCAGAACAGCTTCTTCCACAGAGCGAAATGAGCCTCACGGCCCAAAAACAACTCGCAAAGGGCTACGAATCTCGCGATATGTAGCAGGGAGGCACGCGTAAGGTTGTGCAACTGGAGGCCGTAGAACTCCAGAAGCCCCCGGAGAAACGAATGAATTGGGAATCTGAGCCCTCTTACCAAATAAGGGACAAGGCATACCCGCTCCCCCTTGGAGGGGTTGGGATGGCTCTCCGCTTGCTCTCCGCCATTATAGGTGGCAAGCCCGGCTGGAACATCACCAATTTGCTATGCGGGATGGAACATCTCTCCCAATCTCCCGGCTTGGAACTAGGGGTGCGAGAGGAGGAGCTGCGTCGACCGGCCATGATGGAATGGATCTCTGTCGGGTGCGCTATGATGAAGGCTTGCCGAGGGGGGATGGTGTGATTTGGATTTGAATCCTCATCTTTTTAAATAGGCGGCTCATTCACACAGCTAGGGGGGTAAATATGAAAACACCCTGGCTCTTCGCATCCGCTCGACACGTGGAAGGTGTCCATTATTGGGCGAGGAAGTCGAGGAGTACAAACATTCACAAGAAACCAGACATTATTTTGACAGGTACACAGAATTTGGAGAGGAACCCGCCTTGCAATGCCGAAGACAATACTGCGCGCCGGACTCGTCATCATTGAAGCCTGGTTCGGGGGCTACTGAGGAGTCCTTGATTAGGGGGTCTCCAGACAGACGGACTATCTCCATTGGCCGGACTATTAGACTATGAAGATACAAGATTGAAGACTTCGTCTCGTGTCCGGATGGGACTCTACTTGGCGTGGAAGGCAAGCTAGGCAATATGTATATGGATATCTCCTCTTTTGTAACCGGCCTTGTGTAAGCCTAACCCTCTCCGGTGTCTATATAAACCGAAGGGTTTTAGTCCGTAGGACGACAATCACAACATACAATCATACCATAGGCTAGCTTCTAGGGTTTAGCCTCTCTGATCTCGTGGTAGATCTACTCTTGTACTACCCATATCATCAATATTAATCAAGCAGGACATAGGGTTTTACCTCCATCAAGAGGGCCCGAACCTGGGTAAAACTTCGTGTCCTTTGTCTCCTGTTACCATCCGGCCTAGACGCACAGTTCGGGGCCCCATACCCGAGATCCGCCAGTTTTGACACCGACAGGAGCCAAAGAATATTCTCAAGTATTAGCAGCTGAGTTGTCAATTCAACCACACCTGGAAACTTAAAATCTGCAACGAAGTGTTTAGTAGCAAAGTAATATGATAGTGGTGATAACGGTAGCAAAAGGTAACAGTAGTAAAAGTAATGTTTTTGGTATTTTGTAGTGATGATAGCAATAGCAACGGGAAAGTAAATAAGCGAAGAACAATATATGTAAAGCTCGTAGGCAATGGATCGGTGATAGAGAATTATGCCGGATGCGGTTCAGCATGTAACAATCATAACCTAGGGTGACACAGAACTAGCTCCAATTCATTGATATTGTAGTGACCCGACCTCAGACGGTCAAGCCTCTGTGTATCCGTGCCATCCCTGGATCGGTATGCTGGCACACACAGTACGTCAATGTATATATCAAAGGGCAATCACATGTATAAATAACGTAAGATTGATATATATACCTCATAAGTCTCAGCAGAAACAAAAAATCGGGTGTGGAGTCCCATCAACGCCATCGGCAAGTTGAGTGTAGACCGTAACCCTATATCGTAACTCTTACTCGTCGAAGAAATATCTGCAACATGATACATTGCAGCCATGTAGGTCAGTAGATTGAATGTACCGGCAAGATCACAACATGAGAAAACAGATGATAAAACTATTCTATATGCAATATGGCTTTGTGGCTCTGTGTCTGATGTTTTTTCGTAAAAGCTGGTTCTATTCTCCCTACAACAAAGGAATATCAGGGAGTCTGTACTACGGAGTTTTCTATCATGACATGGTTCCGCCAACCGATGTCTCATACCCAAATCATCATAAGTTGCCCACAATTATGTTATCAGTCCGGTGTTGAGAGTTCCGAGATAGATCCAAGTCCAGAGGCTCAATTTGTCTATAACCAGGGACACGGCTAATCGATTAGGTTTTAACCCTCTGTAGAGGTTTGTACACTTTACCCGCAAGATTCGATCCCTCTCTTTACATTCTCGCACTTCAGGGTGTTTGAGAACAAGATGACCGAAACATGGTCTTCCGAAGAGTTCCTCTGACCACTGTCCGGTGCTCATCCAATCCTACCGTAGTTCTACATCTGCTAGCACCGTCCCAGCCGGAGTCACAACTAAGGTCAACCAAGCGAAAGCCCATAGTGACTTGCGGTTGCACAGGTAAGCTTCCGGGCATGAAGTATTCTTCCGTTTCTTTGAGTCTGGGTGAAGCTTTCCTCAAGATGTCATGGCGCTTCTCCATGCATCCCAGCCAACCACTGGTTTCTCCAGGGTGCCCCTCAACCGTCCTTCACCCAGTAGTGTGTATTGAATTCTTGTCTCGAGTCTCGAAATCTTGAGCAGTCTTGAAGATGCAGTCCTTGCCGGTGCCATCATCAAGTTGTCGCCATTGACGTAGAGTGCTCCTTCTTCACACCACTCTCATGCACTCATACCAAACCCCGTCTACTATAGCGTAGCATTAAAACTATATAACGTCCCGGGCTTGATAACAGGGAGATGGGTTCCTACCTCATGCATTCTACTCAACTACAAGAAATCAATATCACTACTGGAGGGATTATTGAAAGGGTGCTACTACATGCAAATAAAACATAGGTATGAAAAACATGGTCAAAGTGAACTTGCCTGGTCAGTTGGTGAAGATATTGTCGCTCTTAAAAACTTGATAAACTAGTTGTCACTCTCCGATGAAATCTATACAAGCAAGCATAGTATTCACATAAGCAGTCATTCTAGCACTCAATCATAACAATCAAAATAATAACGAAATTGAAATAGGATCAAAGGTAAAAAAACCAAATAAAACTCCAAATCACTCAAATAAACTTATAGGGCTAATCTACACCAGAGCAACTCTACTCAACAACAAGTAAAAATCCTAAAACAAAAATACTTAACACAAGGTAAAAATAGTTATTCTCTAAGTAACATAAAGTATTTTTCCTATAATAAAATTCTAACAGTACCTAGAACCTCTAACACTATTCTTATTGCTAGGAACTAGTCATACAACAAACAACACCTAGAACCTCAAGAATACTAAGTCTAATAAATCCTAGAAATTACCTACTGTTAGACAATAGAATATATGGCACACTGGCGAAAACTAGCTAAAGAAACTAATTAAAACTAATTAATAATAATTAAACTAAAACAGTACTAAAAACAGAGTAAACAGTACTGTTTACAATAAAAAGCTAATCTAACTAACTCACTAACATGCAAACTATGCACTACTGCGTAGCTAGTCTAATAAGTAACCAGTAGCAAAAAGAATCGGTCAAAAATAATATTCCTAACTCAAAATAGCTCAAATCTAGTGATTTGAGAAAATTCATACAAACACAAATTTAAACTGCTCAAATATGAAATACCATTGAACTAACATAAACTTCATAAAATTTGTGATCCAAGGCAGTTGGAATCACTCAAAAATACCTCGTATATAATTAACTGCGGATTTTACAAGATTTAAACTATTCTGTTTTAAAAACAGAACGAAAAAAACAAGGCAGGTCGGGATTACTGTAGCTGTTCTAGCGAGGGGCCCGGGTGGAGTGGCTCCGGTGGACCTCCGGGCGAGGCGAGGGGATGGGCGGGGGCGGCGGAGCGAGGCGGAGCAGCTGGTGGCGGAGGTGGGTGGCGGGGAGGGCCGGCGGTGGGTGGGGCGGAGCAAATGGCGGCGGCGGCTCGGCAACGTGGGGCGAGGAGAGGAGGGACTAGGGGGGAATGGATGCGCAAGGTGGCTATTTATAGGGGGAGGAGGTCGTCTTGGAGGAGGGGGCGAGGGATTTCGCGAATGCCGCGATTCCGGCGGTGCTCCGGCGGTGGCTGGAGATCGTGAGTATCTTGCCTGGAGGAAAGAGATGATTCGGTTCGGATCGGGCCGGATTTGGCCCAAAAAAACAGTACCTTCCCTTATTTTTGAATAAGCTGCGAAGAAAAATCATTTTAGAAAATAAAATGAAAACAAAATATAGGAGTATTATATATCAAAACGATCAGAAAATTAAGCCCAATTTAATGGAATATTTTCTAGGGGCAAATAAAATACTTTTTGAAAAATCATTTTTTTAATTTAAACAAAAATCCAAATGACTTTCAAAACTCCATGAAAAAAATATTCCAACATTTGGGGGTGTCATGTTACTCCCTCTCAACACTTTTGTTTTAAGTGTTCTTTGTCAGAAAAGTTTTTTCTAAATAAAATTCAAATGCCACTTTGATTTAAAAACAAAATTTAAATGACAAATTCAAAATGAAATTTTTCTTTACTTCCCACTCTCTTTCATTGAAGAAATCATGAGGATCATTGAGTGGCATGAGCTTTGAAATATTTCCAAATTCAAATATTTTCAAACAGAAACTTTTTTTTGGAAAGTCCTTTTATTCCCTCTCATTCAAAGCTTCATAAGTTTTAAAATTCCAATCAATTTTACTCAATCAATCAATCAAACAATCATATATTTTAATTATTATAACATTCCAAAATTTAGAATTTTGGGATGTTACAAACTACCACACTTAAAATGAATCTCGTCCTCGAGATTCGAAGAGGCTAGCAAGAAAAGGTTAGGGGCCGGGGGTCTTCTAGCAAATATTTTGGTGGGAAAGGTCAAGGGTGCTACCACACTTAAAAGCAAGGTTAGGGTTCTAATAAACTCAGGTACTTCCTCTGGAGTGCCGACGATATTTATCTCTTCACATATCTTACAATAGGTCCTTCATTAATGCTCTTCTGTCATAGGCACAGCATTTTCCTCAAAATCTTGGATTGCTTCGTCAAAGATGAGGTTTGTCCGAGACTGGATCTTCTTAGCTAATCGGTCTGCGTGCATTCTAGACAACTATCGAAATACTCATGGTGGCCTACCATTAGTGGTTTCTGCAGAAAAAGGGCCTTGGCTTCATTCTCACCGTATAATCTAAAATTGGCAACAGCTGCCATGTACATGGGTTTATCATCATACCATTCTAAGGCTTAAGCAAGGCTTCAACGAGCATCGTCACTTTACTATGGGTAAGTCTCTCAGATTTACCATTCCAAATATCAAGAGTGAATGATAAGAGTAAGTCGGTATGGTGATTAATTCATTCCACACCCAGATCATTACCCTGTATAAGGTTTAGCAAATCTCGTATTTCTAACAGTCGGGCATCCTCACAAGCTTTGCAAAAATTTCTCTTGTCCTCGAACCGGGTTCGGGTAAATCCATTGATTCCGCAAGCTAAACAAAACATCTATCATTTTTCACAATCTCAGGGTTTACGTAACATCCTATGTAACGTCTGCTGATTAATTCACAGCTTCTTCCAGAATTCTTCCTTCAACAAGATTGTGCTTGTGCCTTTGTCAAATCCTGGGCTTGTGGGTTATGGGTCCACTTCAGCGCTTGCATAGTGTTAACTCATCCATGGAGTTACAGTTGTTCCATATTCCAACATTAAACCTCCTTTAAATCCAATAGTACTTCATTTTGTCATACTCTTGGGGTAACCATCATAATCAAACTCCAACTTATTTCGTCCGGCTCCTTTCTATGGACCGTCATGAACAACGCCTTTTTTTCTTCATTGATCATGTGGCTTTACGGAGTACTACCACACTCAAAATGAAATGCAATAGTTCATCCATAAATCATATTATTTTCATATCAAATCTTTTATTACATCCTTAACCATTTTTCATGAATTCAAATTCCAAAAAGTACTTTATTACAAATGCTGCCACCCACATGGTTTGGTATGGTCAAGCATTACTTCCCACTTTATTCATTTTTTCCTCCTGGAGGATCCTTCAGTCCCACTGGAATTGTGCGACATGCGCCTTGAAATCTTTAATATTCTGTTTTATCATGGTGGCCTTGAGGTTCATCTCCATCATCTCTGCATGCACTTCTCTTAGGTATTCCTGAGTATAACGGAGTCTTGCTTCAAGTATTTCTCCGATCTGGCGTATGGCTTCCATGGCTGCTTCATGAACAGCATCGAAGAAAGTTGCTTGTGGTACACGTGAGATGAAAAAGTACTGTCCCATCGTCTTTGGGCAAACTCCTTTCATATGGTGGAGGTGTACCTCCACATAGCAAAGTTCCACTCCCTTTTGCATGAAGGGGTAGCCTTTGTAGACTGCATCTCCTTCAAGGTGAATATGCTTCATCATGTCCTTCAGGATCTTCGGGTAATCATGATCACTTGTCAGGGTCATGATCATTTCCAGGCCCTTAAGGAAAGACTCATAAAGGGTCGTCATCTGCAGTTGTAAAACAAAAAAGGTGCTCAGAATAAGGTACATATCTCCTTGGGTACACATTCATATCATCCAAACAAAACTTCAAACTCAATTTCCAACATCCATTTTATGCATCACAACTCATTTTCTTCCATGTTTACCCAGAATATTAATTGCCAAGATAAAACATAACAACTCCTTAAAGCCTTTCAGTATATGACATATCAACTTTATTGAGTCATGAATTATTACAATCTCTGAGTAATCTATTACATAACTCAACCCCGCATTCTCTTGAAAAAGTGTTTTCCATACTACCCTTATTACTGATATCAACATCTCCACTACTCAGCTGTAACTTTTTCATGTTTTGAACCATCCCTAGAAAAATGTCTTGCTTCCTTGCAACAAAAACAAATAACTCCCGGCATGTCTCAAGGCTTCTTGGTGATGGTGCCTGCTCCTTGAGTTCCTTGCTTCCTTTCGAGACAATCATTGGCATAATGCCCGACGTCCTTACATTCAAAACAGGTAATGTGACTCTTGTCCCTCTTTGCAGAAATTGGGTTGTTCTGAGGGTGTCTTTGTTTTCTCTTCCTGGTTTTCTTCGTTCTGATCAAACGTTCTATTCCCTGTGGATCAAACTCCATTGCTTCTATCAGGAAGTATCCCAGATACTCTTTTCTTTCCTTGGTGCAATACTATGAAAAATGTCCTTCTTCTCCACATGAATAACAAGCATTGGAGTAAAATCTGTTGAGGCTTTCTCCATCAGGATCTTCAACACTTTCCTTAATCACAGGTTCTTCCATAACTTCTCGGAGGGCTTCTTTCATTCCTTCTTCCTGCTTCTGAATAGTTTGTTGCACTGTGGGGTAAATGTGACACTGAGCTGGGTAGTGGGTGGTTCCTTCACACAAGAAACAAGTCACCTGACTAGTTGGGCATTCCTCAGCTGGGTGTTTCTCCTCACAATGAGGGCATCCATCCTTGTGTTCCTCCCGGGTGTGTCCTATTTCTCCGCAAATCTTGCAGGCACAAGGTTTATTTCTTGGGGTATCATGGTGCTTCCGGATAAGACGTGATCTTGTCAGAGTATTCTTGAATTCTGCCCAAGTCCTTGCTCCATTCCATCCCTGTGTAGGTTGATGCATCTGCCACCATGTTGCAGCATTTCCTTCAAAGTACTAAAGAGCGTATGATACTTCATTCTTCCTTGAAACCAAATTGCTCCCGAAGTGATTCTCCATGTTCTGAATCCATAGCTCTGCCTCCGGCTGGGTTTTTGGTCCAGAGAATACCAGTCCAACTTCATTCATCATCTACTAGGTCCAAGAGTTTTAGCGTGAGATAAGAGAGAGGTGGTGTCGGTGTCAAAACTGGTGGATCTCGGGTAGGGGGTCCCGATCTGTGCGTCTAGGCTGGATGGTAACAGGAGGCAAGGGACACGACGTTTTACCCAGGTTTGGGCCCTCTTAATGGAGGTAAAACCCTACGTCCTGCTTGATTAATATTGATGACATGGGTAGTACAAGAGTAGATCTACCATGAGATCTAGGAGGCTAAACCCTAGAAGCTAGCCTATGGTATGATTGTTGATGTGTATGTTGTCCTACGGACTAAAACCCTTCGGTTTATATAGACACCGGGTAGGGTTAGGGTTACACAAAGTCAGTTACAATGGTAGGAGATCTTCATATCCGTATCGCCAAGCTTGCCTTCCACGCCAAGGAAAGTCCCTTCCGGACACGGGACGGAATCTTCAATCTTGTATCTTCAAAGTCCAAGAGTCCGGCTGAAGGTATAGTCCGGCTATCCGAACACCCCCTAATCCAGGACTCCCTCAGGTGGGGAGGGATACACACAATACAAATAATAGTTTTGAAGAAATGAGTTTTATTTTGTGGCTGCCGGAAAAACATCAAACAAATGATAGCTCACAAATCGTCGCATCTAACGTAAGTGTATAACAGGGGTTTGGTCCTCTAACGGTCAAATAATTCTTCTGATTCTTCAAGTCGTCGCAGTCTTCAACTGGTGTAGCTTCAACTCTTCTAATGCATGGTCAAATCCTATTTACTCTGAAATGGTCATCGGTTGTCCGATATCTTGTCCTTCTTGGAGCAGCTTCAGTTGATCCTCTGTGTGGTCAAAAGGGAAAGGGGTATATTATAACTATTTGAGGTAAGAGAAGATATTTTATAAAATCAGAAAAGATAAGAAGTAAGGGATGTTTTTTTTGAAAATAAAATTTTAGAGATTTCCTGTCCTAGGGCTTTCGATTTTTAGGGTCACGTCCTATAGTCAACATGTGCTCTGATACCATATCTGTAGCGACCCAACCTCAAACGGTCAAGCCTCTGTGTATCCGTGCCATACCTGGATCAGTATGCTAGCACACACAGTACGTCAATGTATATATCAAAGGGCAATCACATGTATAAATAATGTAAAACTAATATATACCTCATAAGTCTCAGCGGAAACAAAAAATCGGGTGTGGAGTCCCATCAACGCCATCGGCAAGTTGAGTGTAGACCGTAACCCTGTATCGTACCTCTTACTCGTCGAAGAAATATCTGCAACATGATACATTGTAGCCGTGTAGGTCAGTAGATTGAATGTACCGGCAAGATCACAACATGAGAAAACAGATGATAAAACTATTCTATATGCAATATGGCTTTGTGGCTCTGTGTCTGATGTTTTTGCGTAAAAGCTGGTTTTATTCTCCCTACAACAAAGGAATATCAGGAGTCTGTACTACGGAGTTTTCTATCATGACATGGTTCCGCCAACCGATGTCTCATACCCAAATCATCATAAGTTGCCCACAATTATGTTATCAGTCCGGTGTTGAGAGTTCCCAGATAGATCCAAGTCCATAGGCTCAATTTGTCCATAACCGGGGACACGGCTAATCGATTAGGTTTTAACCCTCTGCAGATAATTGTACACTTCACCCGCAAGATTCAATCCCTCTCTTTACATTCTCGCACTTCAGGGTGTTTGAGAACAAGATGATCGAAACATGGTCTTCCGAAGAGTTCCTCTGACCACTGTCCGGTGCTCATCCAATCCTACCGTAGTTCTACATCTGCTAGCACCGTCCCAGCCAGAGTCGCAACTAAGGTCAACCAAGCCAGAGCCCATAGTGACTTGCGGTTGCATAGGTAAGCTTCCGGGCATGAAGTATTCTTTCGTCCCTTTGAGTCTGGGTGAAGCTTTCCGCAAGATGTCATGGCGCTTCTCCATGCATCCCGGCCAACCACTGGTTTATCCAGGGTGCCCGTCAACCGTCCTTCACCCAGTAGTGTGTATTGAATTCTTGTCTCGAGTCTCGAAATCTTGAGGAGTCTTGAAGATGCAGTCCTTGCCGGTGCCATCATCAAGTTGTCGCCATTGACGTAGAGTCCTCCTTCTTCACACCACTCTCATGCACTCATACCAAACCCCATCTACTATAGCGTAGCATTAAAACTATATAACATCCCGGGCTTGATAAGAGGGAGATGGGTTCCTACCTCATGCATGCTACTCAACTACAAGAAATCAATATCACTATTGGAGGGATTATTGAAAGGGTGCTACTACATGCAAATAAAACATAGGTATGAAAAACATGGTCAAAGTGAACTTGCCTGGTTAGTTGGTGAAGATATTATCGCTCTTAAAAACTTGATAAACTAGTCATCACTCTCTGATGAAATCTATACAAGCAAGCATAGTATTCACATAAGCAATCATTCTAGCACTCAATCATAACAAATCAAAATAACAAAGAAATTGAAATAGGATCGAAGGTAAAAAACCAAATAAAACTCCGGATCACTAAAATAAACTTATAGGGCTAATCTACACCACAACAACTCTACTTAACAACAAGTAAAAATCCTAAAACAAAAATACTTAACACAAGGTAAAAATAATTATTCGCTAAGTAACATAAAGTATTTTTC
Organism: Triticum dicoccoides; assembly: GCF_002162155.2. Lineage (NCBI taxonomy): Eukaryota > Viridiplantae > Streptophyta > Magnoliopsida > Poales > Poaceae > Triticum > Triticum dicoccoides. Next base: position 225,873,449 of record NC_041384.1, on the reverse strand, counting down.
CTATACTAAAATTCTAACAGTACCTAGAACCTCTAACACTATTCCTATTGCTAGCAACTAGTCATACAACAAACAACACCTAGAACCTCAAGAATACTAAGTCTAATAAATCCTAGAAATTACCTACTGTTAAACAATAGAATATATGACACACTGGCGAAAACTAGCAAAAGACACTAATTAAAACTACAAACAGTACTAAAAACAGAGTAAACAGTACTGTTTGCAATAAAAAGCTAATCTGACTAACTCACTAACATGCAAACTAAACACTACTGCATAGCTAGTCTAACAAGTAACCAGTAGCAAAAAGAATCGGTCAAAAATAATATTCCTAACTCAAAATAGCTCAAATTTAGTGATTTGAGAAAATTCATACAAACACAAATTTAAGCTGCTCAAATATGAAATACAATTGAACTAATAGAAACTTCATAAAATTTGTGATCCAAGGCAGTTGGAATCACTCAAAAATACCTCGTATATAATTAACTGCGGATTTTACAAGATTGAAACTATTCTGTTTTTAAAAACAGAACAAAAAAACAAGGCAGGTCGGGATTACTGTAGCTGTTCCGGCGTGGGGCCCAGGCGGAGTGGCTCTGGTGGTCCTCCGGGCGAGGCGAGGGGACGGGTGGGGCGGAGCAGCTGGTGGCAGAGCTGGGTGGCGGGGAGGGCCGGCGATGGGTGGGGCGGAGCAAATGGCGGCGGCGGCTTCGGCGAACTCCGGCGGGGCAGCTCGGCGACGTGGGGCGAGGAGAGGAGGGACTAGGGGGGGAATGGATGCGCGAGGTGGCTATTTATAGGGGGGAGGAGGTCGTCTTGGAGGAGGGGGCGAGGGTTTTCGCGAATCCCGTGATTCCGGCAGTGCTCCGGCGGTGGCTGGAGATCGCGAGTATCTTGCCTGGAGGAAAGAGATGATTCGGTTTGGATCGGGCCGGATTTGGCCCAAAAAAAACGTACCTTCCCTTTTTTCGAATAACATGCGAAGAAAAATCATTTTAGAAAATAAAATGAAAACAAAATATAGGAGTATTATATATCAAAATGATCAGAAAATTAAGCCCAATTTAATGGGATATTTTCCAGGGGCAAATAGAATACTTTTTGAAAAATCATTTTATTAAATTCAAACAAAAATCCAAATGACTTTCAAAACTCTATGAAAAATATATTCCAACATTTGGGGGTGTCATGTTACTCCCTCTCAACACTTTTGTTTTAAGTGTTCTTTGTCAGAAAAGTTTTTTCTGAATAAAATTCAAATGCCACTTTGAGATAAAAACAAAATTTAAATGTCAAATTCAAAATGAAATTTTTCTTTACTTCCCACTCTCTCTCATTGAAGAAATCATGAGGATCATTGAGTGGCATGAAGTTTGAAATATTTCCAAATTCAAATATTTTCAAACAGATTTTTTTTTGGAAAGTCCTTTTATTCCCTCTCATTCAAAGCTTCAAAAGTTTTAAAATTCCAGTCAATTTTACTCAATCAATCAATCAAACAATCATATATTTTAATTATAATAACATTCCAAAATTTAGAATTTGGGGATGTTACAGATATAATGTAGGCATGTATTCCGAATATAGTCATACGTGCTTATGGAAAAGAACTTGCATGACATATTTTGTCCTACCCTCCCGTGGCAGCTGGGTCCTTACGTAAACTAAGGGATATTAAGGCCTCCTTTTAATAGATAACAGGAACAAACCATTAACACATAGTGAATACATGAACTCCTCAAACAATGGTCATCACCGGTAAGTATCCCGATTATTGTCACTTCGGGGTTAACGGATCATAACACATAATAGGTGACTATAGACTTGCAAGATAGGATCAAGAACACTCATATATTGATGAAAACATAATAGGTTCAGATCTGAAATCACGGCACTCGGGCCCTAGTGACAAGCATTAAGCATAGCAAAGTCATAGCAACATCAATCTCAGAACATAGTGGACACTAGGGATCAAACCCTAACAAAACTAACTCGATTACATGATAGATCCCATCCAACCCATCACCGTCCAGCAAGCCTACAATGGAATTACTCACGCATGGCGGTGAGCATCATGAAATTGGTGATGGAGGATGGTTGATGATGACAATGGCGACGGATTCCCCTCTTCGGAGCCCCGAACGGACTCCAGATCAGCCCTCCCGAGAGGTTTTAGGGCTTGGCGGCGGCTCCGTATCGTAAAACGCGATGATTTCTTCTCTCTAATTCTTTTCTCCCCCAAACTCAATATATGGAGGTGGAGTTGGAGTCGGAGAGACAACAGGGGCCCACGAGGTAGGGGGCGCGCCCCTGTAACGCCCCATGACCGAAGCTGCAGATGCCTTCCAGGGTTTCTGGGTTTCGTTGTGTGTTTCGTTTGTTTGCTGCTTTCATCATGTCATCATTTGCATTGCCATCATGTCTTTTAATTTTGTAAAACTCACTAAATAAATTGCATGGATCTTCGGTCCTTTTAAATCGAGGGAATTCACGTGGTGATTCTCTTCATAACATATCCTCCCAATATTAGGGAGCTATAATAAAATATTCCAATAATTTGGAATTACCTTTAACACACATGCATCATAAATTCCCAATGCCTTTGTTATCTCATCTCTTTTGGTCTCCATTTAAATTGCTTCCAAATTCAAATAGTGTGAGGGTTATTCAAACTTATTTGAATTTGTTTATTCTAAACTCTCTCTGTCCTTTTTTCTTTAATTCTCTGTATTTTTCTGTCTCAAGAAAAATATGTCACGTGTGGGTATTCCACTCCTACCCTTCCATTCTTTTCTTCTAAGTTTTTTTTCCTATTCTATAAAAAAATATGAAGGAAAGAGAGTTGGAGAGGGAAGAGAGAGGCCCAGCCTAGCCGGCCACTTAGGCCCATCCAGCCGGCCCACCTATCTGCTCTAACCCTAGCCCAACCCCCACTCTCCCTCGTCTCCTCCTCTAGCGCTGCCAGAAGCCCCACGCCCGATCCCCATCTCCGTGTTCGTTCCCGCATCACTCCCTCGATGCCCCGCCTCCTTCTTCTACCAGCACCGCCATCTTCCATTTTTCTCTCGCTCCTCCCTCCTCTCGCTTCCTCCCTCACCTCCTCAGCGTGACCAAGGGGAGAATCCCAATCCCCATGGCCATGCACCCTCGCCGCCGCGCGTCCCATGCCTCTGCCGCCGCCCTAGGCTCCTCAGGAAGGCCACCCTGCGCACGAGACGACCGCCCGTGACGGCCCTTCCCTGCACCTGGTGCTCCCTTCCTCGCCCTCGCTGCCTGCCCATGAGTCACGCGGCCTGATGCCAACGACTAGCGCCGTCGTGGCCGTCCGTCTATCCTCCTTCGTGCGCCCCTGTGCCCGCGAGCGCTGGGACGTCAGCCTCCTCTCGCGTCCGAGGGGATCCCCGAGCACCTCACCGCTCTCTGCTGCACGCCATCGCCAAGACCGTTTGCCGCAGCGCCCGGAGATGGTCGCATCTTCTCTGACCGGTCGTCTTGCGCCTCCACCCGTTTCCCTGTCCCCGGCGCTGCGTGCAGCTATGTGAAGCCACCGCTGATGCCTCTGCTCTACCAACTGTCCTGCTCGACGACGCAAAGTTCATCGTCAAATGCCTCTGTACCCTGCTTCTCCATGGGCTTGTGTTCGTCGTCGCTGTCAGCTAAGGCTCCTTATGCTGTTTTGTGTTGGACGTCAAGGCCACCAAGCTCGACTATGGGGATTTGCCAAGTACCATTTGGATACCGCCAATTTCGAGTACCGCATGGTTACGCCAAGTTCATCTACGAAACATGTACATCTACTCCGTCAAGACTCGGACCGACAAGTACCCCAACGTCATGTGTACAACGACCGTCGCCGAAGACTCGGATAGCAAAACGTCAAGTACCTGTGACCGAAGAACGCCATGTACCTCTCCGAAAAACGAACATGTACCACTACGTCCGAAGACCTCGAAACCGTCAAGTCCGACAACGATTGTGCACACCTACCGACGATGTGCATGTTGTCAAGTACCCTATCCGGATCGTCATGTTCCACTACCGTCGCCGAGATCGCGAGAACCTCTACCGTCGACCCTAGAGCGTGCGAGAATGTCTACTTCCACTACCGCCGTCGCGAGAACGTCTACTTCCCTCTACGAACGAGAACCGTCCCCTTCGCACGCTTCAAAGGTATAACCCCGAGACGATCGTCCGAGAACGAATGATTGTGTTGTATGAGATGCACCCTTTGTCTGCACCGTGTCCGGAGTGTCTCTCGCTTCCATGCCATCGACTCGTGGGACACCTGGTTACCGGGATCACCCCACCATCTTTTGCACGCTCCCATCACTTCCTTTTGCACCGGTATCCCCGTGGGCTACCGGATAACCGATATGTTGTCGTGGCATCATTTTCGTATTCGTCGCCGTGGCACCCCTTTCGTTTCCGCTACGATGACAAATGCTTCTTAATGCTCTTGTCAACTTTTAATAATAATTGCATAAAACTTGTTCACGTCATCCGCATCATGATAACAACAATTAAAATGTTTAAATTGTTGTTGCAATAAATTACTAAGGCATATGGGGATTTACCGGATTTGTGTTTGTTATATCCGGCCCCATTTAAATTGTTTAGATTGTGTAGTTTTGTTTTGCTTCACCCATGCCATGCTAAGCAACATTTAATATTGTTGGGTACATAAAGACGAGCGAACTAAATAATTATTGTGGTGTCCGTCAATATGCAACTCGTTGCATGTTGAGCTCCACTTAATTTGTAGGATTGTTGGTGCATTTTGCCATGCCATGCATAATTAAACCGGACATGCATCATACTTGTCTGCGCATCGTGCCATGTTTATGTGGTGGTTGTTTACTATGTTGTTTGCTTCTTTCCGGTGTTGCCTCTTCGGGTTGGTTCCGGTAACGTCGCGTTTGCGAGGATCCGTTCGACTACGTCCGTTTGTCTTCTTCATGGACTCGTTCTTCTTCCTTGCGGGATTTCAGGCAAGATGATCATACCCTCGAAATCACTTCTATCTTTGCTTGCTAGATGCTCGCTCTTTTGCTATGCCTATGCCGCGATACCTACCACTTGCTTATCATGCCTCCTATATTGTTGAACCAAGCCTCTAACCCACCTTGTCCTAGCAAACCGTTGTTTGGCTATGTTACCGCTTTGCTCAGCCCCTCTTATAGCGTTGTTAGTTGTAGGTGAAGATTGAAGTTTGTTCCTTGTTGGAACATGGAGATGTTGTTCCTTGTTGGAACATGTTTACTTGTTGGGATATCACAATATATCTTATTTAATTAATGCATCTATATACTTGGTAAAGGGTGGAAGGCTCGGCCTTATGCCTGGTGTTTTATTCCACTCTTGCCGCCCTAGTTTCCGTCATATCGGTGTTATGTTCCCGGATTTTGTGTTCCTTACGCGGTTGGGTAATAATGGGAACCCCTTGACAGTTCGCCTTGAATAAAACTCCTCCATCATGCCCAACCTTGGTTTTACCATTTGCACTAACAACCTACCACCTTCCCTTGGGTCCTGCAGACTCAAGGGTCATCTTTATTCTAACCCCCCTCCCCCCGGGCCAGTGCTCCTTTGAGTGTTGGTCCGAACTGAGCTGCCTGCGGGGCCACCTCGGGGAAACTTGAGGGTTGGTTTTACTCATAGCTAGTCTCATCTGAGTGTGCCCTGAGAAAGAGATATGTGCAGCTCCTATCGGGATTTGTCGGCACATTCGAGCGGTATTGCTGGATTTGTTTTAACTTGTCGAAGTGTCTTGTAGAACCGGGATACCGAGTCTGATCGGGACATCTTGGGAGGAGGTCTATTCCTTCGTTGACCGTGAGAGCTTGTCATGGGCTAAGTTGGGACTCCCCTGCAGGGATTTGAACTTTTGAAAGTCGTGCCCGTGGTTATGGGCAGATGGGAATTTGTTAACGTCCGGTTTTAGAAAACCTGAAGTTGACCTTAATTAAAATGCATCAACCGCGTGTGTAACCGTGATGGTCTCTTTCCGGCGGAGTCCGGGAAGTGAACACGGTGTTGGAGTCATGCTTGACGTAGGTTGTTTTAGGATCACTTCTTGATCATACTTTTATCGACCGTGCTTTGCCTTCTCTTCTCTCTCTCATTTGCGTATGTTAGCCACCGTATATGCTAGTCGCTTGCTGCAGCTCCACCTCTTACCTTTACCTTACCCATAAGCTTAAATAGTCTTGATCGCGAGGGTGCGAGATTGCTGAGTCCCCGTGACTCACAGATACTTCCAAACCCAGCTTGCAGGTGTCGATGAGTCCGTGCAGATGACGCAACCAAGCTCAGGAGGAGCTCGATGAAGATCTTATCATTTATGTTGTTTGGTTCTAGTCGATCAGTAGTGGAGCCCAGTTGGGGTCGATCGGGGATCTGTGTAGCATTTGGGGTAGTCTTCTTTTATTTTGGTTCCATAGTCGGACCCTGATTGTATCTGGATGATGTAATGCTTTATTCATGTATTGTGTGAAGTGGCGATTGTGAGCCAACTATGTATCTTTTTCCCCTATTGTATTACATGGGTTGTGTGAGGATTACCTCACTTGCGACATTGCTTTCAATGCGGTTATGCCTCTAAGTCGTGCTTCGACACGTGGGAGATATAGCCGCATCGAGGGCGTTACAAGTTGGTAATCAGAGCCTTCCCCGACCTTAGGAGCCCCCCTGCTTGATCGTTTTTAGCAGCCGTTGTTGAGTCTAGAAAAATGCTTTGAGTCATTTAGGAATTATATATCGGAGAGTTTAGGAATTCTTTTTACTTCCCAGTCTCCTCATAGCTCTGGTATGGCATCATGACGTAGAGTTTTGACTCTTCTCTTCTCAAATTTCACTGAAAAAAAATTTAGGATCACGCGGGTATCTTGGAATCGTTTCGATGGTTTTGTGACGAGAACATTGTCTTGGTGCCTCCTGTCAGGGGTTTTGTGGCAGTGTCCTAGGAAGTTGAGCTCCAAGGTGTTGTCGTCACAATTTTATCGTTGCAGTTCTGGAATACCTGAGTTTAGTACGCCGACATCGAAAATCTCTTTTATGCAGTTTGTTGGCGAGATAACCTCGACGCCACCCAGTACTGGGGCGGGAGTTCGGGAGTATTGCCATAACTTGTATAACGGATGCTTTTCGAAGGTTGAGGTAGACGATTTCCGAAGGTTTCTTGGTTATGTGTTGAAGGATGGATACAACTGGATGTAGGATTTGCTAGTTTTGGGTGAGATATTATGCTTCCCCTGTATCCCCAACACCTGATTGCATAACTGGGAAAGTTTTGGGAGTTTATAAGTGGGAATTCAAGTAGCTCTTAGGATATCTTTCCGACAGATGTATGATATGAAATTGGGGTTCAACGTCTAGTGGTCCGCCTATTCACGGTCGGTTTTACAGTGGTCTCGTTGTGTCTTAATGAGTCCTTGGCTATGCCGACTCGGGGACGCTTCGTATGTCATGTGCACTGCCTTGTACATGATGGTGATGTACGATCGAGCCCGTGTAGGCCCCACCACGAAAACTTCGGACGAAATCTCTATCATATGTTTGTTCTGGCTTATTCTGCAAGCCAATCCTTTGTTTTGTTTTGAGTTGTGGTATCCGAGTTGCTTCGAAGTCAAATGTTGATTCCATACCTTCCCCTAATGGTGTTCTCATATTCCTATGTGAATACCAATCCTTCTTGATCATCAAGATTATTTTTGTCAATCCTTTTAACCGGTGTGCTTCTCTTCAAGTGGATCCGATCACTTCAACATTAGCAAGATCAACTCAAGTCTTCTCAACGGTGTTTGTTTCATCCGTTCCAAGTTGTCTTTGTTTTTCCCACCCACCCACCCTTCTTCTTCGAGGACTCAGATTTCTTATTCAAGTATCCTTTTATTATTGTGAAGTCTCTCCATTTTTTCCGTCAATGTTCTTACCCGGTGTTTTCCATGAAGATGTTCTACTAGCTCATCTTTCATCATTCTTTTTTCTTCTCCGGTAGATGTAATTCAAGCTTTGGTGTTGAGCATACTCCTTTTCTTTTTGCCCAATACCTTCTCATGCCGGTGCACCTCGTATTCATTCATTTTCTCGCTATTCAATTGTTCTGGAGTGCTCAAGATATCTCGAAGATTCGTGTTTCCACTCTGCATTCGGTCAAGATCTCTCAAAGATATTCTCTCATTCAAGTCATTTAATTCAACTGGTGCATTCTCTCTTTTAAATCATTCAACGGTGTTTCTTTTGAGTGGGCCCTAACCGACAGGTCTTTTCCCAGGATCTTACCTGAATCTTCTAAGTCTCCCGGAGATATCCTTAAAATTCTTTTCGAAGTTTGACGTAAGAATGAATTGCCATCAGTCATATGTATTTCTCCAAGATCTTTCAAAAACAATTTCATTGGTGGCTCAACCTTTCCATTCTTCATTCCGAAGTATCTCAGCAATTCATGTTGTTGTTTCTCATCATCATTCTCGGATTTTGAAGACCGAAGAAGACTTTTCCTCCATATCCATCCATTCTCTCAGGGATTCGTGGCTCTAGCTTGATACCATCCTCTCATAATTGTTTTCGATTGTGAGAATTCTTTTCATCCATCCGGAGCAATTTAAGAGTCTTCTCAGTTTGATTACCCAGAGTCCATCATTTCAGGTTTATTCATTCTCAGCTGTCAGTTATCATTCTCCTATTTTACCGGTCCTTCGTTCTAGTGATCTTCAATCGGCTCGTGATCTCTTCGTTCTCATGTTTCTAAATCCTCTCAATCTCTGTTCATTTTATAATTCTTCTCGATGTTTCTTTATCTTTTCTTCATTCATTTCAATTCTTACGGTGGTTCGTTCAAGAGTTCTCGTCATTTGTTATCATATCAATTTATTCCTTCTTTCAAATCCTAACGGTGGTTTCGTGAAGACATTCTCAAGTTTATGTTATATCTCTCTTAATCTTTTCTATGAGAATAAGTTGTATGCAATCCGTTGCTTGTCATCAATCTAAATTGGTGAAGGATACGCGTAACATAATTCTTATTCTTGTTCATCCAAGTGATTAATTCCTTATTCCGGAGCCTCATCAAAAGTCTTGATCTCAATTATTCATCTTTCTTTTCTAGGGTTCCAAGCTCTCTCAATTTATTTCATCGCATAGATCCATCTAATCATTGCAAGGATTCAACTTGTGTTTTCAACTTCTCTTTCCTTTCATTTGACCATTCTTTTGTTTACCGGAGTTCTTCATCAAGGTGCCACATGATGGTTCATCTATGAATTAATCCATTCTCGAAGTGTTCATTGAGATTCTTTTCAGAGAAGCTCAAGTTTTCTTCATCTTGCTATCCGGAGTGCAATTCTTCCTTCCGTATCAATAGAGGTGGTATTATATCATTCTTGATAATTTGAGTTCATGTTTCATGATTCACATGTTGTCAAGAATGAGGTATTTAAACGCATCACTTTCTTCGTTGGAGTTATCTTGGGTTATATTCCACCTAAAGCCTTCCCTAAGGATTGTTGCTAATTATGGTGCTTATAAATGTCCCAAGTTCTTCATTTATCCTCCCGGTGAAATAAGTTTCTCGTCTCCTTGTTCTTACCAATCAAATCTATTCCGTGAGTGGCAAGTTGTCACCTCATAATTTTGAGATGTCTTCTATAAGTCCATATCAAGCTTATCCTTTCATTGTTGGTTTTCCAACAACTCCGTTCGACCCTTCTCCTAAAGATGCCTTTTCAAGCTCAATTGTGGCAGAAATTGGCCTTTTCTTCTCCATTCTTTTATTTCAATTATCTTTATTATATTCTTTCTCCTGGAGGTCTATTGATGTTGCTCTTTTCACTCCTCATCTCGTTTTGTCAAGATCATGTTCAATTTCTTCCATTTACAGTCGAAGTGCTGTCCAAAGTATAACAGTCTTATCCCTTCTCTATCTTGTTTAACCGGAGTGTCGTGTCCTCTGCTCAAGTTCTTTTCATCGTGTCAAGTCTTGCATAACTTCTCAACTGGAGTGCTGCCCGTATTTTTTCTTCCTCGTTCCTCTTTTCTAACGGAGATTGTCAACTTCGTTCATCTCCATTGTGTTCTTTTCTCGAAATGGTTTAACCTTCCAAGGTTCTTTGGTTTCACTCGTTTGTCAAAGAAGCAACTTAGTTTTACCTCTTCTCTTTCTCTTCCGTTTTCCCCGGTGTCATCCTAGATCTCGGGACGAGATCCTCTCATAGTGGTGGAGTGTTGTAACGCCCCAAGACCGGAGCTGCAGATGCCTTCCAGGGTTTCCGTGTTTCGTTGTGTGTTTCGTTTGTTTGTTGCTTTCATCATGTCATCATTTGCATTGCCATCATGTCTTCTAATTTTGTAAAACTCACTAAATAAATTGCATGGATCTTCGGCCCTTTTAAATCGAGGGAATTCACGTGGTGATTCTCTTCATAACATATCCTCCCAATATTAGGGAGCTATAATAAAATATTCCAATAATTTGGAATTACCTTTAACACACATGCATCATAAATTCCCAATGCCTTTGTTATCTCATCTCTTTTGGTCTCCATTTAAATTGCTTCCAAATTCAAATAGTGTGAGGGTTATTCAAACTTATTTGAATTTGTTTATTCTAAACTCTCTCTGTCCTTTTTTCTTTAATTCTCTGTATTTTTCTGTCTCAAGAAAAATATGTCACGTGTGGGTATTCCACTCCTACCCTTCCATTCTTTTCTTCTAAGTTTTTTTCGTATTCTATAAAAAATTATGAAGGAAAGAGAGTTGGAGAGGGAAGAGAGAGGCCCAGCCTAGCCGGCAACTTAGGCCCATCCAGCCGGCCCACCTATCTGCTCTAACCCTAGCCCAACCCCCACTCTCCCTCGTCTCCTCCTCTAGCGCCGCCAGAAGCCCCACGCCCGATCCCCATCTCCGTGTTCGTTCCCGCATCACTCCCTCGATGCCCCGCCTCCTTCTTCTACCAGCGCCGCCATCTTCCATTTTTCTCTCGCTCCTTCCTCCTCTCACTTCCTCCCTCACCTCCTCAGCGTGACCAAGGGGAGAATCCCAATCCCCATGGCCATGCACCCTCGCCGCCGCGCGTCCCATGCCTCTGCCGCCGCCCTAGGATCCTCAGGAAGGCCACCCCGCGCGTGAGACGACCGCCCGTGATGGCCCTTCCCTGCGCCTGGTGCTCCCTTCCTCGCCCTCGCTGCCTGCCCATGAGTCACGCGGCCTGATGCGGACGACTAGCGCCATCGTGGCCGTCCGTCTATCCTCCTTCGTGTGCCCCTGTGCCCGCGAGCGCTGGGATGTCAGCCTCCTCTCGCGTCCGAGGGGATCCCCGAGCACCTCACCGCTCTCTGTTGCACGCCATCGCCAAGACCGTTTGCCGCAGCGCCCGGAGATGGCCGCATCTGCTCTGACCGGTCGTCTTGCGCCTCCACCCGTTTCCCTGTCCCCGGCGCTGCCTGCAGCTGTGCCAAGCCGCCGCTGTTGCCTCTGCTCTGCCCACTGTCCTGCTCGACGGTGCAAAGTTCATCGTCAAACGCCTCTGTACCCTGCTTCTCCATGGGCTTGTGTTCGTCGTCGTTGTTAGCCGAGGCTCCTTATGCTGTTTTGTGTTGGACGTCAAGGCCACCAAGCTCGACTACGGGGATTTCGACTACCGCATGGTTACGCCAAGTTCATCTACGAAACATGTACATCTACTCCGTCAAGACTCGGACCGACAAGTACCCCAACGTCATGTGTACAACGACCGTCGCCGAAGACCCGGATAGCAAAATGTCAAGTACCTGTGACCGACGAACGCCATGTACCTCTCCGAAAAACGAACATGTACCACTACGTCTGAAGACCTCGAAACCGTCAACTCCGACAACGATTGTGCACAACTACCGACGACGTGCATGTTGCCAAGTACCCTATCCGGATCGTCATGTTCCACTACCGTCGCCGAGATCGTGAGAACCTCTACCGTCGACCCTAGAGCGTGCGAGAGCGTCTACTTCCACTACCGCCGTCGCGAGAACGTCTACTTCCCTCTACGAATGAGAACCGTCCCCTTCGCACGCTTCAAAGGTATAACCCCGAGATGATCGTCCGAGAACGAATGCTTGTGTCGTATGAGATGCACCCTGTGTCTGCACCGTGTCTGGAGTGTCTCTCACTTCCATGCCATTGACTCGTGGGACACCCGGTTACCGGGATCACCCCACCATCTTTTGCACGCTCCCGTCACTTCCTTTTGCACCGGTATCCCCTAGGCTACCGGATAACCGATATGTTGCCGTGGCATCATTTTCGTATTCGTCACCGTGGCACCCCTTTCGTTTCCGCCATGATGACAAATGCTTCTTAATGCTCTTGTCAACTTTTAATAATAATTGCATAAAACTTGTTCACGTCATCCGCATCATGATAACAACAATTAAAATGTTTAAATTGTTGTTGCAATAAATTACTAAGGCATATAGGGATTTACCGGATTTGTGTTTGTTATATCCGGCCCCACTTAAATTGTTTAGATTGTGTAGTTTTGTTTTGCTTCACCCATGCCATGCTAACCAACATTTAATATTGTTGGGTACATAAACAAGAGCGAACTAAATAATTATTGTGGTGTCCGTCAATATGCAACTCGTTGCATGTTGAGATCCACTTAATTTGTAGGATTGTTGGTGCATTTTGCCATGCCATGCATAAATAAACCGGACATGCATCATACTTGTCTGCGCATTGTGCCATGTTTATGTGGTGGTTGTTTATTATGTTGTTTGCTTCTTTCCGTTGTTGCCTCTTCGGGTTGGTTCTGGTAACGTCGCGTTTGCGAGGATCCGTTCGACTACCTCCGTTTGTCTTCTTCATGGACTCGTTCTTCTTCCTTGCGGGATTTCAGGCAAGATGATCATACCCTCGAAATCACTTCTATCTTTGCTTGCTAGATGCTCGCTCTTTTGCTATGCCTATGCCGTGATACCTACCACTTGCTTATCATGCCTCCTATATTGTTGCACCAAGCTTCTAACCCACCTTGTCCTAGCAAACCATTGTTTGGCTATGTTACCGCTTTGCTCAGCCCCTCTTATAGCGTTGTTAGTTGTAGGTGAAGATTGAAGTTTGTTCCTTGTTGGAACATGGAGATGTTGTTCCTTGTTGGAACATGTTTACTTGTTGGGATATCACAATATATCTTATTTAATTAATGCATCTATATACTTGGTAAAGGGTGGAAGGCTCGGCCTTATGCCTGGTCTTTTGTTCCACTCTTGCCGCCCTAGTTTCCGTCATATCGGTGTTATGTTCCCGGATTTTGCGTTCCATACGCGGTTGGGTAATAATGGGAACCCCTTGACAGTTCGCCTTGAATAAAACTCCTCCAGCAATGCCCAACCTTGGTTTTACCATTTGCACTAACAACCTACCACCTTCCCTTGGGTCCTGCAGACTCAAGGGTCATCTTTATTCTAACCCCCCCCCCCCAGGCCAGTGCTCCTCTGAGTGTTGGTCCGAACTGAGCTGCCTGCGGGGCCACCTCGGGGAAACTTGAGGGTTGGTTTTACTCATAGCTAGTCTCATCTGAGTGTGCCCTGAGAAAGAGATATGTGCAGCTCCTATCGGGATTTGTCGGCACATTCGGGTGGTATTGCTGGATTTGTTTTAACTTGTCGAAGTGTCTTGTAGAACCGGGATACCGAGTCTGATCGGAACGTCTTGGGAGGAGGTCTATTCCTTCGTTGACCGTGAGAGCTTGTCATGGGCTAAGTTGGGACTCCCCTGCAGGGATTTGAACTTTTGAAAGCCGTGCCCGCGGTTATGGGCAGATGGGAATTTGTTAACGTCCGGTTGTAGAAAACCTGAAGTTGACCTTAATTAAAATGCATCAACCGCGTGTGTAACCGTGATGGTCTCTTTCCGGCGGAGTCCGGGAAGTGAACACGGTGTTGGAGTCATGCTTGACGTAGGTTGTTTTAGGATCACTTCTTGATCATACTTTTATCGACCGTGCTTTGCCTTCTCTTCTCGCTCTCATTTGCGTATGTTAGCCACCGTAGATGCTAGTTGCTTGCTGCAGCTCCACCTCTTACCTTTACCTTACCCATAAGCTTAAATAGTCTTGATCGCGAGGGTGCGAAATTGCTGAGTCCTCGTGACTCACAGATACTTCCAAACCCAGCTTGCAGGTGCCGATGAGTCCGTGCAGATGACGCAACCAAGCTCAGGAGGAGCTCAATGAAGATCTTATCCTTTATGTTGTTTGGTTCTAGTCGATCAGTAGTGGAGCCCAGTTGGGGTCGATCGGGGATCTGTGTAGCATTTGGGGTAGTCTTCTTTTATTTTGGTTCCGTAGTCGGACCCTGATTGTATTTGGATGATGTAATGCTTTATTCATGTATTGTGTGAAGTGGCGATTGTAAGCCAACTATGTATCTTTTTCCCCTATTGTATTACATGGGTTGTGTGAGGATTACCTCACTTGCGACATTGCTTTCAATGCGGTTATGCCTCTAAGTCGTGCTTCGACACGTGGGAGATATAGCCGCATCGAGGGCGTTACAGCCCCCCACCCTCGTGGCAAGGTGGTGGGCCCCCTGGCCTTCATCTTTGGCAGGTATTTTTCTTATTTTCTGAAAAGTGGCTCCGTGAAGTTTCAGGTCATTCCGAGAACGTTTGCTCCTACACATAAATAACACCATGGTAATTCTGCTGAAAACAGCGTCAGTCCGGGTTAGTTCCATTCAAATCATGCAAGTTAGAGTCCAAAACAAGGGCAAAAGTGTTTGGAAAAGTAGATACGTTGGAGACGTATCAACTCCCCCAAGCTTAAACCTTTGCTTGTCCTCAAGCAATTCAGTTGATAAACTGAAAGTGATAAAGAAAAACTTTTACAAACTGTGTTTGCTCTTGTTGTTGTAATTATGTAAAGCCAGCATTCAAGTTTTCAGCAAAGATTATAACTAACCACATTCACAATAACGCATAGATGTCAAGTTTACTCATATCAATAGCATAATCAACTAGCGAGCAATAATAATATATCTTAGATGACAACACTTTCTCAAAACCATCATAATATGATATAACAAGATGGTATCTCGATAGCCCTTTCTGAGACCGCAAAACATAAATGCAGAGCACCTTTAAAGACCAAGGACTGATTAGATATTGTAATTCATGGTAAAAGAGATCCAGTCAAGTCATACTCAATGTAAACTAATAGTAATGAATGCAAATGACAACAGTGCTCTCCAACTAGTGCTTTTTAATAAGAGGATGATGACTCAGCATAAAAGTAAATAGATAGGTCCTTCACAGAGGGAAGCAGGGATTTGTAGAGGTGCCAGAGCTCGGTTTTGACACAAAGGTGAATAATATTTTGGGTGGTATACTTTCATTGTCAACATAACAACCAAGAGATAGCGATATCTTCCATGCTACACACATTATAGGCGGTTCCCAAAAAGAATGGTAAAGTTTATAGTCCCCCTTCCACCACAAGCATCAATCCATGGCTTGCTCGAAACAACGAGTGCCTCCAACTAACAAGAGTCCCAGGGGAGTTTTGTTTGCAATTATTTTAATTTATTTTGCATAAAGCATGGGACTGGGCATCCCGGTGACCAGCCATTTATCTCGTGAGTGAGGAGTGGAGTCCACTCCTCTTGAGAATAACCCGCCTAACATGGAAGATATAGACAGCTCTAGTTGATACATGAGCTATTCGAGCATACAAAACAGGATATTTATTTGAAGGGTTAGAGTTTGGGACATACAAATTTACTTGGAACGGCATGTAGATACCGTATATAGGTAGGTATAGTGGACTCATGCGGAATAACTTTGGGGCTTAAGGGATTGGATGCACAAGCAGTATTCCCGCTTAGTACAGGTGAAGGCTAGTAAAAGACTGGGAAGCGACCAGCTAGAGAGCGACAACAGTCATGAACATGCATTAAAATTAATCAACACCGAATGCAAGCATGAGTAGGATATAATCCACCATGAACATAAATATCGTGAAGGCTATGTTGATTTTGTTTCAACTACATGCGTGAACATGTGCCAAGTCAAGTCACTTAAATCTTTCAGAGGAGGATACCACCCTATCATACCACATCATAACCATTTTAATAGCATGTTGGCATGTAGGGTAAACCATTATAACTCATAGCTAATCAAGCATGGCACAAGAAACTATGATCTCTAGTCGTCATTGCAAACATGTTTATTCATAATGGGCTGAATCAGGAACCATGAACTAATCATATTTACAGAAACAAAAGAGGTCGACTTCATACCAGCTTTTCTCATCTCAGCCAGTCCATCATATATCATCATAGTTGCCTTTCACTTGCACGATCGAATGATGTGAATAATAATAATAGTACACATGCATTGGACTAAGCTAGAATCTGCAGGCATTCAATAAATAGGAGAAGACAAGGCAATATGGGCTCTTTTGTCAGATCAACAATAATGCATATAAGAGCCACTTCAAGAATTTAATTATGGTCTTCTCCTATCGACCCCCAAAGAAAAGAAATAAAACTATTTACACGGGAAAGCTCCCAACAAGCAAAAGAAGAACAGGAAATCTTTTTGGGTTTTCTTTTTAATTACTACTACAAGCATGGAAAGTAAATTAATTAAAAGCTACAACTAATTTTTTTTGTTTTTCTTAAGGTTTATTAAACACACAAGAAGAAAGCATAAAAAGGAAAATAAACTAGCATGGATGATACAATGAAAAGGTATGAGCACCGACATCTAGCAATGAGTGTGTGAACATAAATGTAATGTTGGTTAGAAATATGTACTCCCCCAAGCTTAGGCTTTTGGCCTAAGTTGGTCTATGGCCACGGCTGGCCTGGCGGATATCCATAATAGTAGCTAGGGTCGTACTACGATGCAGCGGCTATTGCCTGCTGAGCTACAGCGTGGCAACGAGCGGCCTCCTCTCTCCTCTCGTACTCATCTGCGTCCTCTCTGGTAATAGTATATCCTCCTCTTGCCTGATAATCAAAGAAAGCAGGAGCAGCAGGGAAAGTAATACGAACAGCATGGTGTTTGTCAAAGATTAGTCGATATTGGAGAGGTGATTCGTTCCTCTCGACAAACTAGTGGTGAACCATAGCATTAAAATCTAGATAAGCAGGAGGTAATTCAATATCATCTTCACGTATGGCTATACCAAGAAAATTAGCTATGCGGGTTGCATAAATTCCACCAAAGAAATCTCCATTAAGTCTATTGAGATGCAACCTACGTGCAACAATGGCTCCAAAATTATATGATTTGTCTCCTAACGCAGCACTCCTAAGAATACTAAGATCAGGGACACACATGTGACATGCCTCATCTTTACCATTAATGCATCTACCTATGAAGAGAGCAAAATAATGTATAGCAGGAAAGTGAATGCTCCCTATGGTAGCTTGTGTAATATCTCTAGATTCTCCCATAGTTATTCTAGCAAGAAAATCTCTAAATTCAGATTTGCGAGGATCCCTTATACTACCCCATTGTGGAAGTTTGCAAGCAGTGGTGAAATCCTCTAGAACAAAAACTAATTGGACCAATGGAGGATTCACATACCAAGGAACAATCTCCCCAAGCAGTTTTGTGAGAGGTGCTTTGAGCAAGGAGATCGAAAATGGCAGCAAGATGAGCTAGAACTCGTGCTTGAGATGGATATTCATGTTTGTGGGAGGAAGATGAAGCGTGTGGGTGCAGAAATAAGTGGAGAAGGGCCATCGTGGGCCCACGAGGCAGGGGGCGCGCCCTCCACCCTCGTGGCATGGTGGTTGACCCCCCCTGGTGTGTTCTCGGTTCCATAAATCCTCAAATATTCTAGAAAAATCATATTTAAATTTCAGGGCATTTGGAGAACTTTTATTTTCGAGGTATTTTTATATTGCACAGATAATCAGAAAGCAGACAGAAAAATATTTATTTTTATTTTATTTAATATAAATAATCAGAAAGTAAAAAGTGGGGTACAGAAGGTTGTGCCTTCTAGTTTCATCCATCTCATGATCATCAAAAGGAATCCACTAACAAGGTTGATCAAGTCTTGTTCACGAACTCATTCCCAATAACATAGAACCAGAGAAATTTTGAATAACGCTATGTTACCTCAACGGGGATATGCACATCCCCAATAATAAAAATATCATATTTCTTCTTGACAGTAGGAAGAGGAAATTCAAAACCTCCAAATATAATCGATGGCATTTTTCCAATAGAGTTGATACTATGAACTTGAGGTTGTTTCCTCGAAAAGTGTACCATATGCTCATTACCATTAACATGAAAAGTGGCATTGCCTTTAGTGCAATCAATAACAGCCCCTGCAGTATTCAAAAAGGGTCTTCCAAGAATAATAGACATACTATCGTCCTCGGGAATATCAAGAATAACAAAGTCCGTTAAAATAGTAACGTTTGCAACTACAACAGGCACATCCTCACAAGTACCGACAGGTATAGCAGTTGATTTATCAGCCATTTGCAAAGATATTTCAGTAGGTGTCAACTTATTCAAATCAAGTCTACGATATAAAGAGAGAGGCATAACACTAACTGTAAGTGCATCTAGTGCCACCCCTAGTTGGTTTTGGAGTATTGACGACAAACCTAGTTGAGGGACTAATGTGTTTGTGAGAATTGTAGGATAACACAAGTAGAAGTCCCTCATTGATTCAGTTTCACTACCAGAGATGACCCCTAAAAATGTATGAATACATTGAAGCCAAAGGTGGTATATGAAGATATTCACATTGAAGACTATGACAAAAGAAGACACGTTATGAAGCCTATGGAGCTCGAAGACTTAGATCTTTCGTAGTTCGTTTTCTTTTTGTGTTGAGTCATAGGAACCACCGTACTGTTAAGTGGGGTCCAGGAGAACCAGTCAGAATGACTGAAGTGTTGCCTAAACCAAAAACCTATGTCTTCGAGTGAAGACAATGAGAGCGAATCTTGTCCAGAGCCGGACAAGTCAGCTTTGCTTGTAGCCCAAGTAAAGTTGCCATGAGAGTTTGAGATCTGACCGTTGAGACACGTGTCAGTTCCTTAGTGACCCAGGGTCATTTCGGACAAATCAGGTCGGATTGCCAAGTGGCTATAAATAGCCCACCCCCTACAACCATAGACGGTTGGCTGCTCAGATTTCAGTGCATGGCTTTTGTTGTTTGAGAGCAACCCACCTCGAAGCCTTTGAGAGAAAATTCCTAGCGAGGAGAAAAGCCCTAACCACCCAGAGCCAGAGAACATTGGGCATCACTTAGGTCTTCTTGTCTGTGTGATCTGAAGACTTATTACACTTGAGGACTGTGCATCCCCAGACGGTTAGGCGTCGCGTTCAGAGCATCCAAGAGACATTGTGGATTGCCAGTGAACGAAGTCTGTGAAGGTTTGGGAGTCTACCTTGAAGACTTACCAGAGTGATTGGGCGAGGACTATGTGACCTTTAGCTCAAGGAGAATACGGTGAGGACTTGGTGTCCTGAGCTGCGTGTTCAGAACTGGGTGTCCGGGACTGTGTGTCCTAAGGTTTAAATACCTAGCCGCTCCAACCAGACGTACAGTTGTCACAGCAACTGGAACTCGTCCAACACATCATTGTCTTCAACGAGTCATTGGTTTCATCTTCACTTCCTTTTACTTACTGATCACTCATTGTGAAGTCATTGCATGTCTGTTCTATCTTGTGTCTTCACAACGTGAGTGTATGATCTGTTTGGCTTCATAGTGTCTTCCTACCTGATCCTAATTACACTACAGCTATTTGTCACTGTGCTTTCACTCTGTTGATACTTGACCATGGCTTGCCTAGTGTAGTCTAACTTCCGCTGCATAGTAATAGGCATATCTCTACTGTTTGTCTTCATAACTTCCACGTTTTGTAGACTTTCATAAAAATCGCCTATTCACCCCCCTCTAGTCGATATAACGCACTTTCAATTGGTATCAGAGCAAGGTCCTCCCTTGTTCTGTGTGATTCGGTTTAACCACCTGGAGTTTTAGCTATGTCGACTGCAGGGATAATCAAAGTCTCCGCTGCATGCCCCGTCTTCGATGGAACTGAATATCCCTACTGGAAGAATAAGATGCGCATGCATCTTGAAGATATTGACGTAGACCTATGGTATGTCGTCAAGAACAGCGTTCCCAAGGCTGGAGAAGGTGTCACTGCTGCTGATGTCAAGAAATTCGTTCAACTGGATTCTACTGCCAAGAACATCATCTGTGGTCATCTGACCAAAGGACAGTATGGCCGTGTGAGTGCTTTGAAGACATCCAAGCTGGTCTGGGACTGGATCTCCAAGGTCAATGAAGGCATCTCAACACAGAGAGATCAAAGAATCAGTGTCCTTCGCAATCTCTGCAACCGCTTCAAGCGAAATGATAATGAGAATGTCCAGCACACATTTGATCGACTCACTGACATCACAAATGAGCTTCAAGCCCTCGGCACCACTGAGATCACCAAGCATGAAATCGTCAAGACGCTGCTGAGATCACTTGATAGTTCATTTGACATTCTAGCCCTGATGATTCAAGAACGTCCTGATTTCAAGACACTCGATCCGTCTGACATACTCGAGAGGCTCAACACACATGAGTTTCAGCTTTCTGAGAAAAGAGATATCTACGGTTCAAACTATGGGCGAACTCGTGCCTTGAAGGAAAAAGCTGTTTCCTCATCTGAAGAAGAATCTGACAGCAGTTCTGATGATCCTGAAGACATTGGAAGGGAACTTGCAATGCTTGTGAAGAAGTTCCAAAAGTTCACCAAGAAGAAAGGCTTCAGAAAGTCTTCATGATCAAGCTCAAGGAATGATGAAGCTTCTGCTCATGACTACAAGAAGAAAACATGCCACAAGTGCAAGAAAACTGGACACTTCATCTCTGAGTGTCCACAGTGGGACAATGAGAGCAGAAGGAAGAAGAAGAGCAAGGAATATGACTCTGACGACAAGAAGAAGAAGAAATACTCGAAGTCTTCTTCCAAGTCTTCCTCAATGTCTTCATCACACAAGAAGAGCTCATCTGGCAAGGCACGTGCGTTTGTTGGCAAGGAAATGGATTCTGAGGAGGAGTCCACTTCTGAGGAGGCAGAGGTGGAGTCTGAGGAGGAGTCTGATTCTGGCATTGCAAGTCTGGCTACAGCATACGTCGCCAAGTTCATCTTCAACATTGAAGACAATGACTTCATCACCGACACCGATGCAAATGACAAGGACGACTCCACTCCTACCTACTGCTTCATGGCACGTGGTGCCAAGGTAAACACACGCACTACTTGCTATCAAACATCCAGTGACGATGACTCTGATTGTGATTCAAAACCCAGCTACAAAACACTTGCTAAAATTGCAACTGAACAACAAAAGGCCATGGAACATATTCAAAAACTGTTAGACAGAAGCGATGATCTGTTGGGTGCTGAAATGACTCGATCCGAATCCTTAATTGAAGACATAAAAAATCTTCACATTAAGTATCAGGAACTTGAAGATCGTCTTGATACTCTCTCAACAACTCATGAAAAGCTTTCCTATGATTATCTTCAAAGGAAGCAAGAACTTGAGAAATTGAGAGCGGCTCATGAAGATCTTCAAAAGGAAAACGAGTCACTTCGCACCGAACAGATCAGTTCCGCTCAGGAAGGATTTGAACCACCATGTCTTAAATGCATTGAGCGTGATAATGCTACTTCTGTTGCTGAATGTTCCACTACTACTGCTGTTGCAATATCTTCAACTATTGATGTGGTAACTAAACCCTCTGCTGAGGATACCACTGCTATTGCTGATGAGAATGCTAGGTTGAAGACATTGCTTGAAACAGGGATGTACAAAAGTCTTAAAGGACATCAGACATTATGTGATGTCCTCAAGAAGCAGATTCTGAACCAAAACCCTAGGAAAGAGGGTGTTGGGTTCGTAAGGAAAATAAATGCAGATGGCTCTTACTGGAAACCTGAGCAGTACCCCAAAACCAAGTGGGTTGCTGCAAAGGAACCTTCAGCAGATCCATCCAATTTATCTGGCTTCACTTGTGCTAACCCCATTATCATTGATGAATCCTTTGATGCAAACTATATACTGTTTAAGAATTAGAATGGTGAAGTGTTTGCCAGGTACATTGGTACTAACTGCAGGAATGGACCGCCTATGAAGAAGATCTGGGTTCCAAAAAAGTGTCTGGAAAATCTTCCTGTGAATGTCTTCATGACACCTCACTTGAAGAAGACAAACCTCAGACCAAAGGCTTCATACGGTCCAAAGGCTTCATACAAACAGAGGACTCACCTGAGTCACACTAACGCAAATGTTTTGCAGGGAAACCATACTCAGGCATATGAATATGAGAGCGGTTCATCAAACCGTCATGTTCATATGACCAAAAATTATTCTGATTATTCTTATGAGTACTATTGTCCACCTGCAAGACTGTTTGCTAAGGCTTCAAAGCCAAAATTCTCAGATGCTGCACTTAGACTTATTGCTTCTAAGCCACCCTTGAAGATGTGGGTGGTTAAGAAGGCTTAACTCTCTTTTGCAGGGAAAGGTCTCCAGCAGAAAACCAAAATCTTCTGACGCTATTGCTGGGGACCTTAAAAATCTTGTAGGGCGCAAGATAAAATGCCCGAATGGCATCATTATGTACTTCGTTCCTGAATCGCATGCTACTCTCCCTATTAGTGCTAATCTGGATCTAAGTTTTCATAACCCACTGGTCGTCAAATGTTTTTGCTTCATAATTCTCTTCGTGAAGCCTATCCCCCTAACTACACTGTAGGGTACGACACCAGCGTCTTCAAAGTCTTCAGAATGGATTATTGACAGTGGGTGTACAAATCACATGACTGGCAAAAGAAGCCTTCTTATGGACTCAACCTTATGTCCATCCGACAAGAGCCACATCACATTTGCTGACACTGGTAAAAGTAAGGTATTGGTCTAGGTAGAGTTGCAATCTCAAAGGATCAACACATGGATAAAGTCATGCTTGTTGAATCCCTTGGCTTCAACTTAATGTTTGTCTCAATGCTTTGTGATTTGAACATGATTGTAATGTTTGGAAAATATCGTTGCCTTGTACTAATGGAATCTGACAAGTCTCTAGTGTTTGAAGGGTATCAAAAAGATGATCTGTACGTGGTAGATTTCTCAGCAGGGCCACAACTTGCAGTATGTCTTCTTGCAAAAGCTTCAGAATGCTGGCTTTGGCATCGGAGGCTTGGGCATGCTGGCATGAGGAACCTCCACACCCTTGCGAAGAAGAAACATGTCATAGGCATCGAAGGCGTCAAGTTCAAGAAAGATCACTTATGCGGTGCCTGTGAAGTAGGGAAGATGACGAGGGCAAAACATCCCTCGAAGACAATCATGACCACTACTCGACCCTTCGATCTGCTTCACATGGATCTCTTTGGTCCCACTCACTACTCAACTTTTACTACTACTGCTTGCCTCTATGGCTTCGTTATTGTTGATGATTATTCTAGATATACTTGGGTGCACATAATTCTTTACAAGACTGAAGTGTAGGATGTCTTCAGACGCTTCGCCAATCGTGCTATGAACAATTTCGGCGCCAAGATAAAGCACATTAGAAGTGACAATGGCACTAAATTCAAGATAACTATCCTTGATACATATCTTGATACCTTGGGCATCACACATGAATTCTTAGCTCCGTACACGCCACAGCAGAATGGCGTCGTCGAACGCAAGAACAGAACACTCATTGAGATGGCCAGAACGATGCTAGATGAATACAAGACTCCAAGAAAATTCTGGACTGAAGCCATTGACACTGCATGCCATACAATCAATCGTGTTTATCTTCACAAGCTTCTGAACAAGACATCTTATGAGCTCCTTACTGGCAAAAAGCCAAATGTCAGTTACTTCAGAGTATTTGGCGCAAGGTGCTGGATCAAGGACCCACATCACACCTCAAAATTTGCACCAAAAGCACATGAGGGTTTTATGCTTGGATATGGAAAGGATTCGCACTCCTACAGAGTCTTCAATCTCTTTCATTACAAAGTGGTTGAAATAGTGGATGTGCGGTTCGATGAGACCAATGGATCACAAAGAGAGCAGCTGCCAAGTGTGCTAGATGAAGTTCCTTCCAGTGAATCAATCAAGCTAATGGGAACTGGAGAGATTATACCTTCTGAAGCTCATCCTGAAGAAGAACTTATCATCTCAGCACCTGATCAACATGAAGACAATGCTCAGCCTGAAGACATTCCTCCCAACAACAACACAGATCAGCAAGGGCAAAGTCTTCGCCCAGTACATCCTCGCGTTGCCAATGAAGTGCAGATTGAAAGAATAATTGATAGCATCAATGCACCTGGTCCACTCACTCGTTCAAAGGCAACTCAGCTAGAAAATTTCTGTGGGCACTTCGCATTCGTCTCAATATCAGAACCCAAGAAAGTTGAAGAAGCCTTCATGGAACCTGAATGGATTCAAGCTATGCAAGAAGAGCTTCAACAGTTTGAGCTGAATAATGTATGGGAACTGGTTAAGCGTCCTGATCCACAGAAGCACAACATAATAGGCACCAAATGGATATACCGCAACAAGCAAGATGAGCATGGTCAAGTTGTCAGAAACAAAGCTCGTCTCGTTGCTCAAGGATATACTCAAGTGGAAGGCATTGACTTCGATGAAACATTTGCTCCTGTGGCTAGGCTTGAAGCCATACGCATACTGCTGGCCTATGCAAATCATCATAACATTCTTCTATATCAAATGGATGTGAAGAGTGCCTTTCTCAATGGGAAGATTGAAGAAGAAGTGTATGTTGCACAACCGCCTGGTTTTGAAAATCCAAAACATCCTGACATGGTATACAAGCTCAACAAGGCACTGTATGGCCTCAAACAAGCCCCTAGGGCCTGGTATGACACACTCAAATATTTCCTGAAGAGCAAAGGCTTCATACCTGGTTCCCTAGATCCCATACTTTTCACGAAGACATATGATGGTGAACTGTTTGTGTGCCAAATATATGTGGATGACATTATCTTCGGCTGCACCAGTCAGAAGTACAGTGAAGAGTTTGGATATATGATGCAAGAGCAATATCAGATGTCCATGATGGGGGAGCTGAAGTTCTTCCTTGGTCTTCAAATACGACAACAACGCAATGGCATCTTCATATCTCAAGAGAAGTATCTCAAAGATTGCCTGAAGAAGTTCGGTATGCAAGACTGCAAAGGCTTCACAACACCAATGCCAGCCAAACATCATCTGGGTCCTGACGACGATGGTAAAGAGTTCGATCAAAATGTATACCGCTCCATGATTGGTTCTTTACTTTATCTATGTGCATCTAGGCCAGATATTATGCTTAGTGTTTGCATGTGTGCTCGATTTCAAGCGGCACCAAAGGAGTCGCATCACTTAGCTGTGAAGCGAATTCTTCGATATTTGGATCACAACCCAACTCTAGGATTATGGTATCCAAAGGGCTCAGAGTTTGATTTGGTTGGATTCTCGGATGCTGATTATACTGGTGACAAAGTTGATCGCAAGTCTACATCAGGCACATGTCACTTTCTGGGACGATCACTTGTATGTTGGTCTTCAAAGAAGCAGAACTGTGTATCTCTCTCCACTGCTGAATCTGAATACATTGCTGCTGGATCTTGCTGCGCTCAACTTCTGTGGATGAAGCAAACACTCAAGGACTATGGCATTCATCTGAAGCAAGTGCCACTTTACTGCGACAACGAAAGCTCCATCAAGATTGCCAACAACCCAGTTCAGCACTTGAAGACAAAGCACATTGAAATTCGTCATCACTTTCTCAGAGATCATGTTGTGAAGGAAGACATTGATATCATACACGTCAACACTAAAGAGCAATTGGCAGATATCTTCACCAAGCCTTTGGATGAGAAGAGGTTTTGCAAGTTACGGTGTGAGCTAAATATCCTGGAATCCTCAAATGTCCTGTGATCAGGCACACATCCTAACCCTTATGCATATTGATGACTTAGATGTGCAACACACGAAGTGAAGTATATCTTCAATCAATGAAGACATGCATTCTAAGTGTGAATACATTAATGTGGAATTTGACTTCGGAGCGCCACGATAATTGTGCGCCGTGTCTGGGTCTAATACTTCCTATACGGTGGGTAACGCCACCACCAAACGTTCTATTTTGAAGTATTTCACTCATGGCGTTACCTTGCAATGTCTTCACATTTGGTTTGGCTTCAATCTCAACATGTCTTCATGATTATCTTCACTATGTTGATTATATATATATATATACACACACACACACACACTAGTGTTCTGTCCTCTACAGCATTCACTTATAGCTATGTCTTCTTTTTGAATCTTTTGAACTAAGTGAATGTGATCGGACCCTAACCTCTCTATGCTCTCTATCTCAAAATTCTATCTCTCCAAGTCATATGCATTCTATTGAAACTGTCGAATGTCTTCTCTGCGTCCTTATCAGCAGAAGACACAGAGACAACATTTAAGTCCATTTTCAATGCTCATTTATCCACATGAAATCCGGAGAAGTAGGAACGACCACCCAACAATCCAGGCATGCGTGGGATGTGGAACTGCCCCCAAAATACCGCATGATGGCCATGTACTACTCAGATGCGAATCGCCAGGGGCACCTGAGTAATAGCGCAGTGCCGCTCTTGCGCCTATAAATTCACACTTACTGCAGTCATTATCTCCTTCTTCCACCCTCGCACGAACCCTAGCGCCACCGCTAGCTCTCGACGACGCCGGTGACGAAGCGCTTCGCTGCCGCAACCTCTCCGACGCCGTCTTCACGCCAACCGCGGACATCGTCCTCTCCGCCGTCGCCGTAGGTGTCTTCCGTCGCCAAGTTAGGGCACGGAGGATTGAACTGCTCGGCATCATTTCCCACTCCGTCTAGCAGTTCCAAGTGTGGTAAATAAAACTTCTTTTTACAGCCCCTTTTGATCTCATGGTTCTGTCACTTTCTACCATAAGAAGTTTCTCTTCACACAAGTTAGATCTCTCAATCTGCATCTCATAACATGCCTAGTATATTCACTTGTGCGTCATGAAGTAGTTAGATTCCTCACTTGTACTAATCTGTGGGTTCATACAAATCTGGAACCAACTTCTTTTCTATGAGTGAATGTCTTCGCACGATGAGGTCAATGTCTTCTAAACTGATTTATCTTCAAAATCTTCTGAGAATGCATATGACCTCTTCCCCTACCCTCGCACCATAATGCTGTCACAGGTACATGTCCGTGGGAGAATCCTTTGGTTCTCATAGTCTGCATTGATTTGCAGAATTCCTATAGCATCACATAAATTCTCCTGAAGCCAGTTCCTGTTGGTCCAGCAAAAGAAAGCCTTTGAAGCCTTTGAAAGTTTTGAAGCCTTTCAAGTTAAAGTTTATGGCTTCAGAAGCAGCAGCAAGGAAGGGGCAGACAGCGACGTGGAGGAACATCAAAAGATCTGCCTGATGAACTGGCAGAAATGTATAAAACAGATCCTGAAGAGAATTATGGTCAGCGCAAGACCCGAATCCAATGGATTCGACGCTATTGGGCAGAACAATGGTTCAAGTACTGCTTCACAACCCAAGAGTATGCTGAGAAGAATGCCATCAAAAGTCTGTGGGGAGACATCTTATACAAGAACCTTGTACCCAGGACCAGAGATGAAGCTATTGCCCAAAGCTTCTATCCATGCATGGTCCGTGGGCCACAGCCTGATGATGCACATCCGTCGTCACTCCTCTGGTGTCGTGACGACAATCTGTTCAAGCGCAACTTCCAGTTTGCCCAACAATCAGCGAAGCAGAACAAGAAGAAATTTGGGTTAGACTTCAACCCTGGTCCCTCAGCACCAAGGGCAGATGGCACACGCGACGCAGAACCCAATATCATCGGTTCGTATGCCAACCTTGAGGGCCTCATCACCCGCATCTTAGTCCAAGGGACTGCCGTGAATGACCCTCCAGCTAACTCTGAGTCTGATGAAGCTCCTGCTATACCGAAGCCAAAATAGTCGAAGAAGCCAAAAGCTTCAAAGCCGGCCCCTTCACCAAAAATCTCAAGGGCGAAGCCATTGGCAACTGCACCTCCTGAAGACAGTGTGCAGTCTGAAGACGTATCCCGCGTCTCCAAGCCCCAGAAGGCCAAGATGCCTCAGCCACACACCGGCAAAGAGCTCACAGCTGCTGCCATTCTGCACAGTGAAGCCATTGATCTGTCAAGTGATGAAGATCTTGGAGATGACGCTCTCGAGCAGCTCATCAAGAGCAAAGAAGAAGCTGAAATCTTCAACAATCTTCCTCTCTTTGATGTCGCCATCATCCACAACTTCATCGACGAATGGTTTGCCACACCAAACATCAGCTTCGAAGATCTACAGCTGCCTGTTGGCCTCAGTGTCGCCTTCCAAGGCGCTATTGCTTCAGAACTTGCAATTGCCCGGCGCATTGTTGAACTGAAGTAGAAAATTGATCATGAAAAGGCTCAGTTCAAGAAGAATATGGCCAAGCTCAGCGTGCAAGAAGTAAAGAGCTTCAAGATCATTTTGCATGAGCTTAAGGAAAACTTTCTGAAGAAGCATGCAGAAGCTCAGGGTTCACGTGAGCGAATGAAGTCTCTGGCTGAAAGATGTGTGCAAGCCTACAATGAGGCTGAGAAGCGCAAGGCACTTGGGTGTCCTGGCATCGACCCCAAGATGGCCGCAAAGAAAAAGAAGAAGACTGTTCCAGCTGAACCAGAGGCACCAAGGCAGAAAGCAGTTCCGATTGTCTTCCCAACTGTAACAACTGGCTCGAAGCCAAAGAGCCGGTCAACAGCTTTAGAGCTCAAGAAGACAAGAACTGCTGAGGCTGAAGCCAGGAAAAGGAAAAGCTCTGAAGCCTCTCCTACTGCCCCCAGCAATAAAAAGAAAAAGACCAAGAAATCTTGGGCTGCTCCCACAGAGCCCTTGATAGTTGAACCTATTTCTGTGGTTCACCCTAATGCAGAACGTCAACTGACGGTTCATGATCCTGCTTCCACAGAGGCTCCTGAAGCTGAAGACATACCAGCAGCCGACCCCATCGCTGCTGAAGACATTGGTCATCAGGACAATGTACAAGATGATGCAGCCCTTCCTCAGTATGAACACAGCGAACTCATCAGCATTGGTCGTCCTCTGACGCCAATTGCACAAGATGCGTCATGGGCGGATCGCCCTCAAGAGGAAGAGGACAATGAGGCCCAGCCCACTCCAACCCCATAGGCGTCGTCTGCATTCTGCAGGCTTCGCAAAGGTCCAAGGCCTCAAGTCTATGCTGAAGACATTCCGGCTGCATCAGCCGTAGAAGAAGCACCACAAAAGCCCACTCCTATGTTCCACCAAGAAGCAGTTCTCCAGGAGACCGTGCTTGTGACCGACCCTCCAGCTAGTCAAGTGGAGGCTGAAAATATTGAGGCTGCCACAACCAACACTGAAGCCAATGTGGAGCCCTCCCCACCAAAAGCTTCAGAAGACAGCGAAGCTACTGATCCAGACACTTCTATTCCTGAGTCTGCTGCAGGTCCTCAATTTGATTACCATGTTGAGCACAGGCCTCATGTCGAGAAGCCAGTCCCAAGGCTGCCGAGGTTCCCAGGTCCTGCATCAGCACCTGGCTCCTTTAACATCAATAGCTTCAAGGCAGATAATACGTTCTTCAACAGCTCCAAGAACCCCTATTCAAGGGAAAGGATTTCATCAGATAGGTTCTGGAGCTATCCTCAGCGCAGCTACTATTCATGCATCCTATACAACCAAGGTCGCATCTTCCCGCACAAGCGCCTTGATGTTGAAGCCATTGCTGGTCTGCCCTGTTTAGAGGAAGCGTTGGATTGCTTCAAGCAAGTGGGTCTGCTGCAGTTTGTAACTGATGAAGAGCACTAGAATGAAGAGCTTCTGCTGCAATTCTATGCCACCCTCCACATCAAAGGATACAACAGAGATCCAAAGACTTGGGCCCTGGAGTGGATGACCGGCAATGTCCATCATGAAGCCAATGCATTCGATATCATTGAGCTCACCGGCCTGCCCACTCCTGGCGAACTCTTCGAGGAAGGCTGTCCACTACACACTGAAGCTCTTGAGAGCATATTCCAGAGGCCTGAACCAAATATGAGTCAGATGCTCTCCATGATGAAGCCGTTGCCCCACGATTGTCCTTATCCAACAGAGTTCTTTGTTGAAGACTTTGTGTACCTGCCCAAAACCATCTATCACATTATCCGGCGGACTCTCTGGCCTATTAAAGGGCACTCTCCAAATGCCAAGATCGAGGGTGCAATGAAGACTCTGATATTCTGTATCCTTCATGCAAATGCTTCAAGGCACAGGATTTCTTCATACGCCAACTAGCTGCATCAGGCTCAGATCTGTTTGGTTTAAAGTACTATGCTCCTTGGGTAATGAGACTGATCAAGCTTCACTCTGCAATCTCATATCAGCCCTCAGCCCGCAACCATCAGATCTTCTTGCCAGATGTGGATACCTCTGCTGAAGCTATATATCCTGAGCCTGCCAAGCAACCTTTGAGTCTTTAGAATGCAGAACACCAGAGCTTCACTCAGAACGATGAAGGTGTTGAAGCCATCTCCAGGGTGTATCCTTTGGCTGGCACTACACGTGCGCCGCACCCTGCTTCAACTGAAGCCATTGATAGTACAACTGCTTCAAGACCCAAGAAGCACGCTCGTGTTCTCAATAACCGAGAGCTTCTTGTGGCCCTTCATCAAAAACAAGATAGGCATCATGACTGGCTAAAGCCTCAGATGAAAAGCCTCTTGGTGGATGTTAATTGTCTTCAAAATCTTGCCACCAAGAATGCTTTCGTCACTCATGAAACCTATCATCGTACATGGAAAGGGCTATCAATGATGTGTACTGAAGCTGAACTTGAAGAGGATGGCTTCACTGAGCGATTCAAGTTTGACACCACACCTCCTAGAAGGGCTGTGATGCGAAACACACCATCACTTGAAGACTCTGAGTTTTCTTCATCTGCTGCCACAGTCACTGCCAGAATCATTGATGAAGAAGACGATGCTACATCACCGCCACCTGCTTCAGCACCTCCAAGCTCTTCTGCACCGCCAAACACCTCCAACGACCCTGCTGCTTCTGGGAACGAATAGACACTCTATGTCTTCAAACCTTTTTGGTCCTTGCTGACAAAAGGGGGAGAAGCATATGGGTTGATAGTCTTCAAGCGGGTCCATATGGGCGGGTGCTTTATGTTTTGCTATATTTTGCTTCGTGCTTACAACTTTCGTTTTTGCTTCATTTGGTTCTTTGAGTTGTAACACTAAAACTCGATGGTCGTCTGCTACTTGTTTGCCACCCTGTTTTGCGAAGATAAATTCCGCACTTATCTCATTCTGCAGACGTCCATTTTCCATTATGCATGTCATTATCTTCATATACTTTCACATGCATAGTGGATTGTCATCATAAGCTGAAGTGGATCTCCACAAGTACAACCTGCCATGTGCATTTGCATTCCAAAAGCAAATTAACTTATATGCACATCTTCAGGGGGAGCCCTTGCAACTTATGAAGACAATTCCTTATCCTTTACAATTTCACAGACTATATTCCCCGTTGAAAACTTCAACTAGTTTGTCATCAATCACCAAAAAGGGGGAGATTGTAAGTGCATCTAGTGCCACCCCTAGTTGGTTTTGGAGTATTGACGACAAACCTAGTTGAGGGACTAATGTGTTTGTGAGAATTGCAGGATAACACAAGTAGAAGTCCCTCATTGATTCGGTTTCACTACCAGAGATGACCCCTAAAAATGTATGAAGACATTGAAGCCAAAGGTGGTATATGAAGATATTCACATTGAAGACTATGAAAAAAGAAGACACGTTATGAAGCCTATGGAGCTCGAAGACTTAGATCTTTCGTAGTTCATTTTCTTTTTGTGTTGAGTCATAGGAACCACCGTACTGTTAAGTGGGGTCCAGGAGAACCAGTCAGAATGACTGAAGTGTTGCCTAAACCAAAAACCTATGTCTTCGAGTGAGGACAATGAGAGCGAATCTTGTCCAGAGCCGGACAAGTCAGCTTTGCTTGTAGCCCAAGTAAAGTTGCCATGAGAGTTTGAAATCTGACCGTTGAGACACGTGTCAGTTCCTTAGTGACCCAGGGTCATTTCGGACAAATCAGGTCGGGTTGCCAAGTGGCTATAAATAGCCCACCCCCTACAACCATAGACGGTTGGCTGCTCAGATTTTAGTGCATGGCTTTTCTCGTTTGAGAGCAACCCACCTCGAAGCCTTTGAGAGAAAATTCCTAGCGAGGAGAAAAGCCCTAACCACCCAGAGCCAGAGAACATTGGGCATCACTTAGGTCTTCTTGTCTGTGTGATCTGAAGACTTATTACACTTGAGGACTGTGCATCCCCAGACGGTTAGGCGTCGCGTTCAGAGCATCCAAGAGACATTGTGGATTGCTAGTGAACGAAGTCTGTGAAGGTTTGGGAGTCTACCTTGAAGACTTACCAGAGTGATTGGGCGAGGACTATGTGACCTTTAGCTCAAGGAGAATACGGTGAGGACTTGGTGTCCTGAGCTGCGTGTTCAGGACTGGGTGTCCGGGACTGTGTGTCCTAAGGTTTAAATACCTAGCCGCTCCAACCAGACGTACAGTTGTCACAGCAACTGGAACTGGTCCAACACATCATTGTCTTCAACGAGTCACTGGTTTCATCTTCACTTCCTTTTACTTACTGATCACTCATTGTGAAGTCATTGCATGTCGGTTCTATCTTGTGTCTTCACAACGTGGGTGTATGATCTGTTTGGCTTCATAGTGTCTTCCTACCTGATCCTAATTACACTACAGCTATTTGTCACTGTGCTTTCACTCTGTTGATACTTGACCATGGCTTGCCTAGTGTAGTCTAACTTCCGCTGCATAGTAATAGGCATATCTCTACTGTTTGTCTTCATAACTTCCACGTTTTGTAGACTTTCATAAAAATCGCCTATTCACCCCCCCTCTAGTCGATATAACGCACTTTCACTAACACGGGCTCCAAGATCACATAAAGCAGTTTTAACATATTTTCTTTTAATGGAGCATGGTATAGTGGGTACTCCTGGATCTCCAAGTTTCTTTGGTATTCCACCCTTAAAAGTATAATTAGCAAGCATGGTGGAAATTTCAGCTTCGGGTATCTTTCTTTTATTTGTTATAATATCTTTCATGTACTTAGCATAATGATTGGTTTTAAGCATATCAGTTAATCGCATACGCAAAAAGATAGGTCTAATCATTTCAGCAAAGCGCTCAAAATCCTCATCATCCTTTTTCTTGGATGGTTTGGGAGGAAAGGGCATGGGTTTCTGAACCCAAGGCTCTCTTTCTTTACCATGTTTCCTAGCAACAAAATCTTTTTTATCATAACGTTGATTCTTTGATTGTGGGTTATCAAGATCAACAGCAGGTTCAATTTCTATGTCATTATCATTACTAGGTTGAGCATCATTATGAACATTATCATTAACATTATCACTAGTTTCAGGTTCATTACCAGATTGAGTTTCAGCATTAGAAATAGAAATATCATTTGGATTCTCAGGTGTTTCAGTAATTGGTTCACTAGAAGCATGCAAAGTCCTATCATTTTTCTTTTTCTTCTTTTTAGAAGAACTAGGTGCATCTATATTATTTCTCTGAGAATTTTGCTCAATTCTCTTAGGGTGGCCTTTAGGATACAAAGGTTCCTGAGTCATTCTACCAGTTCTAGTAGCCACTCTAACAGCATAATCATTATCTTTACTATTCAATTCATTGAGCAAATCATTTTGAGCTTTAAGTACTTGTTCTACTTGAGTGGTAACCATAGAAGCATGTTTACTAATAAGTTTGAGTTCACCTTTAACATTAGCCATATAATCACCCAAGTGTTCAAGCATATTTGAATTGTATTTCAATTGTCTACCAAAATAAGCATTAAAATCTTCTTGCTTAGCCATAAATTTATCAAACTCATCTAAGCATGGGCTAGCAAATTTAGTAAATGGGATTACAGCTTTATCATATCTATAGAGAGAATTTACCTTTACTACCTTTGTCGGGTTATCAAGACCATGAGTTTCTTCAATAGGTAAAAGATTAAGATTATATGTCTCTTCAACAGGCGGTAAATTAAGACCATGTACTTCTTCAATAGGAGGTAAATTCTTAACATCTTCAGCTTTAATACCTTTTTCTTTCATAGATTTCTTTGCCTCTTGCATATCTTCAGGACTGAGAAATAGAATACCCCTCTTCTTCGGAGTTG
The DNA here is from genome assembly GCF_002162155.2 of Triticum dicoccoides. NCBI lineage: Eukaryota > Viridiplantae > Streptophyta > Magnoliopsida > Poales > Poaceae > Triticum > Triticum dicoccoides. The sequence continues at coordinate 225,839,122 of NC_041384.1, read as the reverse complement.
GTTTAGGAATAGGCTCAGGAATTGGCTCCGCAGGTGTCCAATTATTTTCATTTGTCAACGTATTATTCAATAGAATTTCAGCTTCATCCGGTGTTCTTTCCCTGAAAACAGAACCAGCACAACTATCCAGGTAATCTCTGGAGGCATCGGTTAGTCCATTATAAAAGATATCAAGTATTTCATTTTTCTTAAGAGGATGATCAGGCAAAGCATTAAGTAATTGGAGAAGCCTCCCCCAAACTTGTGGGAGACTCTCTTCTTCAGTTTGCACAAAATTATATATATCCCTTAAAGCAGCTTGTTTCTTATGAGCAGGGAAATATTTAGCAGAGAAGTAATAAATTATATCCTGGAGACTACGCACACAAGCAGGATCAAGAGAATTAAACCATATCTTAGCATCACCCTTTAATGAGAACGGAAATATTTTAAGGATGTAAAAGTAACGAGTTCTCTCTTCTTTAGTGAACAAGGTGGCTATATCATTCATTTAGTAAGATGTGCCACAACAGTGTCAGATTCATAACCATGAAAAGGATCAGATTCAACCAAAGTAATTATATCAGATCAATAGAGAATTCATAATCCTTATCAGTAACAAAGATAGGTGAAGTAGCAAAAGCAGGGTCAGGTTTCATTCTAGCATTTAGAGATTGCTTACTCCATTTAGCTAATAATCTTTTGAGTTCAGTTCTATTTTGGCACGCTAAAATAGCTAAAGAAGCTTCTTGATCAAAGACATAACCCTTAGGAATAACAAGTGATTCTTCAGCATCACTTTCATCAGTATCATCAGATTCAATATTTTCAATTTCTCTAGCTCTAGCAAGTTGTTCATCAAGAAAATCACTAAGTGGCACAGTAGTATCAGGCATAGAGGTAGTTTCATCATAAGTATCATGCATAGCAGAAGTGGCATCATCAATAACATGCGACATATCAGAACGAATAGCAGAAGCAGGTGTAGGTATCGCAAGCTTACTCAAAACAGAAGGTGAATCAAGTGCAGAGATAGATGGCAGTTCCTTACCTCCCCTCGTAGTTGAGGGATAGATCATGGTTTTTGGATCTCTCAAGTTCTTCATAATGATAAGCAGATATATATATCCCAAGTGACTCAAAGAATAGATCTATACTCCCCAACGGCGCCAGAAAATAGTCTTGATAACCCACAAGTATAGGGGATCACAATAGTTTTCGAGGGTAGAGTATTCAACCAAAATTTATTGATTCAACACAAGGGGAGCCAAAGAATATTCTCAAGTATTAGCAGCTGAGTTGTCAATTCAACCACACCTGGAAACTTAATATCTGTAGCAGAGTGTTTAGTAGCAAAGTAATATGATAGTGGTGATAATGGTAGCAAAAGGTAACAGTAGTAAAAGTAATGTTTTTGGTATTTTGTAGTGATGATAGCAATAGCAACGGGAAAGTAAATAAGCGAAGAACAATATATGGAAAGCTCGTAGGCAATGGATCGGTGTTCATCATGTAACAGTCATAACCTAGGGTGACACAGAACTAGCTCCAGTTCATTGATATAATGTAGGCATGTATTCCGAATATAGTCATACATGCTTATGGAAAAGAACTTGCATGACATCTTTGTCCTACCCTCCCATGGCAGCGGGGTCCTTACGGAAACTAAGGGATATTAATGCCTCCTTTTAATAGAGAACCGGAACAAAGCATTAACACATAGTGAATACATGAACTCCTCAAACTACGGTAATCACCGGTAAGTATCCTGATTATTGTCACTTCGGGGTTAACGGATCATAACACATAATAGGTGACTATAGACTTGCAAGATAGGATCAATAACACTCATATATTGATGAAAACATAATAGGTTAAGATCTGAAATCACGGCACTCGGGCCCTAGTGATAAGCATTAAGCATAGTAAAGTCATAGCAACATCAATCTCAGAACATAGTGGACACTAGGGATCAAACCCTAACAAAACTAACTCGATTACATGATAGATCCCATCCAACCCATCACCGTCCAGCAAGCCTACGATGGAATTACTCACGCGCAGCGGTGAGCATCATGAAATTGGTGATGGAGGATGGTTGATGATGACGATGGCGACGGATTCCCCTCTCCGGAGCCCCGAACGGACTCCAGATCAGCCCTCATGAGAGGTTTTAGGGCTTGGCGGCGGCTCCGTATCGTAAAACGTGATGATTTCTTCTCTCTAATTTTTTCTCCCCGAAACTCAATATATGGAGGTGGAGTTGGAGTCGGAGAGGCAACAGGGGGCCCACGAGGTAGGGGGCGCACCCTAGGGGGGCAGGCGCGCCCCCCACCCTCGTGGCAAGGTGGTGGGCCCCCTGGCCTTCATCTTTGGCAGGTATTTTTCTTATTTTCTGATAAGTGGCTCCGTGAAGTTTCAGGTCATTTCGAGAACGTTTGCTCCTGCACATAAGTAACACCATGGTAATTCTGCTAAAAACAGCGTCAGTCCGGGTTAGTTCCATTCAAATCATGCAAGTTAGAGTCCAAAACAAGGGCAAAAGTGTTTGGAAAATTAGATACGTTGGAGACGTATCAGATACTACATTGCATATCCCTTGCGCATATTTAAACCACCAATTAACGATTGTGTGCGTACCATAAACTAGCCATGACTCTGTATGCTGGACTAGCAGGCACTCTAAGGGAGCCTAATGTAGTGCACTGGAATTCCTATATGCCACCTATGATTTTGTGTAATGTGCTGCCCCTGTTCCTAAATATATGTGTTTGTAGAGATTCCAGTATGGACCACATACAGATGTATATAGATGCATTTTCGAGTGTAAATTCACTCATTTTGCTCTGTATGTAGCCTATAGTGGAATCTCTAGAAAGACTTATATTTAGGAACGGAGGTATGAGGTAATATCATGTATGACATCTACATATCTAATTTAGCAGCCAGTAGTAGAAATCATTGTCTGCACAAAGGGATTACTGGTCTAAAATCCTAGCAAAGCACGCTGGTAGGCACAGAACAATACAAGAGAGAGACACACACTTACAAGATCATAGCAATGCCTCAGTCCAGGATCTTGGTTGGCCAAGCTGTTAGATCCAGAAGAAACATCGTCCTTGTAGTTTTTGCCAGCTGCATAACAGGTAACAGCGACTGGTTAGTATATTTGAAGTACATCGGGCAGGTGATGCTGGACGGGTTTAAAGGTGACAAGTACCTAGGTCGTGGCGGGTGCTTGGCATCTCTCCGGATGGTGGGAATCAGGTTAGAAACGTCGAGGATGATGATGTTGCGCTGGCTGTTGGGGTCCTGTAAGGAGATCTAGAATCGTCGAGTAGGGTGTTTGTGGAGCGGCTTCGGTAGGGTGGACTACGGTGTGGGTGAAGCGGATCTATGGCCGTGGACGAGGGCGTATGTGAAGCTGCCTCGGTGGTTGGATTAAGGATGGCGTCGACGACGCGGATCTACGGTCGTGGACGGGGCGTCAGAAGTTGCTCCGGTGGTTGGGTTAAGGATGGTGTCGACGATGCGAATCTGCGGCCGTGGACGGGGCGTCAGAAGCTGCTCCGGTGGTTGGGATAAGGGTGGTGTCGACAATGTGGATCTGCAGCCGTGGACGGGGCGTTATAAGCTGCTCCAGTAGGTTGGATGAGGGTGAGAGGAAGCGGATCTGAGGCCGTGGACTTGTGAGTTGGCAAAGCGGCCCCGGTAGGGTTGAGAATGGTATAGGCTAAGCTACTCCGGTAGGGTTGACGATGGTGTCAGCGAAGCGGCTCCGGTAGGGTTGAGGAAGGTGTCGGCGAAGAGGATCAGAGGCCGTCGACGGGAGCGTCGGTGGGGCGGCTCCGGGGGGTGTGGACGAAGCGTCTTCGGTGGGGAGTACGAATGAGCTGCTACAGATGCGTGGTGATTGACGAGAGTACCGGCGAAGCAGATCCGGCGCCGTGGACAAGGCCGGCACTAAATGGGCTGTGGTACAGTGGTGGATGAGCATTCTAATTGTTTCTAGGGGACGTGGGAGGGGTAGATGCGGCCGTAGAAGCAGATCCGGCGAGGTGGAGGCCACATGCAGTGAATGGGCTATGGTACGCCCGTGGATGAGCAGTCTAGGATTTCGAGAGTGGAGGGGAGAAAGGGCGATGAAGTACGGACAGCGTGATGTAAGATGCTCTGGTGATGTGGAGTTAGTCGGTTTTGCAGGAGGGGAGAGGAAATGGGCGTGCCATGTAGTGGGGGAACCGGAAGTTACCAAAGCAGCCCCGACCTATCATGTAGATGAGGGCGGCATTGTAACTATTGGTCTCCGTGCACCAAGGACAAAAGGGGGATTCCGCATGCTAAATACTAAGGTGGCGGAAATTTTAGAAGGAGGCGGGAGATTTTGCCGCCCACGGGATCGTTCGTATCCATTTTCAACTAATTTTGGACCGTGCTAGCGGGAAGGTCATGCTAGACTGTGTACTCGGGGCACGCATCAGCAGTTAATAACTGGTGTGAAGTCCACCGCAGAAAAAAAAAGACAATAACTCAGGATGATGCGCCGATAACTTGGACGTTCACACGATGCGGCCAATCATACGGGTGTAGTGGCGCGTTCACAAAAAAGGGATCAAACGCTCAGGCTATGTATTTGTCATGTAAATAGATAATTTAGTGCCATTGGTTATTTACTTTAAACATAATGCATTGACGTGTTAGTGTAGAGGCGCACAAAAAGAAATGGATATTGTAGTCAGCTACTTAAAAGTGTTACCTCATATGATTACATAGCCTCCATTTCATAAATTGCGTACCCGTTGAATTCATATATGAATATTACATATATTACTTCAAAATAGAAACTTAAATCATCCAAGACTAATGAATTTGAATGCAAGAGTAACAATGGTGCATGTACATGATAGCTACATTGGTTGTTTGAAGAAACATCACTGTAACTTTGGCATGCACAACTGAAAAGGTTTATTTAAATAGAAAAAACGTGATATGTGAGTGTCCAATCTTTATAGCGTTGAATCGATATTGTACCTTTGGCCACTATACGAAGTAGATATTGACTTATGTTCAAGCGATGCATGTCCACGATCGCTAGATAGTGATACGTGAATGAATTGTGCAATCTCTCTCACACGCATACATATCTCATTTCCCTGTGGGCATCGGAATCACACGTGCGCACTTCGTGTATTTCTCCCCTCCGTCAGGGTTAAATTCGTCTTTCTACCCCGTCCTACAAGTCTCTCACACAGAAACACACACGCTCTCTATGTCTAACATGCCCACCCCTTTAATTCCGCCCATCCACAGCCACTAATGTCTCAAAGTATAATAATGTCTCTCACACATATGCTATCTACCTATCCCTTAATATAGCTAAATATGTGTCACACAAACTCCTTCTCCCTACTAGCAAGATGCCCATGCATTGCACGGAACATCAAGATGCATTTGTATGAGAAGTTTTTCTTGTGGGAGAAAAGGATGAACGAGGGAATGCCTTATTTGCAAATGCGGAGAGGGGTGTGGGTATCTTTTTGCAAAATTGCCATAGTTTCCTTCCAGTCCGTCAGATATAAATCGCATGGTCTATATTGCAGGATGGCAGGAACACCATCATCACCAACTCTGTTTTTTATAAGAGTAGAGATATGTGAGTGTCACTGCCCCCCCCCACACCCGCACTTCCCAACACCGAAGGAGTAGGGTGACACCTCGATCTTGATACTAATCTATCGACTGGCTTCTCTCTCAAACATACACACACACACTACCTGGCACCGAAGGAGTAGGGTGGCACATCGATCTTGATAATAATCTATCTACTCCTCTTTCAAACACACACACACACACACACACTCACTAGTTGTGCCTCTGTGCCTATAGCGCACACTCTCGATACGTCTGTCTCT
>NC_041384.1:225715298-225832884 GCF_002162155.2 Triticum dicoccoides | reverse complement strand
ACAATGACAGCAGAAGGGTGACAACTCGATCTGATCATAATCTATTAATTGGTTTCTCTCTCAAACATTGTGTCTCGGTGCCTCGCTCGGTAGCCCCCTCGATATTTAGAATTCTCACGCGCGCAAAGCTGTAGTGACGATGACACTGAACCCAGTGTGCCTTGTTTTTACCGGCCTCATGTGATAGTTTTCACCCTATTTTCTGTTAATTAACAAGGCAACATTTTCTTTGTTACTACTAGTGAATCTAAAATCATTCGGGGCAGACATAAAATATATCACTTCAACCCAATTATCGCAGCAACTATTTTAAAAGAAATTAGCTAGCTTCCCGTGCATTGCACGGAACATCAAGATGCATTTGTATGAGTAGTTTATCTTGTGAGAGAAAAGGTTGAACGAGGGAAGGCCTTATTTGCGAACATGGAGAGACGGGTGGGTATATTTTTGCAAAATTGCCATAGTTTCTTTCCTATCCGTTAGATATAAATCCGACGGCCTATATTGCAGGATGGCACGCACACCATCATCGCCAAGTCTGTTTTCTGCTCCCTCCATCCGAAAATACTTGTCATAAAAATGGATAAAAACATATGTATCTAAAACTAAAATACGTCTAGATACATTTCCTTTTATCCGTTTTGATGACAAGTATTTCCGGACAGAGGGAGTATTTGTCTTTTTAGAGATTCCAACAAGTGACTATGACCGGACCTTACCAACATACTCAAAAAAGTAGTCCATAATTTTGATGTTACCCTCTTTTCTTGGCGGTGCAGTGCCATCTGGATACCTCATAAATAAATCAAGGACAAATCTGACCCCTTCCTGAAAAGACATACGGAGCAAAATGAGTTAATCTACACTCTAAAATATGTCTACATACACATCCGTATGTGGTAGTCCATTTGAAATCTGAAAAATACAAATATTTAGGAACGAATGGAGTATATATAAGAGTAGACATGGAGATATATCTCCAGCATGGTCTACAACAAAAATGTGCTGGGATGGTTAGTGCCGGATGCTCACAACGCGATGACATGAGTTCGAATTCTGTCTTTTAACTTATATTTTATATTATATATTACTCTACTTATTTAATATATACTTCTTTCGCTACTGTACTGATAGTGGAACCCACAGAGTACTTAGAATACAAGATTAAGGATGGACTTGTTTCTTTTTAACTTTATGTACGAAGCTGTAGCCACCCTGCAAGTCACGTGTACACTGTACATGCAAGTAACTTTTTATAGAGGGACAATCATACAGGCAATTAACTCAAATGGATTGGATGTTACTCTATTATTTCCAGCATAAAGAGCATCTCCAACGGTAGCCGACAAATTTCCTCCCACTTCCTTGAGCGGAGGACGACATCAAACGCCAGCGGCATACATTTTTACAACTCTAACCAACCAGATGAAATTCATGCAAACACGGACTGATTTCATATAAGCATGAAGGATTTCGTATAAAAAAGCCGGATCTTCATATAAACATGATGGATTTCATTACATTTACATGAACTAAGAGGTGCCAATCCGGCTCTCTTGTATAATTAATACTCCCTCCGTCCGGAAATACTTGTCCTAGAAATGGATGTATCTAGACTTCTTTTAGTTCTAAATGGCCGCCCGCGGATCTCCTTGTCTTCCTCATGTCCGTCAGACACTTGCGGGGTCGACGAAGGTCCTCGGAAGAGACGAAGCAGCAAAGAAACCACCTGAATCCGCGGTCGTCGCCTCGGTGATGGCCTTCTTGGGTCCCAAGTGGCGGCGACCTCCCGTGTTCTACTTCTCCTCGATGATGGTGGCGGACACGGAGAAGCTGGCCACCGACTCGTCGCTCTCTATGCACCCGACTTCTATCTCTGCCTGCATGGCGCTGCCGCAGGCACGGGAGGCGCGCCACAGACACGGGAGGAGCGGCCACTGCAGACACTGGTGGCGCGGTATGACGCGGCAGCGACGGCGCCCGTACCGGCGTGCTCGCCGCCGTGCCGGCGTGGAGCAACTCACCACTCCTCATCGAGCTGAACTGGAGCGGCGAGTTGTTGAACCACACGCCTGCTTGGGGCGACAACTGGCTCCGTCGGTCCAAGCGAGGTTGGTGAAGCACCGAGCGGCCTCGCCCGTATCCGGAGGGCTCGGCGTGCCACCCAGCCGGGTAATATGCCGGAGAACGGCTCATCGGAAGCCATCGGAAGAGTGGAGAAAATGGTGAAGGAGGAGATGGGGGAGCGGCGGAGGGGTGCGATTCTTGCCTGCTGTCTGTCTGGCCTCGTGTAAATAGAGGGCGGACGGTAGGAGCTTGGACGGCGTCTGGCCTCGTTTAAACTGAGGGCGGACGGGAGGAGCTCGGCCAGTGTTGCGTTTAATTCCGGCCCGCTCATGAACGGACGTGTGGCCGGAGTAGGGTTCTCGGTTTGCATGTGGGTTTAACGGAGGGGTTTAATGGAGGCGCCGGGCATGCTGCGGGCGGCGCAGTACTATTCGATTTGACAGCAGTAATGAGCCGTCAAATCACAAAGGCCCTTGCCTCTCGTGAAACCGACCGAACTAGACTGCCCCGCCCTCTAGCCTTTTAAAAAATGTATATACTCCACTTTTGTACAGTAGTAGTATCGATGGATTGCGCCATGGAGCAAAACTTGAAATTAAAAAAAAGGTGGTACATATAGAGAGCGCTTGTCACCAAATTATGCATATAGTACTATTAAAAAGGCTTGTCACAATAATGGTGTCCAGCACAAGTGCACAAGCCACCCCTCAAATAAAACTAAGCACCCTGGAATTCTTTGACAAAACTAAGCATCCTGAAATTCTTTGACAACTAAACTGCTGGCTATATGATGTTGGCCATATATATTGTACGTATATAATGTGAAGAAACGAGTGGTAGTACTATACCAACTAAAAGATGAAATGTAGGAAATACTAGTATGTACGTACTGAAGAGTTAAAGTAACAAGAAGAAACATAACATAGTTTTGCTGGGGGCTCAGCACAACACACCCCTCAAATTAAATTAAGCACACCTGAAATTAAACTTTGCAAGTATTCCGGTAGACACTACATTAGAACCACCATGAGCAGCGACACCGCCACCTTACTCGGAGTCCTTGTCCACGTCCTCGACTTCGTCCTTGTCCCACTTCCTCTTGGTCGATACTTCTTTGCTTGAACCGCACACTTGGCTGTTGCTCTTCATCCCACCCTTGTAGATATTGAAGCAAAGGTAGCCATCCATTGCAGCGTAGTGGATGTGGTCTATATCTAGTACATTTCGGTGCCATGCATGACGATGAAACGTGTATGGAGGTTTCTCCAGTTTACCGTACGAAGGATGAACCATGGCTCCTGTCAGGGTCAGCATTGAAGGCTGACGAGAGGACACCAGCCGATTCTTCTGGAGGTTGAAGGTGTTGCCTGCAACGAGGCCTATCTGACGCAGGACTTCTTTGTCGTTACCAAAGTCTACAGTAACGAATTTGACTAGGTTGCTCTCGAGGAAATCCTTAAAATCCTGGCACTCAACGTCGGCATGGCATATGTGGTAGACCAAGCATAAGTCATGCACGCAAACCTGGATCACGGTGGGCTTCTTCCTCTCCTCGTCCTTTAGATCCTTCTCTCGTCCCAGGACTGTGGTGTACTCAACATCTAGCCCAGCGACCCACTCATCATCTGAGTCTTCGAACATGTGTCTGAAGCGAGAAAGGCATCCTTTCACCGTCACGGAAGAACGGGTGTAGATGACGTCGAACTCATCGCCAGTGATGGTTCTAACCTTGTACTCACCGTCGATCGGGGAGATTTGGGATGCCATGGATTTGGGAGGAGGGTTAGGATTAGTGGAATTGCCGTAATGTGAATGGACGGACTACTAGGAGCGAACCGACGTAGTATTGAAGGACGTGCGGGGACGAGTAGGAGCGAACTGCCAGCGTGCAAACGGTAGGGTAGTGGCTTTCCATTCTCCCATGATACGGGCTTCCGAGAGCCCTTGGATCTGAGATCGAACGGTTGCATGGCGTGATTCTAGACCTATGGGTGAATATCCTATCCTGGAGGGTTATTCTGCAAATTTTAGCAACTTAGCATGCGACCGTTTGATCTCAGATCCAAGGGCTGCCAGCAGCCTGTATCGTGGTCGCGCCTACCACGATCGTCGCGTTGCTCGTGCGGTCGCGCCCTTGGAGATTTAACACGGTGCGTTAGGCTATCTGATGTTGGCATGTCATACATAGTCATCACTTAGTCACTCATACTACAACAAGGTTTTGGCTATAAGTGTATTTTTTTACTTCTCTCTATCTCTTTCTTCGTACTCCCTCCGTCCCATAATATAAGAACGTTTTTGACACTAGTGTAGTGCCAAAAACATTATTATATTATGGGACACGGGGAGTACTAGTATTTATTGCATTTGCCAAGGAGTGACCTCTTCCAATGAAATGGTGTTGCTAAGTTTGCTTCATTTAATTAGCTATAGACTCAAAATTGTCTTTTCTCCTAGGTACACGCGCTTAGCACCGTTTCTTCCTTGGGTCACCAAACTAGTCTCTCTCTTCTTGATTAACTTGCCACATTAGACTTTATGCCTATGTGGCAAGCTTAAGCACCTGTAGGAGCAAGTAAGTACAATAGTGCGCTTTACATGGCATTTTTGCATATGTGGAGGAAAGAGAGGCAAGGAAAAAGTGGATAAGTGGGCTCTCATGCAAGAGCCAGCCTCTACTACATGGTGGAGCATTGTAAGAGGCACCTGTATAGAGGTGGTCAGGAATCGGGAGACTCACGCCGGTCGTAGCGCCGCAGTTAAAATGATAATGGCAAGTCAAATCACGGGGCCCCACCTGTCCAGCAGTAACTCGCTGTCAAATCACACAGCCCTACGTTTGCAGCAGCCTACTCCCTCGTCTTCTCGCATCTCTGTCGAACCGACTAGGCGGAACTACCCCGCCTACCGCGCAGGAAAAGCCCGCGCAGTATACTCCCTCCGTCTAGGTGACCAAGGTGGAGAGGAAAACGAGAGAACTTAATGTTTAGTACTTCGTATTTGCTAAGGCTGGTTGTAATGGTACTAGCCTTAGCAATTTTGATGAGGTGTCATATAATTAAATGAAGAAAGAGAGAGAGTTGAGTACTATGTGTCATACATGGCAATAAATAAAGTACTACATGATACTAATATATGATACATGGCGCTGGAGTACTAAGTATTATTAATACAGTTTTGCTAGAACTCATCTAGATGAGATATAATTTGGTCTCATTCATCTTTTATAGCCATTGGATGTGATGATATATAAGATGCGTGTGTGCTGACGTGGGTTGTATTTGTTCTTGTGCAACGAACTGACCACTGCATGTCATGTTTGATAGTCTCAAGTCATTAAAAGCATACAAGCCCCACATCTCTTCTTGGTTGATTCCTCTATTTATGTCAAAAAATAAGAAACAACGTGAGAGTTAATGCACCACGCCTATGTGTTTACTATTTGGTTTTCGTAAGATGACTTAATACTCACCTAGACGGAGGGAGTATTCGATTTGACAACGGGCGACGCAGTTCCCGATACGGCTTTAATGCAGACGAGGGAGGGAGTAGCGGTTCCCGGAATGTTGAACGACCAATGCATCCTCCTTCAATTAATGCATGAGGGAAGTAATGGGAGGAGGTCCGAGAAAAGAGGTTGCACGATGTGAATGCAACGCAGTTTTCCCTGATTGCCCTCATATAAAGGCGTCCCTCCATTCCAATGCATCTACCACATCGTACGCATCTAAGCATTTGCCTAAGCACCTACACTAAGCGCAAAAGAGCTCACTCCAGACACAAGGCGGTGATGCGCGTGAGCGGCCAGCGGCTGCGCCAGATGGTCCACGATGCCGGCCTGCGGCATGGCGCCGAGGATCGTCTCCAGACGGTGTTGGAGACCGGCTGGTGGATGGCCGCCGTCGACGCCAACTATGACTCTCAGTTGGACCAGATGATCGTTGCCACCAGCAACAAGTTCACCGTCCTCAAGAAGCTCGCGGACGACATCGCCGTACTCCTCCAGCCCGCGTGCCCGGGCTCCTCATTGCCTGCCACCCTAATCGGCTTCCATGGCCGGAACCTCTTTCAAGCACTGGTGGCCCTGCGACTGCCTGCTGACGCCACGAAGAATGTCCACCTGGAGGTCGCGCTCGCCGCGACGTGCCTCGCCCTGCAAGAATTCGTCGACCTACACATCCACGTGTACGAGCAAATCATGTACATAGGTATCTACAAGGTCAGTGAGGACGCTACGACGTTGGCCTTCCTCAACCGGCTGGAAGCCTGGGATGCTTTTGCTGAGAAGCACCTCGACCTCGCCACAAAAGCCGCCGCTCCTTAGCCGCCGGACGGTGGCCCGGCGCACTAAGTTGAGGAGGAGGAGGTCGTACGTTCTTGGATCCATCTTTCTCCTTGCCTTCTGTAACCACCACTGTGATTGCATCATCGTGGCCTTAATTCTTATTGTGCTGTTGCATTCTCGTTCCAGTCAATACCGACATGTGCGATCCCTTTGCTTAAGTATATGCATCACTGTAACTAGTACTCCATCCGTCAATTTATAAGTTGTGCTTACCTTTTCCATCAACTTCGTGCAACGCGCGGGCATCTTGCTAGAAACACTAGAATATGTCTATATAATCCGTATGTGATAGTCCATTTGAAATCTCAAAAAGACAAATATTTAGGTACAGAGGGAGTAATATATTAGGAGTATATCAAAACAATAGTGATTTCTTTCAAGTTTGTGAACAAATACTACTATTCTACTACTTTGGATCCGTCGCAACGCACGGGCACATTGCTGGTAAAAGGAAAAGGTCTGCCGCGTTCGCGTCGCACCCCCACACGCCCGGGAATCGGGAGTACAACACAGCCCGTACGGCATGACACATAGCTTAGGGAAGGCGTGTTGCCTAGCATTTTCACTTTCATGTCGGACCGCCGTTGAGCACACCGACACCCCGCCCGCCGCCGGGTTGGAAAAACAAAAACGAGGGGAAGATCTAGCTGTATCACGGAAGCCAAGAAATTTGGTGTCAGACGGGGCTCGTTGATAGAGTAGGAGCATTTCGTACTAGTACTACTCCTACTAGTACCAAGTTTGTACTCCTAATACTATATTACTAGTACTACCACTATACAACTTGTAGGTACGTGCACGACACAACATCGTAGGAACAAAAAACGAGAAGATCTTGTTTTGGGTGATTTATCCTTTTTTCAATCAACATAGTAGGAATAATATGATGTGGGAGGCACCCATGAAGCTTATGTGGCTTGGTTTCATGGCTACGGAAGGTTAAAGAAAAATAAATAGATAATGTGTTTAGAGTGCACTCCACTAAATAGATATACTTTGGATCCATTGCAACGGACCGGCACATATATATCTATACCCCCTATATAGTGTGTGAAAAACTTTGAAAGTTGGTCATTGGATGAAGCCAATCTGACGGTACAAAGATGGCAAATACAAGCACTACTGGCCGATGGATATCATCCACCAGATTCTGCCACATGTATAATCTAGAAGACTCCATGGTTGAACTTAATTCATGACTAACTTTGACACAACTAAGCTTAGGCAAAGTTATTAGTTCTTAAAAATGAGAGCCACAGGTTGGCAAGCCTAAGGGAATCTTGCCACATTTTTTGTGCGTAGGTCATGTGGGGCCTTAGTGTGGCTTGCCTAAGGTGTGGGTTGAACCAAACACTCGCCTAAGTTAATCAAACTTGCCTAACCTTACATTCCACTAGATTTTGCCACATGCTAGAATCCAGAAAGCTCCACATGTAGAAGCATAATGCACAAACCACCAGAATCTCATGCGTGCAATGCACATGTACCTTACTAGTACTAGTTGGTAGTAGTAAGAAACAAATTCCAGTTTTGGCACGAGCTCGTACTGCAGGAGCACCACAAGGCCTGCCGCAGGAGTTACATTTCCCTCTCGGGGCCCATGGGACCGAACTTCAGTGGCTTAGTGCCCGGCCTATGAGTCAATGACATGCGGACCTTAAATGCCGCTAGCCCACATGTCATTCTCATGGTGGTGGCGTGGTTCGCGACTCACCCGTTCGAGACGAACCGGCCGGTGGTGGCGTGGCCATGGCGAGGGTGCCACAGCTGGGCGTCGGGGCGTTACGAGGCGTAGATGGCCACACCGGCGGGTACTACCTGTAGTACATAAGTACTCCAACTGACGATTGATGTCCGGGACGAGATGTGTCACAGCCGCTGGATGAAAATTCAATGATGCGGGAGTACGGATCGGAGCACAGCAGCGGAGCAGGCAAACCGCGTCCAATCGGGTGTGTCTGTGGTAGAAAGTTGATGGTCTCCGCAGTTCAGCTGGCCCGCATGTCATGCACACAAAGGCAGAGGAGCGGTGGGCCCAAGAGGGATGAGGGGCACGTCGGGGGGATGAGGATCCCCTGACGCGAACAATCCTACCATTCTGTCACTGACATGTGGGACCCATAAGCGTGGGTCCCACCTGTTAGCGAAGGAAAGGGAGGGCAAGGCAGTGATAGCCACATCAGAGGATCCATGTCCACGTTGGGGGACGTCGTGCCATGGGTTGGAGCGGCGTCGTGGGAATCGCGTGTGGGTGTGGCAGTGGTAGAAACAAGAAACGTGATGGTCGCCATGGTTCAACTTCCATGGACAAGCTGTCATGTCTGCTGACACATGTATATCAAAACTAGAGTGTTTATATTTCAAGCACGTGAACAAGTATTATTCTACTACTTTGGATCCATTGCAATGCACGGGCCAGCACATTGGTAGTAGTAGTGTCCATCTCTATCTCTAGAGGCCTTCCCTCGTTCATCCTTTTCTCTCACAAGATAAACTACTCATACAAATGCATCTTAATGTTCCGTGGAATGCATGAGGATGTTTCCTTGGAGGTATCTCCAGCGCGGCATGGCCGTAGTTGCAAGTTGACACCCCTTGAGATGCCGACATTGAGGGGCACTCGGATTTCCTCCGATGAGCAGGCAAGATGAGTTTGATCACGTAGTAAATGCATTCTAAAGAATACTTTCGTGTCCATTTCCTAATTCTCCCCCTGCCCACTGTTTCACAGGGTAGGCTCGGTGCGAGTGGAGATTGGCTTGCAAATGTACGGGAGGGTACCAGCATCAATTTGCACAACATTTACAACGGTGACACCATACCCGTAGAACATTTTTCCAACATTGGGATTAGCCATGCAATGGGCCACCGCATGAATTGGTACGATGGAACCACGGTGAGAATGAATAAGATAGCACGAACCTTGCACATGGCGGTCAAAGGTGGACCATGCTGTCTGCGGCCGATTTGTTGCCGTACAAGTAGGAAGATGTTGTGCTCCTTTCTAACTGCATCTTCGCGGTGACAAACTAGGGGACTTATTTTGTATGGGACACATCCTACCATATACTCCCTCTCTCCCAGTTTATTTGTTTTGAATCTTTTCATTTTATAAGTTTCAAATTCAAATTTAGAGCTCCCCATCACATGTTGAGATTACAATGTCCATTAAATCGTTGCGTGCCTGTATAGTAAAGAAACAAATCTCGAGTTTGGCACGAGTTCGTGCTGCGGGAGCACCACAAGCCCTGGCGCAGGAGTTACATTTCCCTCTCAGGGCCGTCGGGACTGAGCTTCAGCGCCTTACTACACCAACCTTTGAGTCAATAACATGTGGACCCGATAGGTGACTGATCCACATGTAATGCTCCCGTAGGCAGAGGGGCAGTGGGGCCAAGAGGGGTGAGCCGCAGGTCGGGGCACGTGTGGTTTCATGGGTTCGAGCGGCGTCGTGGGAATCGCAGGTGGCTGTGGTAGAAACTCGATGCTCGCCGCATTTTAGGTGGCCCACATGTCATGCACACAAAGGCAGAGGGGCGGTGCAGCCGAGAGGGGTCAGGCACACGTCGGGGGGCGTGGTGCCGTGGGTTGGAGAGGCGTCGTGGGAATCACGAGATGGAACGTGATGGTCGCCGTAGTTGAACTTCCATGGACAAGCTGTCATGTCTACGGACACATGCACTGCATACCGATCACTGGAAGGAGTAGCAGAGAAAGCTATATATGCGGATAAATAGTTCCTTATAGTCAAGCGGACCCATGCTACTACTCTGTTCCAAAGACATGCACACCATTGAAATAGTCCATCTATATCAATATACACCGAGAGGGAATAATTTTTTTACAAGAGAGGAAATAGTTCATCCACCCATAATGCCCTCCTGCTGGTGCAGCCTTTTCTTCTTCTTCTTCTTCTTCTTCTTCTTCTTCTTCTTCTTCTTCTTCTTCTTCTCATTCTCTATGGGAGACGGCTTCGCAACAAGCTCTTTGGACCTTGCAGCTATCTCGAAACTCACACGGGCATCGAGGGCAGCATATTTTATCCGCTCATACGTCAAGGGACAATTCTCCCATCCAGACGACCTTAATGCCACCGTCTCGTCACCCTTCTAAAGATTTGTACCGAGCACAAAATTTGCTACGTCAAATAGGGATGGTGTCTGTTTATCACAATCTTCTACAGGAATTTTGATTCTGGTTTGTAGGTCAGCGATGCTTTTCAAATCAAGGTTGTACGGCTCCAGCTTCTATTTGTCCCCTTCGATGGCTGCCCCACAGAACTATACCTCCTCCCGAGACAAGAAACCATGAAGCTCACCTGGTATGGAGGGCGAGTGTATGATGTGGTACACCAAAACATGATGTTTGAGGAACAGCTGAAGGACAGCGGCGCGCTGGATCTTCCCAGGGGCACGCTCCATGTACTCTGCATCGAGACCGATGACCTTCGTCTCTACCTTTTCGAGGGAGTTGGATACATTGTTGATCCACTGCCGAACAACCCTTGGGTGGACGGTGACGGTGGCAACTATGCGCATCGAGCCTTCGACGAGGACATGTTGGACGCTAAAAACCTGCATCTCGATCTCTTTCTCCATTTGGAACCGCTGGAAAGGAGGGCTATGGTTTGGAGAATTAGGATTAGATGGCTAGTCTAACTGAAGTACTAGGTGATTATTTAAAGAGGTTAAAACAATGTGAACGCAGTGGGGTTTGGATGCAAATGAAGACGAAGGGGAGGTGAAGAAGCCGAGGAGAATCGGTTCCCGATGGAGAAGTAAATGGGAGAAGTGGCATGCAGGCAGTTGATTAGACGGCTAGGTAGACTAAACGAAAAGGCTATGCGGGTAGACTGATGAGTCGTACCTTTTCGTGTACGTGCCCATCCTTCCTGATAGGTGGGACCTATGCAAACAGATAAAAAATGTGTCGTAGTTTTTTTAGCGCGTGAGTGGGAGACACAACATTCTCTGGTTAAGGAGTACCCCCTCCGTTTAGGTGAGTATAAGTCACCTTATGAAAATCAGGTTTTCCCAAAACCTTTAGGCGTGGAGCATTAACTTCCTGCTCGATCCCCTCCCAACCTCGTTAGCCAGCGTTCTCTTCCTCTGCTGCCGCGTTCTACCTTTCCATATTTCCTCTTCTCAAGTGTGGAACAATCTGCATGCCGTCCTTGATGCACCAGAACGACCACTGCATGCATCGCGGCAGGGCGTTGATTGGGCATGCACAAGAATTTGGTTATGCTCGCAATATGGATGATACCTGAACGATGAAGTGAACAGGCATGCTAGCACGGGAGACCTATTTCCACTATACAATGTTGTTTCTTGCATTATCCTACTCATACTCTGAACAATGCTGATCTTACATTAACAATGCCTGTCCTTTTGATATGATGCAGTGTCGCTACAGTTACTGCCCTTTGTAATCACACCACCTTTGCCAAAAATAGGGAAGCACAACTGGTTCCTCGCTCGATCAGACGAGGGCAAAAGACTGATGATCATTCGGACACATGAGCCGGAAAAGTTATATGGCAAAAACCCCACTGTATACAAGCACCATATAATACGTGAGTATCCGGACAGTGGCTGTTACGTCTATGAGCAGGATACCAGCTTGTTGGGGCCTTTAGGATTTTTTTAGTTGGAGGCTGGTAAACAGCCTTGGTTCACACTCTCTGTTTCTCGGACTCAATTATCTGATTAACCAGGAGATTACCATTGGCAAGGACCTTGATGCCAAAGAGGCTCTGTTTGCTATGGAAAATTGTGTCTACACGGTGAGCCCTAGGAGTTCGGGAGCAAACTACCCTGATTGTCAACGATACAACCTGCAGCCAAAAGAAGGTGAGAATGACAAAGGCATCCGGATTAACTTTGATCCTTGGATGTCTCAATTACGACAGGCAGTGATGTGGTTCAAGCCTTATCGTTGATAGGTAATTCGGCTGTTGCATCGAAAGGGTGGAGTACTGGTGTCTCCGGATCACTAGTCGCTGAAGCGGGGCTGCAAATTATGATGGTGTAGGATCATCTCTTCAAATGACTTTGTTGTCTTTGCTGGTGGTTCTGGATGGGTAGTTCTTTCTTTTGTTATGCATATTCCTTGTCATTTGGTCATCCTCATCTATGTCACTCTTACTATGTAATAGTTGCTTCTGTTTAGAATGTCATTCTCGTCTGGATCACGAGAGTCTGAGCGCTGCAGATGGGTGTGTTTTGGTGGTGTAGCAAGACTTCTTATGAACTATCATGTCTTGCTGTTTATGCCAGTAGTAGTCACTAGTCAGTGTTTGAATGTTGTATATATCGTTGTTTCGAACTGTTTATTGTCTCGAACTACTGGTGGGCTAAATGAGGGCATCATCATTCTCCAGTGTTCAGAGTATATCTCCTCTTTTCAAGTTATATAATTTGAGCTCAGTGTCTTTTCGATGATGTACACTTTTTTGGGCCAGTGAGGTGTCGTTGAATATGGACCGAGTAGTAACACAATGCCAAACAGGTCAATTATGACTCTCAGGCCGGGCTCTCAAAATGGCCGGGCTCTCCAAAAAGAAAGAATAAGGACTCTTCGGCCAACATGTGGGCGCCACCGGTGTTTTCGTGCACTTGCACGCCGAGAGCATATTGGCGCGTGCTCAAAATTCATGCTACCTTTTCATCCCTAGTCTCCCACCCCTCCCCCACCTCCGGAATCTCGATTCCTACTCCAGTTCCCCCAAATCCCCCTCCTGTACTTCCTGTACTCAAGCGCACTATCATGTCGCCAGTCAACGCGGATCTCTGAGCCAGAGATCCTAAGGTCCGTCCTGCCTTCGGTCGCTGCATGCTGTCGCTCAACAGTGGCATGGCGGCGCTTGACGACCAGTTTGCCGGCAAAGTGCTGATGGTAACCATCAATGGAGAACGGCCTCCCGTCTCGTCGGACGACCTTGTCAAAGATCTTGGCATTACGCACGGCATCCAAATAAGTGACTTGCTCGTCGAAGTCTGTCCGCCACCGGCTGATTTCTTCGTCAGGTTCCGGACAACTTTCGACTGCAGTCGTGTGCTCGAATCTTCCCGGCGTTTGTTCTGTGATGGCGCGCTGGTGAGCTTTGATCGGTGGCACCCAGGATGGGGCTCGGTGCCCTCTGAGCTTGAGTTTTTAACAAAGCTTACCTTCCATGGCATGCCTCGACGTGCTTGGAACAGCGAGTCCAAGAACGAGCTTATCAACGACCTTGGAGGTGAGCTCGTAAGTATGTTTGTTCCTCCAGACAGCTGGGCTCTGACGGTTATGGCATAGATAAAGAAGTCGTCCACCATACCGAAGGTGATTGGTGTTGAGATATCGGTGCAGGAACCGGGGTTGTACTATTCATCGCCACCAAGGCCGCCGCGGACCACGTTAGGGATGTACCTGTATCGAGTGTTCGTGCATGTCGAAGAAGTGGTCAATCCATCAATCGAAGTCCTGCCGCCGCCGCTGGTGCCAGGGTCCGTCGATGACGTCCATTACAGGAGTCAACGTTAGACTTTCCCCATGTTGCTCGGAACGATGGATGGCACAGGGCCTACTACATCGCGCGGCGGAGGCCACTGCTTCTTTGGGAGAAGAGGCAGGGCTGGCTGCCTGGATGTGCTCTAATTTGAGGTAACAACTGAATCTTGTCAGATACTAGTTAAATCCGAGCTATGGGTGTGAAGCACTGATATGCCAGTACATTTGATTGTGACCTATTCTAATTTTGTACCTGAACTTTTTTTAGAAAGGGTTGTACGTCAACTTAATGTGCTAGAAGAACTTATTGTGTTGTCTGTCTGTTTTCTTTGCACAACATTCAAGATATTTCCTCGTCATTGATAAAGACGATGAACCGTCATGTACGACTTCATTGGTTTCAACATAGCCCTTCCCGTAGCGATCCACTGCTTCCATCCTGATTGTGCTGCCTGCGTGAAATATTTGTATGCAAGTTCAGTGTGCTATGATGTTCTATATGATTGTGTCAACTATATAAGTTTTTACTGAGCATCAGCAATGCATATGGCTGAAAGATGTATTTACAAGCATTGACCGATGGGTCTCTCTCTCTCTCACACACACACACGCGCACACACACGCGCACACGCACAAGTGGGACTCGCTAAATTATTTATTTGCTCGTGATAGCTTTTAATTAGGTTCCACTGTAATCTAACTTTTTTCTTAAGTTATTAATTGAGCTCAGTGACTTCAAAAAGTTGTACAAAAGCCTTGTTTGGGCCTTTCAGGCGTCTCTGAGTAACCATGTTAGGTTGTACTGTACTACACAAGCCTTTTTTTCAACATCAACAATGCAACTGGGCCGACAGTTGTACACAATATCCGGGTAAACTTGTTATTCTTCGCCCCGCTGGGATGCAAACTTTCGTAGGAGGTATGCATTAGGCTCAACAAGAAAATGGACTTTAAGAAATAATAAATGGGATGTAATTATAATAATTGGACAGTTACTATGCACCAAACACGTAATTAGTTTGAAAAATATATTATTATTGGAATTTGAAAATTTTAATTTCATTACTTGTTGCGTGCGCAATATTTCGTTGGATTTTAACGTAATACAACTTTATTTTGAAATTATATTTAATCTGACTAGAAATTTCGGATAAAAATATTTCGGATCCCATCAATATCTGGGAAATTTTTTTGAATTCTGTTTGAGCGGTTGTTTGAAATTATTAATCGTTGTCCTAGCTAGAAATTGGGCTATACTTTTAACAAACTGTAAATGGGCTGTAGTAAATTCCATTAGAATTAAAAAATGGGCTGTACATTCTTACAGATCGCAAATGGGCTATACGTTCTCTGCCAAATCTGAGCTGTGGGCCTACTAAGTTGACGCGTACCAAGGGCTGTGTCAACTTAGTCAATATAAACGATTCTAGCTGCAGTGATCGTACGATGTCCATCCAACGGTCGTAGTGCTTCTTCAACCTCTGATCTTCTTGCTCCAGCCGCCCAAAGCAGCGCCGGTCGTGCCGCGTGCTCCTGCCTCCCGTGGCCGGCTGTGAAGCCGCGGAGGCCTCACCGCCCCGTACTACTCCCACCGCTGGCCAGGCCATCCCTCTACTTACCCACACCCCCTGTTATTCTGCGGCGACGGCAGCCTCACACCGCAGCCGAACCAGTGAACCCTCGTACTCCTCTCCGTGCGGGCTTCCACTGTTGCGTCTTCCCCGGCTCCGCGTCGTCCCCTTCCTAGGCCTCGCCGTCGTCCAGACCACCACCCTGGTGCTCTCGGCGCGGCGTGGTCAACGTGGTCAATGACCAACTTCCATCAGAAGAGTAGTGTACGTGGAGAGGCTGACAGCTGGGTCCAGGCGGCCGCAAGGAAGTGCCTCCTTATTACGCGCAAAATAATTATTCCTCCACCTGACAGCAGGGACCCACCGGACAGGCCACCTTATTTCGTGAAAAAAATGTTTCCCCGTGACTGCTGCGACCCATCCGATGGGCCACCGTATTTCGCGAAAAAAACGTTCCCCCCACTATCAGCCTGGACCCACCGGAAGTGCCTCGTTATTACGCACAAAAAAAATGAATACTCCGCCTTCTAGCTGGGACCCACCATCGTGGGAGGCTGACTTGTGGGCCTACTAAGTTGACTGGGATGGGGGCCTTTGTCAACTTTAGTCAATATGAACGATTCTAGCTCCAGTGACCGTACGATGTCCATCCAACGGCCGTAGTGCTTCTTCAACCTCTGGTCTTCTTGCTCCAGCCGCCCAAAGCAGCGCCGGTCGTGCCGCATGCTCCTGCCTCCCGTGGCCGGCTGTGCTGCCACGGAGGCCTCACCACCCCCTACTATTCCCACCGCTGGCCAGGCCCTACGGCGACGGCAGCCTCACACCGCAGTCGAACCAGTGAACCCTCGTACTCCTCTCCGCGCGGGCTTCCACTGCCGCGTCCTCCCCGGCTCCCCATCGTCCCCTTCCTAGGCCTCGCCGTCGTCCACCGCCCTGGTGCTCTCGGCGCGGCGTGGTCAACGTGGTCAAGGAACAACTTCCATCGGACGTAACTGTACGTGGAGATGCTGACAGCTGGGTCCACGGCCGCAGCAAGGAAGTGCCTCCTTATTACGCGGAAAATAATGATTCCTCCACCTGACAGCTGGGACCCACCGGACGGGCCATTGTATTTCACGAAAAAAAATGTTTCCCCCTGACTGCTGGGACCCATCAGCTACATCTTCGCACGCAAGGAAGTGTGTTTGGGCAAAAAAACGATTCCCCCCTGACTGCTAGGACCCACCAGCTACATCTTCACAGGCAAGGAAGTGCCTGACAGTCGGGACCCACCTGGTCGAAGCGTACGTAGCGTTGTCATTCTGGTCACGAACGTGTACGTACATATATACTGGTGGATGTAGAGGCGCGCACATGTCGTAGTAGAGGCGCGTACGTGTCGTAGTAGAGGCGCGCACGTAGCATGTACACGTGCATACGGCGGCCAGGGTGCAAGAAAGAAAATACGGCCATGTATGTGTGCATACGGGCGGGGTCTCGAACGCCTACTCGCGCATACGTACGACCAGGGCTCGTGTACATGGCTGGGTCAGAACGGAGAAACAACATCGTCGTCGTGTTCATGGGGAGGCAACGGAATGTGTCGTGTTCATGGAGAGGTAACGGAATGCCTCATGTTCATCGGGAGGCAACGGAACGCATGGGAGCCAACCGGCTGGGTCGGAACAGAATGCGTGGTCGTGTTCATCGGGAGGGCTTGGACGGAACAGGCGATTGAAACGAGGCCTGGCGTACCGCACAACGGAGGAAACGGACCTCCTACATTTGGAACGGGGTCTTGTTGATTGGGAGGGGTCTGGCATACCGCAAAACGGAGGAAACGGACCTCCTACAGTCGAAACAGGGGTCCTATTGATCGGGAGGGGTGTGGCGTACCACAAAACGGACGAAATAGACCTCCTACGGTCGAAACGGGGGTCCTGTTGATCGGGAGGGGTGTTGCGTACCGCAAAACGGACGAAACGGACTTGTGTTGGAGCGCTACGGTCGAAACGGGGGTCCTGTTCATTAGGAGGGGTGTGGCGTACCGCAAAACGGAACTCCACGCGATACTGTTCATCTCCACCGTCGACCTCCTCCAGTCTCCATGGGCTACCGTCGACCTCCTCCAGCCTCCATGGGCTCCTGTCCATCCAGCCTCCACCGCGCGCTACTCCACCGGCTACTGTTCGACCACCCTTCCACGGGCACCCCTCCACCGTCCACTGTTCATCCAGCCCTCCACTTCACGGGGTCCTGTTCAACCACCCCTCCATGGGCACCCCTCCATCGTCTACTGTTCATCCATCCCTCCACCACACCATGGGGTCCTGTACATCCAGAGGCAACGCCACCGCTCACTGTTCATCAACCCCCCCCCGCAATGCTCACTGTTCATCCCAGAGGCAGCATCGATCGGCTTCAGTTAGCAGCAGTAGCGAACGAATCGCTCGATCGGGTTCAGTTAACAGCCATCGATCGATCGCTCGGGTTCAGTAACGCGTAGCCTGCATTGCAATCGCTCGGGTTCAGTTAGAGCCCAACGCCTCGCTCGGGTTTAGTTAGAGCCAACGCCTCACACACACGCGCGCACGTGTACGAGAGAAACGCGCATCGCTCGGCCCCCGACCTCCCACCGTAACCGGGAACTCCCTGAAATTTTCGTCCCCCTCGCTTCTACCACGGTTTTTTCTGTCATGGACGGCCCAAAGAATGTCATGCAGCTGCGTCTTCGGCCCACCCAGGACAAAAAGCCCATTTTCTGTCATGATTTTTTGTCATAGAAGTAGGAGCCCACCACATCTATGATGATACCGGGTTTTGTCACAATTATCATCATAGAAGTGTCATATGTATGACAGAAAAAATTTTCGTTCGGCCCAAAATGTCACGGATGTGTCTTTTTTTGTAGTGTAAGCATGAACGTTGCGCCTAATCTGACTGTGAAAACAATTCTGGACAACGCTGATAAGTCGCCTGAGCACTCTTGAGCCCAAAAAGCATAGAAACATAGTAGAAAGCCCCAAAAGGTGTGATGAAGGGCGTATTCTCTTGGTCTTTAACTGCCATCTTGATCTGATGATAACCGGAATAAGCACCCAGGAAGCATAAGCTCTCACAACCCGTCGTTGCGTCAATGATCTGGTCGATACAAGGGGGAGCGAATGGATTAGTTGGACAAGCCTAGTTAAGATCTGTGTAATCAACACACACACACGCCATGTGTCATTTTTCTTAAGTATAAGCACAGGGTTAGCCAACCACTCAGGGTGAAATCTTCCATGATAAACCTGGCTGCCAAGAGCCAGGCTACTTCTTCTCCAATAGCTTTACGTCGTTCTTCATTGAAATGACGAAGGAACTGCTTGACCGGCTTAACTTTAGGATCCACATTAAGGTGGTGCTTAATGAATTCTCTCGGTACACCCAGCATGTCGGAAAGTTTCCATGCAAAGATGTCTTGATTCTCATGGATGAACTCGATGAGCGCGTTTTCCTATTTAGGATCCATATTAGCCCCCATAGTGAACTGCTGAGATGAGTCGCCAAGGACAAAATCCACTTGCTTGGTATCATCAGCCACTTAAACTTCAACAAAGGGTCATGTTCAGTGCTAGGCTTCTTTAGGGGTGTCATATCAACTGGGTCAACATTCTCCTTCTAAAACTTGAGCTCCTCAGTAGCACAAGCCGACTTTGCATAAGCCGCATCTCCTTCTTCGCATTCTAGAGGAACCTTCCGATCACCATGTATTATAATTGTCCCGTTTGGCCCTAGCATCTTAAGCTGCAGATAAATATAACAAGGGTGAGACATAAACCGAGCATAAGCCGGCCGTCCAAACAGAACGTGATATCAACTCTTAATCTTGACCACCTCAAACCACAAGGTCTCTACTTGGTAATTACGGTCATCACAAAAAGCCACTTCAAGCGATATCTTCCCCACAGGAAAAGCCAACTTACCAGGCACCACACCATGGAAAACTGTAGAGGACGGCTTGAGATGCTTGTCAGTCAGATTCATTTGGTGAAAGGTATCATAGTATAATATGTTGATGCTGCTACCACCATCCATAAGCACTTTTGTGAACTTATAGTCGCCCGCTTGAGGGGCTACCACCAATGCCAGATGACCCGGATTCTCAACCCGAAGCGGGTGATCCTCCCAACTCCATGTGATCAGATGCTCTGACCATCGTAGGTATTGGGGTACTGTCGGCTCAACAGTATTCACTGCGCGCTAATGAACCTTATGATCTCGTTTGCAAAGACTTGTGGTGAAAACATGGTATTGACCTCCGTTGAGCTGCTTTGGATTACTCTAACATCCTGACTGATTATTTTGCTACTCGTTACCCTGACCAGACTGCTGATTATAACCACCCTGACCCTGATAGCCAGAGTTTGAGCCACCACCACCAAAGCCGGACCCTTGACAGCCGGATCCTGACCCACCTGGCGGGCCATTGCCATTATCCTGATGCTGGTTCAGGCTGTGATTTATGTACTCCCGCATAATGAAAAAATCCTCCCATGCATAAGTGGATGGCCTGTTGGGAAGACTATGCTTCGGGCACGGGTCATTAAGCGCTGCATCAAGATTAAAAGGCTTTTCTCTGCCAAAAGGTGGCTTACCATTACCGTTGCAGCGTTGGTTTTTGTACCCAGTGTGAGTTTTAGCCACTAGATCTGACCCACCGCCGGGGTGTTTGCGTTTACCACCGTTACCCTGCTTGTTGCCATTATGCCCTGCCGTATTCTGCTGCTGCCCCTTTTCCATTGCCATGCTTATTTCCCTTCTTGGATTTCTCATCATTAGATCCAGGGTCTTTTTGTTATCAGAGTGTGCATACTTAATGAGATTCGCCATGAGCTCGCCCATATCAGTGCTATAACGTTTAAGCTGCCCGAGTTTCTTCTTAAGGGGAACAAAGTGACAGTTGTTCTCCAAGACCAGAACCGCCTGACCTGCCAAAATACTATCCGACGAGTGAATAATAGCAGAGACCCGCTGGACCCAATGGTGGGCCGACTCATCCTCACGCTGCACACAGTTATCCAGATCGATAATCGTCAGAGGATGCTTGCATTTCACATGAATTTTTTGATGAAACATGCCTTCAACTCTACCCATGAGCTGACAGAATTAGGAGGTAAACCTTTTAACCATGTACAAGCTGGCCCATCCAACATCATAGTAAAGTATTTGGCACATACAGCATCACTGACATCCAACATCTCCATGGCTAACTCATAACTCTCAATCCAACCTTCAGGAGGGAGATCAGTTGTATAATTAGGCACTTTGCGAGGACCCTTAATGTCTTTAGGCAGGCATTCATTACGCAAAGCCGGTACTAAACACGGCACTCCAACCGTCCTGGAAATCATCCAGGCCCCTACTGAGGATGAAGGGGTCATCGGAGGCTGCTGATAAGCCCCCTATTCAGCCACTGCCGCCGCCTCATGGCGAGATCTGGCTTCATCCACAATTGCCCGAGCATTGGCCATTGGGTTATCATCACGAGGTGGGTTATCAAAACGGGGCGGGTTGCGACGCCGTTCACTGTTGGAAACTGCAGGCGACTCAACGTGTCGGCTGTAACTACGGCTTGGAAGAGGAGTTGAATGTACCCGATCACGGCTGTAGGAATAGGCCTCCTGCTATGTGATGGTTGTCTATAAAAGATCAACTACATTCCGGGTTTCAACCGCGACTGGTGACTCGCGATTAATAGGAATCGCCGCTAACCAGGTCGTTGCTGCTAACATGTTATCCACCGGGTTAGAAAAATGCTCGGGGGGGCATCAGGACACGCGGAGGCGGTGTTTGATTCGGGGGTTAGGTGCCTGATCTTCCCTCCGTGTCGACTCAGGTTGGCGAGGCTGGGCTGCCGCCCAGCTCTTTGGCATATCCGGGTTTAACTGAGGATTTACCCGTGCGTCTGGAGTGCTCGGACCCGCCCCAGGGGTGTTGAACAAACACCTTGGGTCATACGTTGGTGGTAGGAGACTTTGATACCTTCTCTGGAATACTACGTTAGATGCATTCTGATCCAAACTCAAACGCCAAGCATTCGCCTAACGCTCTGCTTATGCATCAATCTGAGCCTTCAGCGCAGCTGTTTGGTTGTTCTCAGCCACGATATCCTCTTGGACCTTTGTTATCTCCTCACGAATCCTCGTGACCTCTGCGTTGTGCTCTGCTTGATTTGCCGCAGTGACCTCCATTACCAACAGAGCCATCAAGGTACCCATGAGATCCAGCAGCACTTGAGCTGGCGGCCTACCTGACCTGGATACACCAGCCCTTGTCGCGGCCGGGTCAGAAACTGCCGCAACCGCTGTTGAAGAATTGAGAGTCGGCCCTGTGCCAGCCATAAAGATAGCAGCCCTGCTCGGTGGCTCATAGGGGTCCGAAATACTATGGCCATCAGAATAGCCCCCAAGCCTGCCATCTTGAAGCTGATAGATTGACTCCGTCTCTCCAGTTGAGGACTCATCACCTGAGTAGATGAGTGTCTCTCCCTAGATGCAGAATTTTCCGCAAGCTCCAAGCCTTGCGTGAAACCGGCGAAGACACGCTTTCGGCCGGGTTAAACCCAGGCAGTTTGCATGCGCCGAGTCGACTCGATGAGGTCGGTGCAGGTGTCCGGCTCGGGCTCAGATTCGTCGATTTTGCCGATGAAGATGTGAATTCTGCCGAAGGGGACCTGGTACCCGTACTCGATTGAGTCGGCCTCGGGGCCCTAGCCAGGATCATCGATGTACAGCTTGCCGCGATGACTCTTGGTCATCTTTCCAATGGCGTATCCCTCGATCCTTGGGAAAGAGCCCTTCAATATCTTGAAACCACCGTGCGCTGGCCCCATGGTGGACACCAACTGTCGAGGGGTTCACATGGTAGATGCCCTCATGAAAGTACTTAGGTGTGAAGCCATGACTACGGCGATTAGCTTAAAAGGGTTGAGCGGGACGAGAGACATGAGTTTACCCTGGTTCGGCCCATCACGGTGGAGGTAAAAGCCTACTCCTGCTCTTGTTGCTATTGCTTGAGTATCGATTACAAGGGAGCGGATTCGCTTGACCTAGCTATCGATTGATTGCAATTTGAGTTTAACCCGCCGCAGGGACTCGCCTTTATATACATAGGTCGAGGCCCTGTCTTACAAGAGTCCGGACCGGCTTATACTTCATAACCGACACCGGCTCTACATCATCTTGCCTTCTTGGTCAAGTCACCGTTGGGCGGCTTACACCTCCGGGTCACGCACTGTCTCCGGGTCTTGGGCCTTCGGTCGGCCCGCCTCGTAAGTCGCCACCAGGCTTCATGTCTTGGCTTCTTGGGCCCGCTTATGCTTATTGTTAACTTGCCAACAGCGTAACCCGGCCCCTCCTGGGCGGGTTACACCGCGGGGTTATATCCCCAACAATACCCGACTAGGATCTGTAATCCTAGGACCACTGGTATGATATATAAGTCGAGGGCCGTGCTCGTCGATAGAAATATTACAATCCCTTGGTACTCGTCTATACTTTGTACACACCCAATGCAATATATGAGAGTAGGAGTAGGTTATTATCTCCATTGTGAGAGCCGAGCCTAGGTAAAACATTACTTCTTGTTACCATCCAGCCCAATCGCTTAGCTAGGATACCATACCGAGGGATCTGCCGAATGTAGGTCCGACAGTGGTGGCCCATGCAGGTCCTGCTAGGTGAACGTAGGGACTCGATGGAAGTTCAGATCGAAGCTCAGATCGGTTCCAGTGTGACCTTCGTGTTGGGGTAGATGCTCATCTCTGATGTCACCGCCTTCATCTTTGACTGGTCACCTCGGCCAGGTCGCGAAATCGCCCGGGCTGATCTCGAGAGTTTGGCGTCATGCCAGATCCAGGAGCAGCAGGAGCCGGTTCACGCAGACTCAATGTTAGATCGGATCCATGAGTTGTCAGAGAAAGTCAAAATTTTCGACCCACCCACCACCCATCTCATTGCCAATGTCGAGGAGCTCACTCTCCAAGAGGGATTCATCGAGGATGCAGAAGACATGGAGGAGGAAACCGACGAGTCCGTAGGCAACCAACTGTCAACACGGCACCCTCACATCAGTGGCAGATGACTTCGAACTATGAGTTATACATGGTGGACAAGAACCCCACAAGCCAAGGCTCGGGGCAGTGGCACGGAGAATGATCCCGAGTACATGACGGGAGAGGAAAGTGAACCCACAAGGGAGTCGTTCATCTAGTGCTACATGATGTGGATGTGGAAGGAGAACCGGATGTCGGGTGCAGGGAATGAAATTGGCGGCGGCGATCAAAAAGTGAGGGTGAGGAAGGGATAACCAGGCAGGAGGTGAGAAGGGGAAAGGAAAGAACTGGGATGGGTCAGACCTGGAGATTGGAGGGGAAATCGGGAGTTCATATTAGATTGATAAAGAAATGTCGAAATCAAGTTAACCTATAAATAATTATTCTTCAGCTGAGGAAAACCCAAACGTTACTTTCATGATTCCACTGAAGTACTCCGATTAACTGTCTTCTGTTTTTCGGGCTGAACTGAGAAAGTCTAAGCAAAACAACATTTACATGCGCCTTCCTATTTTCACGTAGGGCCAATAGTTGGCGCCAAGCCTATTCAAGGCATCCCTCCCCAACCGCACGTCTCTTTCCCCCCCCACATGCCCACCTACCATCGCCGCCGCCGCGCCACCATCGTCGCACCCCGCCAGACCGTCGCGCTGCCGCTGGCAGCGCCGACCACCACATGACACAGCCTCCGCGACGACCCACCGCGACCGCCGAGCCAGTCTTCCTCGGCGCCACATCCATCCCAAGTCCATGGCCCGAGCCGGCCACCAACATCCCCGTCTTTCGGCACCCGCCTCCCCCGCCGCCGCCGCAGAAGCACCCGCACGGGAAGCACCGGTCCCGCCCCGCCTGCCTCATGCGTTCGGTGCGCGCCGCATTCCGTTCGTTCCCAATTCTCCCGGCACCGTCCTGCCGTGGGATGCCGTCGCTGCCCCACCTCCCGAGC
The DNA here is from genome assembly GCF_002162155.2 of Triticum dicoccoides. Classification (NCBI taxonomy): domain Eukaryota; kingdom Viridiplantae; phylum Streptophyta; class Magnoliopsida; order Poales; family Poaceae; genus Triticum; species Triticum dicoccoides. Next base: position 225,808,390 of record NC_041384.1, on the reverse strand, counting down.
CTCAACGGTGCCAGCCTCGTCAGGAACCAGTTCCATGGCTCTACGCGCACCACGGGGACGCTGTACGGCCGCCGGCGGTCGCGCATCACCAGCGCCTTCCACGACAACCCGGGAAGCCCGCCGGGATTGCTGTTGGAGATGTGCGTGCCGACGGCCAAGTTTATCCAGGACGTCAGCGCGGCCGGCATGGTGCGCGTCACGCTCGAGTGCGACAAGCAGCAGCAGTACCAGCATCAGCACGCGGGCGAAGCGTCGCCGGCGCAACGGCAGCTTATGGACGAGCCGACCTGGTCGGCGGAGGTGAACGGCGAGAGCGTGGGGCACGCGTCTCGGCGGGAGGCGACGGAGGAGGACGAGCGGGTGATGCGGCTGCTGTACGCCACGTCCATGGGCGCCGGCGTGCTGCCGGACGACGTGGCCGAGTATGCCAACGGCGAGCTCACGTACATGCGCGTGCACTTCGACCGCGTCGTGGGATCCAAGGACTCTGAGACGTACTACATGTACAATCCCGAGGGCACCGCCACCGGGCCGGAGCTCACCATCTTCTTCGTTAGGAATTGATTAGTTAATCTTATTCTCCTCCACCCTTATTTTTCTCTTCGATTTGTTTTATCATCTCCCCAGTCTTCTCTGTTTATTTTACGTATGTGTGCATAGATTGTACCGACTTATTATTATTTTAGCCTAGATTGTTTAAAATAAGTACAAAATGTATAACTGAAATTTTTTAGAATAAAAGTTCTCGCTTGATATTATTTATAAAGGAAAATGTTATACATCCTAGGTTCGCTCCGGAGCAAACACGCGTGATACAAAAATAGTTATGCGACGTCATGCACAAATCTCCACACACACCTCTGCTCACAAATCCATCATGGAGCAACCGTTCACTCCAATACTTCATCGCTCGAACGATTTTCTCATGCATATGTCACACCACCTACACCTACCTGTCGATTTTTCGACAATGTGCTAGCCATGGCGGCTCTCCATTTTAAGCACAAGCCGCAGTGCACCCCGGAATGTCAATGTCGTCCTCGCCGACCACCTCCCCTAAAAAAATCATCTCCAGATCCGGACGCCGCCTCACCGCCAGCCTCCAAGGGCAAGACCCCGATCTTTGTCGCCGCCGCCATCAAGCCCTTGCCTTGGGTCCCTCGCTGGCGTAGCCACCGCCGCCGCCGGCTGAGACAACGCCTATCCTCGCTACCAATACCCAATGTCTCCCTCCCCTCGTCAATGTTTGGTCTGTGACATGTGCAATGCGACAGCGCCACCCTTGTTGTTTGACCGTAGAGAGTCACCATCATCATGCACTACTAGGCTGAGGCCGCGATGGTCGAAGTGGTTATAGCCATCTGAGTACCGCCACATCAACAACCTCGCCATCTCCCACCCTCAAGCTCCGTCGTGTCATCGACCTCGTCAACGTTGTCCTCCCTGTAGGGAAACGTTGCATGGAAAACAAAAAAAATTATACGGAAACGCAAGATCTATCCATGGAGATGCATAGCAACGAGAGGGGAGAGTGTGTCTACGTACCCTCGTAGACCATAAGTGGAAGCGTTTAACAACGCGGTTGATGTAGTCGTACTTTTCGTGATCCGATCATGATCCAACTGATCACGTGCCGAACGGACGGCACCTCCGAGTTTAGCACATGTGCGGCTCGATGACGTATCCTCCTTCTTGATCCATCAAGCGAGAGAGGAGAAGTAGATGGGATCACAACCAACACGACGGCGTGGTGGTGATGGTGGTGGTGGAGTACCGACAGCTCTTCGTTAAGCGTCGCCGGGACGAGGCGGCGGAACTATGGAGTAACGAGAGAGAGAGAGAGAGGGGCGCCAAGGGCTTGGTGTGTCCTCTTGGGGCGCCCCCTCCCCTCTATATATAGGTGGAGGGGCGTGGGAAACATCCCCTCCAAGCCCTAGGGCGCAGCTAAGGGGGAGAGAACTTCGACTCCAAGTCCAATCCTATTCCTACCAGGACTCCTTCCTTTTTTTGCCTTCTCTAGCCACATGGGCTTTTGAGGACTTGGTGCGCCTAGCCCAATAAGGTCAGGGAACCTCCCCGCAGACCATGCTAACCCTTGGGTACTGGTGTACCCACTTGTGGACTTTCGGGCCCCTCCGGAATCCTCCGGAACCTTCTAGAAGCTTCCCGGTACAATACCGAAAAAACTGCACTTTTTTCCGGAACCCAAAATATGACTTCCCATATATAAATCTTTACCTCTCGACCATTCCGAAACTCCTCGTGATGTCCGGGATCTCATCCGGGACTCTGAACAACATTTGATTACCACTCATCAAATATCCCAATACTACTCTAGCGTCAGCGAACGTTAAGCGTGCGACCCTGCGGGTTTGGGAATTATGTAGTCATGACCGACGCACCTCTCCGGTCAATAACCAATAGCGGGACCTGGATGCTCCATATTGATTTCTACATTCCATGAAGATCTTTTATCGGTTGAACCTTTATGACAACATATATAATTCCCTTTGTCTGTCGATATGTTACTTGCCCGAGATTCGATCGTCGGTATTCTCTATACCTAGTTCAATCTCATTACCGGTAAGTCTCTTTATTTGTTCCTTAATACATCATCTTGCAACTAACTCCTTAGTCACTTTGCTTGCAAGCTTCTTGTGATGTGTATTACTGAGAGGGCCCAGAGATACCTCTTCAATACATGGAGTGGCAAATCCCAATCTCGATTCATGCCAACTCAATAGACACCTTCGGAGATACCTGTAGAGCATCTTTACGATCATCCAGTTACGTTGTGACGTTTGATAGCACATAAGGTATTCCTCCGGTATCCTGGAGTTGCATGATCTCATGCATTAAGAAAGTTGTAGCAATAAACTAAACATCATATGCTAAGCTAACGGACGGGTCTTGTCCATCACATCATTCTCCTAATGATGTGATCCCGTTATCAAATGACAATACATGTCTATGGATAGGAAACCTTAACCATCTTCGATCAACGAGCTAGTCTAGTAGAGGCTTACTAGGGACATGGTCTTTGTTTATGTATTCGCACATGTATTTAGGTTTCCGATCAATACAATTATAGCATGAATAATAAACCTTTATCATGAATAAGGAAATATAAATAACAACTTTATTATTGCCTCTAGGGCATATTTCCTTCACTCCCTTCATCAACCCTGCCTGCTACACCCCATTCTGCGTGTGTCAGCGTACTAAAACATGGGTGCATTAGTACTCTGACCTATGCACAGACAGTGGTAGCCTTCCTGGTGGCAAGGGCTTGCTGGAGGATGGATCTGATCAAGACTCAAGGCTTGGTTGTTAAAACCATGAAGAAGACCTCCAGGCAGGTGATCGAGAAGTACTAAGACTGTACTGAAGATCAAGCATCAAGTTGCCAGCAAGCTATATACCGGCAAGTAAAGGACCGACAAGCTCTATGCTAGCAAGCTCCTTCTGCCTCTCCACCGCTCCACCTCAGCGACCAGCTAGTCGCTTGTCAATAGGAGTCGAGCGGGCAGGCACTTAGGTGAGGCTTGTCGGGGCACGTGTGAGCACCCCGCCTGAAGATCAACTTTAATGACACCCGTCCCAGGAGCGTGTCAAGACAATAGGAGGTAGCCGGACTGACGGCACAGCGCACTACTAGGAAAAGGGCTATAGATGAAATTGACACTAATGACGCACCAGAGAAGTGGTGCGCCACTACTATATACTAATGGCGCACCATGTGCCGATGCGTCATTAGTGTGGAAGACACTAATGGCGCACCAGACAGAAGGTGCGCCACTAGTAACAATTTTTTTTCATTTTTCCAAACATACTAATGGCGCATTCGGGCAAAGTGCGCCATTACTAGTTCTAACTAGTAATGGCGCACCAGCCATAGAGTGCGCCACTACTGTATTTTTTTTACTCTTTTTTTTGCAAAACTACTAATGGCGAACCGTGGCACAGTGCGCCATTACTAGTAACTAGTAATGGCGCACTATGCCACGGTGCGCCATTAGTATATATTTTTTATTTTTTTTGCAAAACTACTAATGGCGCACGGCCAGCAGGTGCGCCATTAGTATGTTGGGTTACTAATGGCGCATGGCTGGGTGGTACGCCATTAGTAACCTGGGACCAGCTAGATATTTTGGACAGCCACACCTACACACTCACTTGTCGGCTGCCTCCTCCTCCTCACCTCATTTGCAGCATTGATTCATCAAAATTAAGTGGTGAAATTACTTTTTTTTGATAGGTAAGTAAGGGGAAAGCTATCTTCATGTTGTAGATCTACTTTTTTTCTCCCTAGCTCGCTCCAACAACGTGCACATGCACTTTTTGTGGCCTAGCTAGATCTATGTATGTTTGTGGTGTTGCATATGTTTGTGGTGTTGCATATATGTTTGTGTTTGCAGGTACCGGTATTTGAAATGTGATAGTTGCCAATATTTTACCGGAATGTTGTTTCATTTCCGTTTTGGCGAGAATTTTGGCACTATGCATTCTTTTTGGTCCTATTTTTAGGGAAAGTCATGCCAAATTTTTTCTTGATTCTAAAATATCGTTTTGCTCTACCCCGCAGGCGACCATGGTCCGCACGATGACCGAAGGCATCGTGAATAGGTTTTTGAGCTCCTCGAAGGCCGAGATGCTTCAAAAGAATGAGACGGAGATAAGATGTCCGTGTCGAAGATGCAAGCTGAAGAGCCTTATTGCAGACCCAGACTCCGGGCAGGTGCGGGACCACCTGCTCTTGCATGGTTTCATGGATGGCTATCGGTGGCAAGGTGATGAAGATGACTATGAAGTCGTCCATGGGGGCCGGGCAAGAAATGAGGAAGGGCAGCAAGACAACCACCGCGGCTCGGGCGGGTGAGAAGACGAAGAATCTCCAGGACATGATCACGACGGTGATGTTGTACACAGTCATCATGTAAAAGATGCTGGACATGATGATGAGGAAGATGCCGGAGCAGACGAAGGGCATGATCATGAAGATGAAGATGCCGGCGGAGCAGACGACGATGGACCATCGATGGGCTGGGTGCAGGACCCTCATATTCAAGAGCTGCTTCTCAAGCAGACGGATAACGCAAGAGCTGCCGCCCAAGAGAAAGCCAAGTTGGATCAACTGGAGATAGACGCGGTTACTCCATTGTATGAAGGATGGAGGCCCGAGGATACCCGCCTGAAAGTAACGCTCATGGCTCTGGAGATGAAGGTAAAACACAAAATGACCGACGCATGCTTCGACAAGAACATGTCATTCTGGCACGAACGTCTTCCCAAGGGGAACAAGTGCCCTACCAGTTTCGAGGAGGTGAAGAAAATCGTGTGTCCTCTGGATTTACCACATGTGAAATACCATGTGTGCATGAACAATTGCATCATTTATCGGGACGAGCACGCGGAGTCTACCATATGTCCGGTGTGTGGCGTCACTCGATACAAGAAGAGGAAGAAAACTCCTCGAAAAGTGGTGTGGTACTTTCCGATCACTCCTCGTCTGCAGCGGTATTTCGCGGACTCTAAGGTAGCAAAGCTCCTGCGTTGGCACGCGGATAGGGAGGAGAAGAAGCGAGAAGATGATGCAAATGATCCGGAGATAAATAAAAAGACAAGATGCTGAGTCACCCTAAGGATGGGAGCCAGTGGCAAGCGTTGAACTTTGAACACCCAGAATTTGGGAAGGATCCAAGGAACATCATGCTGGGCGCGAGCATCGATGGAGTCAATCCGTTTGGCAGCCAAAGAAGCACACATAGCACCTGGCCTGTGTTTGTGGGGATGTACAACCTTCCCCCCTGGTTGTGCGTGAAGAGGAAGTACTTTAACATGAGTATGCTAATTGAAGGGCCGAAACAACCAGGGAACGACATCGATCTGTATCTGCGGCTACTGAAAGAGGAGCTAGACACGCTGTGGAAAACGCCAGCCAATACGTGGGACGCCGCAGAGAAAGAATATTTCCCTATGAGAGCCGCACTGCTCACTACGCCCTCCATCACATGCGGGCGATCGTACGGGACCATCATCACCTTTTGCTACCAGATAATCTCAAAGATTGGGTCGCGAGCTTGTCGGCAATCTAGGACGCGGACATTAGACAAGAATTCTTTCGCATCCAGTCGGAGTTTGCGGACATCATCCATCAAGATGTCCTTCATACCTCGGGGCAGTTCTACCTCAGATATCAACCGTCCAACAGTGAGATAGACACAACGCTACAAATGCAGGCTGACAACGCCCGCAATTTCATGACCATCACGACAAACGGCGGCTTCATCCACGCTCCGGTCCCATGAGTCGAGTCGAAAGTAGTGATGCTATGTGTAGTTCTGAAACATTGATTGGCTCATGTTGTAATTAAACTTTAATGAATTGTATGTCTCTTTGGTTTGGACAGTCGTTCAACTTAGATGTAATTGATGCTATTTATTAGTAGGACCATGAATCGTGCTATTAATGTCTTGCTTTTCTCTTCCGATCCTTTTGTTGCATACTTATATATTGCTTATGTATTGTCTGTTGTTTGGCTTGTGCATAGAGATGCCGTCGTATGTCGTGTACAAGGGTAAGGTTCCCGGAGTCTATGATGACTGGGAGGAGTGTCGGAGACAGGTTCACCGTTTCGGCGGTAACAGTTACAAAGGGTACACCACTAGGGCGGAGGCGGAATCTAGATACGCCCGCTATCTAGCGGGAGAGAGGAGGGAGCATTGAAGGAACCAGATGAAGACCAGTTTCATCGCGATGATGCTCATCGTGATGACCGCAACTCTCTTCTATGTGATGGTAGTTTAGATGATCGATATCAACTTGTAATGTAAAGACAAACTCGCTACTCGCGGTCTCGAGACTTGTAATGTTTTATCTTTGTTCGGTCTTTTGAATTCGGAGACTAATATGATGAATTGTATTCGGAGACTAATCTTCTATTGTATTCGATGAATCTGCTATTGTTGTGTGCTGCTGTCTATATTCTGTCCAATAATATATTTTGTAACCTGTGCAAAAATCAGAAAAGTAAAAAAAACCTAATATTCATACTAATGGCGCATCACCTCAAAGTGCGCCATTAGTATGCCAAAGGATACTAATGGCGCATCACTACACAGTGCGCCATTAGTATGCCAAAGGATACTAATGGCGCATCACCCCACAGTGCGCCATTACTATGCCAAAGCACGTGGGTAAATATGGCCCCCTGGGAGGCATACTAATGGCGCATGGTGGTCTATACTAATGGCGCACGGTGTGGTGCGCCTTTAGTATACCAGATACTAATGGCACACCAGTGGTGCGCCATTAGTAAAAAATACTAGTGGCGTGGTACTAGTGGCGCACCAGTAGTGCGCCATTAGTAGGCAAAACTGGTGCGCCACTAGTAGGCCTTTTCCTAGTAGTGGAGGGAGAGGCACTCCCTTGCCAAAGCTCACCCCAGCACGACACCTCATAGTGCATTTATTGCTTTTGTTCTAATCCGGCAGGGTTAGGTATGATAGCACTATAGCCACTATTCATCTCATGTAATTACAATTTTGCCATTGTGGTGACCCCTTAATCTACAAAAGGAGGCTCATTGCTACCTTCACAAGGGTCGACACTTTGCTCAATTACATGTAGTAGCTGCACTTCCCACACACCTTGCCGACAAGTTGCGCTCCTTGTAATCTGAGCTCATACACAAGCAATCCACCAAAGAAGGAGTAGGGTTTTACACCTCACGGTGGCCTGAACCTGGGTAAAATTTGTGTATCTCTGTTGGATCTGCTCTTTGTGCATTGCCGATCCCCACAGTCGAACCGCAAAGGGGCCTTTGCCAGTCCCATAGATCTTCGTACCTCGACATCTTTGACGCACCAAATAGGGGAGTTGTGTGCGGAAATCTGCTCCAATGGTCTAGGCACTAGGTTCATCATCATCACCCATGGCGCCCAAGAAGAAGGGCAAGGCGATGGTTGCTCCGTCTATGTTCAAGCTTCCATCGTGCACACCCATGGGCGACAGTGGCGGAGGCGGTGGAGGGGGCGGAGACGGTGAAGAACATCCACGACACTCTGGGGATCCTAGCCAGGCGAGTGGCATAGTCCGGAGTGGGGAAAACAAAAACCCAGCCGCTGCCACATCCAAGGGTGGAGCTGCCAAGCCTATGGGCGGCACTACGACCTCCAAGGACGGTGCGGCGATGTCCAAGACCGCCACGCCTATGCAGACACCACGACCATCACAAGATGGGCACGCCACACAACATTGCGACATCCGCGGCTCCGGATGCCACCACGACAAGACTCCTAAGCATCATTCCCAAGATGCTCATGGGCAACCCCCATCCCAACCTACCGACGAAGATCGACAGCGGCAGCGTGAGCGGGATAGAGCTCCTTCTGGCGCTGTCATAAGTAAGAGCACTGCCCGTTCTTCGTGCCCAGTCATGCCCAACACGCTGGTAGACGCCATGGCACAGGCTCAGCTATTGATGAACTTCCCTCCCCCTACTGACAAGATGGATGAGTGGAGGGCCACTATACAGAGCCCACTCAGCTTTGCTGATACTGATAGACATACACAATAGGTGGGACCATCACAGTGGTAGCCTACATCACCGGCAAGACTAGGTGGTGAATGCACTGGAGGCACTGCGGCAACTGTGTAGTCTCCTCGATGGTAGCAGCGGCAAACCCACCAAAACAACAAGTTGGACGAGGTGTCCATGGCTTCGTCCGATCTGCGGGCCCACCAAGATTTGCACCGGGTTCTTCAAGACAGTCGCGTCAAAGATGCTCGAACCACCATCGAGCGGCACCGGGAAGCGCGCCATCAATCAGATGACCGCGCCGGGCCAACAGCGAACGAGCCTGCGCTGGGGTATCCTGGGAGCCTACCTTATGAGGTAGGCTACCCAGCATTTACTCATGAGCTGCAGCAAGTCCGTTCTCTTCCCGGAGCTTCAAACCTGATTTGTCGGATAAATATCATGACAATCTCAATCTGTCAGAGTTCATTGGCATCTACACCATTTCAGTGCAGGCTGCTAGGGGAAGAGACGAGAAGGTTCTCGCCAACTACTTTTCGTTGGCACTCAAGCCCAACATGATGTCTTGGCTGATGAACCCACTAGAGGGCTCCATTTCTTCCTTGTTAGATCTGTTCCACCAGTTCGTTGGCGCGTACACCGGAGGCCACAAGCTTCCCGGTTAGTCCAGCAACCTGCATGTGTTACCGCAAAGAGATGGAGAGCCTCTTCGCAAGTATATTCAAAGATTCAGCCACATGCACCATAACATACCGGACATCCACCCTACTGCTATTATTGCCTCATTCCACATGAATGTGCGCAATTGCAGGACGCGGGAGGATATGAATATCACGAAAGTGAGAACCATTAATGAGCTTTGCACTCTGGATGACAAGTGTTCACATGCTGAGGAGGGGAGGCGACTTCCCAGGGAGGATGCTAGTGCTGAAGTTGACTCTGAGGATGACAACGCATCCTCCCCAAAGAAGAAAGGTCGGAAGCACAAGGGCAAAGTAGTGATGGCTGTTGAGGGCTCTAGCAATGCCGGCAAGAAGGCCAAGACTGAAGGTTCCGGTAAAGAGACTACTGCTTGTACCTGTGATCTCCAAGAGAAAACCAACATGCGATACTGCAAGATTCACCACACCAAGGGGCACAATCTCCAAGAGTGCCAGCAAGTTGAGGAGCTTGCTGAGAAGCAAAAGTAAGAGTATGAGCAGCGCGACAAGGAGAAAGGCCAAGATGGTGCCGGTGGATCCAGCAAGAAGAACCATGGCGCCCGAGGGGGCCGCCGTGACAAGCCCAAGAAGTAGAAGGAGAAGGCTGCTAGAGGCCCAAACAAGAAAGATGATGAAGAGGATGATGATGAAGATGAACAGGAATCTGAGGAACAGGAATTCCATAAGGCAATGGATGCCATGTGGCGGAACCGGCGATGGAGGCGCAGAAGCCACTCAAGTGGTCTAACATGCCCATCATTTTTTACACCGAGGACCACCCGGATTGCACAACTGCGGTCAGGAGCTTGCCATTATTGGTTTCACCAACAATTCGCAATCTCAAGGTGACAAAGATGTTGGTTGAGGGTGGGCCTGGCTTGAACTTGATCTCACCAGAAGTGATCAAGAGGCTGTAAATCCCTGATGAAGATCTCCAAGAAACGGTAACCTTTCAAGGAGTCAATCCCGGAAGCAGCCAACCCAAGGGGAAGATTACCTTACCGGTGACGTTTGGCAGCGAGCTAAATTACACAACAGAGAAGATTGTGTTCGATGTTGTCAAGATCCTATTGTCGTACAATGGAATTTTTGGTCATCCTGCTCTGGCAAAATTCATGGTGGCATCCCATTATGCCTACAACACATTGAAGATGCCAGGGCCCATGAGTGTCATCACCATCCATTCAGACAAGGACGCAGTTACTTGCACTAGCAAGCTCTACGGAGAGGCAGTGGCAGCATCTGCCGCCAAGGCACTTGCTCCTGTTGATAAAGCTCCTGGGGGAGAAGAAGAAGACATGGAAGTGCACTTCAGAGTGTTGCATGCTTGTTGAGGACATGCCAGAGAGCTCTAGCAGGGAGATCAAGAAATCCAAAGCATCGGCTCCTGCACCGAAGAAAGTGGCTGCACGGGAGGATGGTACGAGCGACACTTTCACCATAAGTGCCATTCTTGACAGCAAATAGGAAAGTGCGCTCGTCGCCTTCCTATGGGAGAATGTCGATGTGTTTGCTTGGCAACCATCTGACACCCCCAGTGTTCCCAGGGGGTGATTGAGCACCACCTTGCCTTCTGTCCTCATGTGAAGCCCATCAAGCAGAAGGCAAGGAAGCAAGCTTTGGAGTGGAATGAGTTGATTTCCTAAGAAATCCAAAAGTTATAAGTAGCAGATCTAGTTAGAGGAGTTCTACATCCAGCATGGTTGGCAAATCCAGTGGTTGTTCAAGGAGCAAATGGAAAATGGAGGCTTTGTATTGATTTCACTGATATAAATAAAGCAAGTCCAAAAGACCCTTTTCCTTTGTCGTGGATTGATCAAATTGTAGACTCCACTACTGGCTGTGATCTTCTCTCTTTTCTTGATGCCTACTCTGGTTATCATCAGATCTTCATGGCCAAGGAGGACGAGGAGAAAATAGCATTTATGACTCCATGTGGCACGCATTGTTTCATACGTATGCCTTTCAGATTGAGGAGTGCCAGAGCAACATTTGCTAGGGTAGTGCAGATTGGTTTTGGGCCTCAGCTACACAAGAATTTTAAAGCCTATATGGATGATATAGTGGTCAAAACCAAGCACAAGGAAACATTAATCCAAGATTTGGAAGAGACATTTGCAAACTTGTGCAAGGATAATTTGAAGCTCAATCCCGAGAAGTGTGTGTTTGGCGTTCCATTCGGCAAGCTTCTTGGGTTCTTTGTATCTCAGAAAGGAACTGAAGCAAATCCTGACAAGATCGAAGATATTGAGCAGGTGGAAGCACCAAAGCTCGTCAAGGATGTATGACGTTTGGCAAGTTTTGTTGCCACACTGAGTAGGTTCACCTCCAAGTCAGCTAAGCACGCTTTGCCATTTTTCAAAATCTTGAAAAGGCAGGTCCAATGAATTGGACTCTGGAAGTGGAGGCTGCACTGCAAGACATGAAGAAGTACCTCTCCTCTCCGCCAATACTAGTTGCACCTAAACCACAGGAGCTGTCGCTGCTATATTTGGTAGCAACCAATCAAGTGTTCAGTGTTGCACTAGTGGCAGAGAGAGAAGCAGATAGCAAAGAGGCAGCAACCACAGAGCCACAAGTCGACAAGATGGAATCTTTTCTGGCAAGTCTGGGTGTCGACAAGTCAAGTTCAGCGCAAGCAAATGAAACAGAACAACAAATTGTGCCAAAGAAGAAGACGATGCAGCTAGTTCATTTTGTATGCTCTCTTATGCAGGGGGCTAGGTCAAGATACTCTGGTGTACAAAAGTTGCTTTTTCGTCTTCTTATGGCCTCAAGGAAGCTGCGCCAGTACTTCCAAGCACATCAGATCACTGTCATCACTCACTTTCCACTACAGCACATCTTGAGAAACCTAGAAGCCACCGACAGGATAGTGGAGTGGGCATTGGAGCTATCAAGTTTTAATTTAAAGTTTGAAAATACTTCAACAATCTAGAGCAGAGCCTTGGTGGAATTCATTGCAGAATGGACACCAATGCAAGATGAACAAATTCCAGAGACCTCTCTCCCCGGCAAAGAAACAACAGAAGATTGGATCATGTGCTTTGATGGTGCCTTCTTGCTTCAAGGCACCGGTGCTAGAGTGTTGTTTGTCGCACCCACCGGAGAGCACCTCAAGTATGTGGTTCAGATGCACTTTCCCAGGGAGAAGGTCACAAAAAATCCTGCTGGGTATGAAGGGTTTCTTGCCGGTCTCTGCATAGCTATTGACATTGGCATCAAAAAGCTAATCATTCGAGGTGACTCGTAGTTGGTTGTGAAGCAAGTGAACAAAGATTCTCAGAGCCCGTTGATGGAAGCATATATTGATGAAGTGAGGAAGTTGGAAGAGCATTTTGCCGGTTTGCAAATATAGCACATTCCTCATGCCAAAAACACATTGTCGATGACTTGTCAAAACGTGCCCCCAGGAGAATACCTGTGGAACCAGGAACTTTTGTCCTCCATCTGACTCACCCATCTGTTACACCATCAACAAGGCCATCCAAGAGAAGAAAGTTGAATTCTGGTGGTTACTTTCTAGCAGAGCTCCCAGCAGCCGCTGGAAAGAAGTTGTCAGAAACAACGAAATTATTGTCGGTGGGCAGCCGGCTCCGACGGGACCAGAGGTCCTTGTCATTGACACAAGCGCTCCCACAGTAGAAGAATTGCCTTTAGTCCTTGTCGTCGAGCCATGATTGCTTGTATCTGTGCTGGTATTTCCCCGAAGAGGAGAGGATAATGCAGCATAGCAACGGTAAGTATTGGATAAATAGAGCAAATAATTGCAACCCAACGCGTAAGAGGGGTTGTCAATCCCTCAGTATTGAAATAGATTAAATTGTATGAGATTGGATAAATAGATCTAGCAAACACACAAAATAAAATAAATAAAGAAGAAGTGTAGGAAGGTATTTTTGGGTTTTTGGAATAACAGATCTGAAAACAATATGATAGAAAATAGACCCCGGTGCCATAGATTTCACTAGTGGCTTCTCTCGAGTAAATATCATACGGTGGGTAAACAAATTACTATTGGGCAATTGATAAAAGAGCAAATAATTATGACGATATCCAAGGCAATGATCATGTATATATGCATCACGTCCAAGATTAGTAGACCGACTCCTGCCTGCATCTACTAGTATTGCTCCACATGTCGACCACTATCCAACATGCACCTAGTGTATTAAGTTCATGGAGAAACGGAGTAATGTAATAAGAACGATGACATGATGTAGACAAGATCTATTCACATAGGAATAGACCACATCTTTTTATCCTTAATGTCAACGATACATGTGTGTCATGTCTCCTTCTGTTACTGAGAATAAGCACTGCAAGATCGAACCCATCATAAAGCACCTCTTCAAATTGCAAGAAAACTCAATCTAGTTGGCCAAACCAAATCAAAGTTTCGGAGAAGAAATACAAGGCTATAAATATCATGCATACATGACTCCAAAGAAGAATCAAATAATATTCATAGATAGATCTGATCATAAACTCATAATTCATCGGATCCCAACAAACACACCGTGAAAAATCATTACATCAAATAGATCTCCAAGAATATCAAGGAGAACATTGTATTGAGAATCAAAAAGAGAGAAGAAGCCATCTAGCTACTACCTACGGATCTGTAGGTCTATGGTAAACTACTCACGCATCATCGGAGGAGAACCAATGAGGATGATGAACTTCTCCGTGATTGTTTCCCCTCCCGGCAAGGTGTCGGAATAGGGATCTAGATTGGATCTCGTGGTACTGGAACTTGCGGTGGCTAGAATTGTTTTTCCGGCGACTCTCCTAGGGTTTCTAGAATATTTGGGTACTTATAGAGTTGAGAGGTGGTGGAAAGGACACCTGTGGGCGCCACTACCCACTAGGGCGTGCTAGGTACCTCTAGCGCGCTGTGGTGCCTTGTGGGCCCCATATGCCTCCCCTCCCGCACTTCCTTAGCTCCCAAGTTGTCTTCTGGGCAGAAAAAAAATCTCCAAAAAGTTTCACTGTGTTTGGAATTTGATATGGATATTCTGCGAAGTAAAAACAAGCAAAAAATAGCAACTGGCACTAGGCACTGTGTCAATAGGTTAGTCCCAAAAAATGATATAAAGTTGCTATAAAATGAATGTTAAACATCCAAGAATGATAATATAACAGCATGGAACAATAAAAAAATATAGATACGTTGGAGACGTATCAACATCCCCAAGCTTAATTCATGTTCGTCCTCGAGTAGGTAAATGATAAAAACAGAATTTTTGATGTGGAATTCCGCCTAACATGTTCATCACATATTATTTTCTTTTGTAGCATGGACATTTGGACTTTAGATGATTCAAAGCAATAGTCAATAATTGACATGAAGACATCAATACTCAAGCATATCAACAAGCAGCCATGTCTTTCAAAATATCAACACTAAAGAAAGCTATCCTAGCCCATCATGCTCAATATTTGATCCATTCATGAAACACACTCGAATATTAGCTACATCCAATGCACAAGTATGATCATAGTGCTCCCTAGTTGGTGCTTTATAAGAGTAGATGGAGACTCAAAAAAATTGCATCAAGTAAATAGTTAGGCCCTTCGCAGAGAGAAGAAGAGATTTGTAGAGGTGCCAGAGCTCAAAGCTTAAATTGAGAGATAAAATTATTTTGAGAGGCATGATTTTCCCGCTAACAAAAATGACCAAGAATTCCCAATACTTTCCATGCTAAATAAATCATAGGCGGTTCCCAAACAAAAAATAAAGTTTATTCCTTTTTTCACCATTCTTTCACAATCCATGACTTGTCGTATCCACGGGTGCCTTCCATACCAACACTTTCCAAGGAATTTATTATTGAACAACATAAATGATTTTTTTTATTTTGGGACTGGGCATGCCTATTATCTTGCCACACTCTCGTGCAATGACAAGTGAATAAACACTCATCTTGAGGGTAAAATATCTAGCATGGAAAATATTGGCGACCCCCCGCTGCTTCATGAGCGGTACGGGCACACAAAAAGGAAATTCATTTTGAAAATTAGAGTTGGCACATAAAATTTACTTGGAACGGCATGGAAATACCGCATATAGGTAGGTATGGTGGACTCATTTGGCACAACTTGGTTTAAGGAGTTTGGATGCACAAGTAGTATTTCTACTTAGTACAAATGGAGGCTGGCAAATAGATTGAGATGCGACCAAACAAGAAAAGAAAACGATCATAAAAGAGCATTAAACATAACTAACACCGAATAATGCACCACAAGTAGGATGTAATTTCATTGCATAACTATTTTCTTTCGTTCTTGCATAGGGAATCACAAACCTTAACACCAATATTCTTATTAGAACATAATTACTCAGCAACATGACTAATATGTTACTATCATCATATCTCAAAACTATTACAAGGAATCAAGTTTTTAACATCCAATGATCTTCATGAATGTTTTTATTATATCCCTCTTGAATATCTATCACTTTGGGACTAATTTATTACCATTGCTACTAACAAAGTTCTCAAACAAATTAAGTGAAGCATGAGACCACAAATTTCTTCAAAATAATTTTCATCTCCCAAAATAATATAAGTGAAGCACAAGAGGATATTTCTTTAGAATTTTACTAACTCTCGAAATAATCTAAGTGAATCATGAGAGCATATTTCTTCAAAATTTAAACACCTCCATGCTCAAAAATATATAAGTGAAGTACTAGAGCAATTCCATAGCTCAAAAAATTTAAGCACATGGAGAAATTCTAACAAATCATAACATCATTATGGCTCTCTCAAATAGGTGTGTATAGCAAGGATAATTGTGACACACTAAAAAGCAAAACAAGCAAAGACTCATATAATACAATATGCTCCAAGCAAAACTAATGATATGTGACTAATAAAAATATAGCTCCAAGTAAAATTACTGATGGTCGTTAGAAGAAAGAGGGGATGCCTTCCGGGGCGTCCCCAAGCTAGTTGCTTGGTTCTCCTTGAATATTGCCTTGGGGTTCCATGGGCATCCCCAAGCTTAGGCTCTTTTCACTCCTTATTCCTTCGTCCATTGTGATCTCACCCAAAACTTAAAAACTTGAATCACACAAACCTCAACAAAACCTTCATGAGATCTGTTAGTATAATAATGCAAATCACCACTTTAAGTACTGTTGCAAACCCATTCATATTTTATTATCGCATTACACCTACTGTATTCTAACTTTACCATGGTTTATACCCCCTGATAAAATCCATAGATTCATCAAAATAAGCACACAATGCAACAAAAACAGAATCTGTTAAAAACAGAATAGTCTGTAGTAATCTGGACTTTGACCATACTTCTGTAACTCCAAAAATTCTTAAAAATTAGGACAACGTAGGCAATTTGTATATCAATCCTATGGACAAAAATAAGAATTTTATCGCGCTTTTGTGATTTCTAACAATTCTTCTACTGGGCGCAAAAGTTTCTATTTTCCAAGAAGATCAAATCAACTATCACCCAACATGATCCTAAAGGCTTTACTTGGCACAAACACTAATTAAAACATAAAAACTCAATCACAACAGTAGCATAATTGTGTGAACACACAAAAACAGAAAGAAAAAGGGGGAAATTATTTTATTTTATTGGGTTGCCTCCCAACAAGCGCTACTCTTTAAAGGCTTTTAGTTAGGCGTTGATAATTTAATGATTCTCACATGAAAGACAAAAAATTGAAGCACGTAGAGAGCATCATATAGCATGTGAAAACCAAGTTTAATTCTAACATATTTCCTACGCATAGGCATTTCATAGGGAAGTTTTTTTATCAAGACAAGCAGTTTCTAGCATATGCAACTAGGAAGAAGGAAGCATAAATAATTTCAATACAAAGAGAGGAGAATTAGTAACATGAAAATTTCTACAACCATATTTTCCTCTCTCATAATAATTACATGTAGGATCATGATCAAATTCAACAATATAACTATCACATAAAATATTCTCTTCATGATCCACATGCATGCAAAGTTGACACTCTTCCAAAATAGTGGGATTATCATCAAATAAAGTCATGACCTCTGCAAACCCACTTTTATCAAAAAATTCATAAGATTGATCATTCTCCAAAGTAGTGGGATCATCGTTACCTAGAGTTGATACTCTTCCAAACCCACTTTCAATATTATTGCAAACACTATTATCAATATCATATTCATCATGAGGCTTAAATAAATTTTCATGATCATAAGGAGAATCACCCCAATCATGATCATTACAATAGGTAGTGGTCATAGCAAAATTAGCATCCCCAAGCTTGGGGTTTTGCATATCGTTAGCACAATTGACATTAATAGAATTTATAATAACATCATTGCAATCATGCATTTCATTGAAGGAGCTATCATGAATCACTCTATAAAGTTTTTCGTTTAACACTTCATCACAATTTTCTGATTCATGATTTTGAAGCAAAACTTCAAGAGATAATCAAGTACACTGAACTCACTAGAAATTGGTTCATCATAATTGGATCTTTTGAAACAAATAGCAAGTGGATGAGGATCCCTATCAATAGATTTATAGCTAGCAAAGATGCAAGCAAATAGAAGGCACATGACAACACAAGCGAAGATGGCAAACAAGCAAACAGGCAAATGGAAAAGAAGGCAAATAAGAAGGCAAATATTTTTGTGTTTTTCTGAAAATGTTTTAGAAGTGGGAAGATGAAAATAAGAGGCAAATGGCAAATAAAATAAATTGCAAGGAGATGAGATTTGCGATTAGGTACCTAATAGATCTAGACTTGATCCTCCCCGGCAACAGCGTTGGTATTTCCTCGAAGAGGAGAGGATGATGCAGCACAACAACGGTAAGTATTTCCCTCAGTTATGAAACCAAGGTTATCAATCGAGTAGGAGAACCAAGCAACACTATGTAACAGTACCTGCACACAAATAATATATACTTCCAACCCAACGCATAAGAGGGGTTGTCAACTCCTCCTCGGTAGTGAGATAGATTAAATTGTATGAGATTGGATAAATAAATCTAGCAAACACACAAAATAAAATAAATAAAGAAAAAGTGCAGCAAGGTATTTTTGGGTTTTTGGAATAATAGATCTGGAAACAATATGATAGGAAATAGACCTAGGGGCCGTAGATTTCACTGGTGGCTTCTCTCGGTAAAATATCATACGGTGGATAAACAAATTACTGTTGGGCAATTGATAGAAGAGCAAATAATTATGACGATATCCAAGGCAATGATCATGTATATAGGAATCATGTCCAAGATTAGTAGACTGACTCCTTCCTGCATCTACTACTATTACTCCACACATCGAGCGCTATCCAGCATGCATCTAGTGTATTAAGTTCATGGAGAAAGGGAGTAATGCAATAAGAACGATGACATGATGTAGACAAGAACTATTTATGTAGGAATAGACCCCATCTTTTTATCCTTAATGGCAATGTGTGACGCCCAGATAGTTAAGCTACAGTAACCGTCTACTAATGATGCCACGTCACCATGATTACTATTGTTAGTTTCACGATGATTCAAATCTCGTTTCGAATTCAAATTCAAAATCAAGCCCGTGATAAAAGTTTCCAAATATTAAAATGAAAGTGTTCGAAATGTAGGAAATAAACCATAGATGATTATGGTGGTGAAACCACATTTTTATAAATTATTTAAATGCACTAAAATAAATAAAACAACATCTTAAACAATTAAATAAATGCCTTTTATATTTAATAAAATACTAAACTATTTTATTTGGGTGCCATAGTTAATGTGGCAGTAGTATATTTAGTTATACTAAATTAGGAACTAGTTTTATCTTTTTAGAATTGAAAATTAATTAGAGACTAAAATAAAACAGTATACGAAATATAAATAAAAGGGAACAGACAAACAAAAAAAGCAAAAAGAAAGGAAAGGGGAAAACCCCCTGGCCAACTGGGCCAAACGGCCCAGCCGGCTAGTTCAACCGGCCCAGCCAGCCCGCCCCCCTGGTGTCCCCCTTCCCTGTTCCTCCGACCAGGATCAGAACAGGGGCACGTTCCCGCCCGACCACCTCACCGGCGCCAACGCCGGGAGGGGATAAGGCCACCCTGACGCCTCGGCCTCCACCTATCTCTCCCACTTGTCCCCTCCTGCTCGCCCCTGCGCCTCCCCTCCCCCAGATCCACCTCTCCCCTCTCCTCTCGCTCAACCCCGAGCGCACCCGTCGCCATGGCCCCGTCCTAGCCGCAGCCACCGTCGCCACTTGCCTCTTCCTCGTGCCAGACCGGTTCGCTGGCCCTCGCTACGTCCCCTCCGACCACCTGCTCGAGCTAGGACCCCCTGCATTACCCCCAACGACGTCGCCTTCTTCCTCGGGTCACCGCCGCCTTCTTCGACTCCGGTGACTGCTGCTGCTACTAAGCCTCTTACCGGCCTCCGTGTGCCGCACGGTTAACTCCTCTACCTCCTACCTTTCTCCATTTACTCTCGCGCGCACCCTAGCTAGCTCTCAAGGTGAGGCTGAATGCATCGCCGCAGAGCTCGTCGCCGACGCGTCTCTGGTGACTGTTTGGTCACGGGCTCGTGCCCATTGGACTCACCGCACTCACGCCGTCCTCCCCACACGGCCACCCTGTGCTGTTCCTCCCCAATGGTCGCCGCACGCGCCGCCTGCGATGGTCGTGCGCGCCCCGCTCCCCCTTCTACTACTTCTGCCAACCCTCCCGCCAGAGCCGCGCTCACCGGTGCCCTGGCTGCCGCCCGCTGCCACCGGATGCTTCTGCTCCGCTTCGCTGCACCGCCACAGCAGCCTCCCCTGCTGCCTCCACCGCCTACTCGTGCCATCGCCGCTCGCCTCACCCCGCTGCTTCTGCGCACCCCCAGTGCCGCGTCCTCAGCCCCGACACGCGGCCCCGTCGCCCGGGTCCGGCACCCGTCCGCCACCACTCCCCGTCGTGCTGCTCGCTCGCGTCGCTGCCCGCTGCCTTCTTCCCCTGCCGCTGCATGCGCTTTCCAGCGCTCACGCGTGAGGCCTTGACCCGGCCAACCGCCGCTGGCACCCGCGGCCACTGCCCCTTTGTCGCGCCCGCCTCGCCGTTGCGCCCTCCCCGCACCGCACGTCGTGCCCCGGCTCACCATTTGCGGCTACTGCATCTCCTGCCGCCAATGCACAACGCTGCCGCTGCCTTGCTGCTCCGCCGGCGCCTGACCGCACCTACCGAGTCGCGCCGCTGTCGTGCCGCCGCCTGCCTGCGCCACAGCCATCCCGCTTTGCTTCGCTCGTGATGCTGCCTGCTGTTGCCGCTCCGGGCTGCCGCTGCTAGCCACCGCCCGAGGCCAGCACTCGCCGTCGTCGCCCCTGGCCTACAGCGCCTTACCGTGCGTAACAGCTGCCCGGGTTCAGCCTCGCCCGATAGCCCTGGGCCTACATCAACGAGGCTAATCAACGGACAATGGAGATGCCCATCAATTAATGCCAATGCAAGGTTTAGGGATTGCCATGCAACGGATGCACTAAGATCTATAAGTGTATGAAAGCTCAAAATGAAAACTAAGTGGGTGTGCATCCAACTTGCTTTCTCTAGAAGACCTCGGGCATTTGAGGAAGCCCATCATCGGAATATACACGCCAAGTTCTATAAGAAAAATTCCCACCAGTTATACGAAAGTAACTACATAGGAGACTCTCTATATGAAAAACATGGTGCTACTTTGAAGCACAAGTGTGGAAAAAGATAGTAACATTGCCCCTTCTATCTTTTTCTCTCATTTTTCTTGGTGGGCTCTTTTTTGGCCTTTTTTTCTGGGATCTTTTTGGCCTCTTTTTTGTTTTATTTTCTCACTTGGGACAATGATGCAATAATGAATAATGATGATCATCACAGTTCTATTTACTTACAACTCAAAATGACAACTCGATACTAGAACAAAATATGACTATATGAATGCCTCCGGCAATGTACCAGGATGTGCAATGATCTAGCGTAACATGTATAAAATGATGAATGGTAGCTGAGCCACAAATACTATGTTAGCTGTATGATCATGCAAAACAATATGACAATGATGATGTGTGTCATAATAAAAGAACGGTGGAAGTTGTGTAACATCCCAAAATTCTAAAATTTATATCAAATAAATGATTATGATTGTTTGTTGATTGCTATTTTGATTGCTAGAATGTTTGCTTAGATGAATGAAATGTTTGACTTGATAGATCTCATCGGAGAGTGACGTATAGTCTTTTCAATTTTTCTGAGAGTGATATAATTTTCATCAACTATACCAGGCAAGTTCACTTTGACCATAGGTTTATACATATGTTTTTGTTGCATTTACTGTCACCTTGCAACATTACCTCCAGTAGTTATATTGAATCTTGTAGTTGAGTAGAAGCATGAGGTAGGAACCCATAGCCTTGTTACTGAGCCCCGAGTACATTATTTATTTTAATGCTACACTATCGTAGACGGGAATTGGTATGAGTGTTCGTGAGTGATCTGACAAGGACTCTACGTCAATGAGAACAACTTCGTGATGGCAACTTCAAGACCTGCAAGACCTCAAGACTTTAATACTCGAGACAAGATTTCAATACACACTACTGGGTGGAATGGTCGGAGGTACCTGGAGTAACCAGGAGAACTTCCTAATGTGAGCTGGAGTAGGCCAGTACTCATGCGAAAAGTTCCACCCAGACTCAAAGAGAGAGATGGATACTTCATGCCCGGAAGCTTACCTGTGTAGTGATACGTCTCCGTCGTATCTACTTTTCCAAACACTTTTGCCCTTGTTTTGGCCTCTAACTTGCATGATTTGAATGGAACTAACCCGGACTGATGTTGTTTTCAGCAGAATTGCCATGGTATTATTTTTGTGCAGAAATAAAAGTTCTCGGAATGACATGAAAATCAACGGAGAATTATTTTGGAATATATAAAAAATACTGGAAGAAGCATGTTAGGGGGGCCTCCACCTGTCCTCGAGGGTGGGGGCGCGCCAGCCCCCCTGGCGCGCCCCCTGATGCTCCACCGACCTCAACTCCAACTCTATATATTCGTGTTCGGGGAGAAAAAATCAGAGAGAAGGATTCATCGCATTTTATGATACGGAGCCACCGCCAAGCCCTAAACTCTCTCGGGAGGGCTGATCTGGAGTCCGTTCGGGGCTCCGGAGAGGGGAATCCATCGCCATCGTCATCATCAACCTTCCTCCATCACTAATTTCATGATGCTCACCGCCGTGCATGAGTAATTCCATCATAGGCTTGTTGGACGGTGATGGGTTGGATGAGATTTATCATTTAATCAAGTTAGTTTTGTTAGGGTTTGATCCCTGGTATCCACTATGTTCTGAGATTGATGTTGCTATGACTTTGCTATGATTAATGCTTGTCACTAGCGCCCGAGTGCCATGATTTCAGATCTGAACCTATTATGTTTTCATCAATATATGAGAGTTCTTTATCCGATCTTGCATGTCTATAGTCACCTATTATGTGTTATGATCCGTTAACCCCGAAGTGACAATAATCGGGATACTTATCGATGATGACCGTAGATTGAGGAGTTCATGTATTCACTATGTGTTAAAGCTTTGGTCCGGTGCTCTATTAAAAGGAGGCCTTAATGTCCCTTAGTTTCCAATAGGACCCCGCTGCCACGGGAGGGTAGGACAAAAGATGGCATGCAAGTTCTTTTCCATAAGCATGTATGACTATATTCGGAATACATGCCTACATTACATTGATGAACTGGAGCTAGTTCTGTGTCACCCTAGGTTATGACTGTTACATGATCGATCGCATCTGGCATAATTCTCCATCACCGATCCAATGCCTACAAGCTTTTCATATATTGTTCTTCGCTTATTTACTTTTCCGCTGCTACTGTTACAATCACTATAAAACCCAAAAATATTACTTTTGCTACCGTTACTTTTGCTATCATTACCACTACTATCATATTACTTTGCTACTAAATACCTTGCTGCAGATATTAAGTTTCTAGGTGTGGTTGAATTGACAACTCAGCTGCTAATACTTGAGAACATTCTTTGGCTCCCCTTGTGTCGAATCAATAAATTTGGGTTGAATACTCTACCCTTGAAAACTGTTGCGATCCCCTATACTTGTGGGTTATCAAGACTATTTTATGGCTCCGTTGCCAGGAAGCATAGCTCTATTCTTTGAGTCACTTGGGATTTATATCTGCTTATCACTATGAAGAACTTGAAAGATCAAACAACCAAGGTTTTTCCCTCAACTACGAGGGGAGGTAAGGAACTGCCATCTAGCTCTGCACTTGATTCACCTTCTGTTTTGAGTAAGCTTGCGACACCTACACCTGGTATTCATTCTGATATGTCGCATGTTATTGATGATGCCACTTCTGCTATGCATGATACTTATGATGAAACTACTTCTATGCTTGATACTACTGCGCCACTTGATGAATTTCTTGATGAACAACTTGCTAGGGCTAGAGAGAGTGAAATTACTGAAACTGATAATATTGATGAAGGTGATGATGAAGATTCTCCCCCTAGATATGAATTGCCTGCTGTTCCTGAGGGTTATGTTATGGATGAAGAAACTGCTAGAGACTTTCTTGCCTGCAATGATAGAAGTGATCTTAAGAAACTATTAGCTAAGCTCAAAGAAAAAACTCTGAATTCTCGAATGAAATATGATCATGCTTATGCTACTTCACCTATCTTTGTTACTGATAAGGATTATGATTTCTCTGTTGATCTTGAGTTAATTACTTTGGTTGAATCTGATCCTTTCTATGGCTATGAATCTGAAACTTTTGTGGCACATCTTGCTAAATTAAATGATATAGCTACCCTGTTTACTAATGATGAGAAAACTCACTATTATTATATCCTTAAATTATTTCCGTTCTCATTAAAGGGTGATGCTAAGATATGGTTTAATTCTCTTGATCCCGATTGTGTGCGTAGTCCCCAGGATATGATTTATTACTTCTCTGCTAAATATTTCCCCGCTCATAAGAAACAAGATGCTTTAAGGGAAATATATAATTTTGTGCAAATTGAAGAAGAGAGTCTCCCACAAGCTTGGGGGAGGCTTCTCCAGTTACTTAATGCTTTGCCTGATCATCCTCTCAAGAAAAATGAAATACTTGATATCTTTTATAAGGTATAAAAGATGAATATGTTAATAATTTACCTCCTATTGAAGAAATACATGGTCTTAATTTGCCGCCTGTTGAAGAAACACATGGTCTTGATAACCTGACACAGGTAGTAAAGGTAAATTCTCTCTATAGATATGATAAAGCTGAAATCCCTCCTGCTAAGTTTGCTAGCCAATGTTTGGATGAATTTGATAACTTTATGGTTAAACAAGAAGACTTCAATGCTTATTGTAACGCCCCGGATATAACTTTCCCAATTTGTACTCCAACTCTTGCTGTTTCCGGCGTTAAGTTATATTTATTTCTCGGATTCGGGTCTTTGTCTCCGTGTGTTGTTTTTCGTTGTCATGCATCTCATATCATGTCATCATGTGCATTGCATTTGCATACGTGTTCGTCTCATGCATTCGAGCATTTTCCCCGTTGTCCGTTTTACATTCCGGCGCTTCGTTCTCCTCCGGTGGCCATTTCTAGCTTTCTTTCGTGTGTGGGGATTAAACATTTCCGGATTGGACCGAGACTTGCCAAGCGGCCTTGGTTTACCACCGGTAGACCGCCTGTCAAGTTTCGTATCAATTGGACTTCGTTTGATACTCCAACGGTTAACCGAGGGACTGAAAAGGCCTCGTGTGTGTTGCAGCCCAACACCCCTCCAATTTGGCCCAAAACCCACCAAACTCTGCTCCATGTCCTAGAGCGTTCGATCATGATCGTGTGGCCAAAAACCGCATCTCATTTGGACTCTCCTAGCTCCCCCTATGCCTATAAATACACCCCCCCTCCAAAAATTCGCGGATCCCCTTTCTCTAACCCTAAAAAAGAACTCCATCCGCCGCCGCCGGACAAAAATCCGGGCAGCGGACGTG
This sequence comes from Triticum dicoccoides, assembly GCF_002162155.2. Classification (NCBI taxonomy): domain Eukaryota; kingdom Viridiplantae; phylum Streptophyta; class Magnoliopsida; order Poales; family Poaceae; genus Triticum; species Triticum dicoccoides. The sequence continues at coordinate 225,783,144 of NC_041384.1, read as the reverse complement.
TCCGCCCGCTCCGCCGGACCTATCGGGTGACGCCACGTGTCCCGAGCGGGAGCCCCACTTCGCCGCGCCGCCGCCCGGCCCGCTCGGCCCGCGGGAGGGCCCCCAAGGCCCACTTCGCCCGGCCTCCTCGCCCATAGGACCACGCCGCCCGGCTCCCACCGCCTCCCTCGGCTCTGGTGGCCGGCGCCACCGCGCCGCCATTTCCGGCCACCCGAGCCGGCCAGCTCCTCCGCCGCCTCGCCGATCCACCGCCGCCTCCACGCCGCCATCCCTCCGGCGAGCGCGCCGCCCCGCGCCGTCCTCCTCCACGCCGGCGCCGCCCCGGGCCTCTCCTCCCCTCCGGCAAGCCGCCGGCCTCCTCCCCCGTCGATTCCGGCGAACAGGAACAGTGACTCCGGCGTGCTCCGAAAACCGTGTAGATCTGGATCTGGAAAAAGAAATATCTCGGTTGACTTTCTCCTCCGAACCCTAACTTTTATGCCTACTTTGACCAGTGATAACTTTGCATCCGTAGCTCCAATTTGGGGATATAGTATATCAAAATGTTCGTCTCGACGAGTACATCATTTCATTCCATTGCATCATTTTCATTTGAGTTCATCTTGATGCCCGAAATGCTGTTAGAAGAGGTCTTCATGAGTTAATTGTCAGATCTGCTAGTTCATCTTAGACTTTTGTCATTTTTGCCATGATTATTGTGTGCATGATATGCCTGTGAGTCCTTCATATGTTTTGTTAAGGATTTTGTCTTCTTTCCAGAGGTGCAACCCATGCATTTTTAGGATATGTGTGGTGACTTGTGCAAGTTTGCAAAGTGAGGCACCCGGTAAATCTGTTTTCAGGGACTTAGTAGTTTTCACTAAGTCTGGGATTATTTAGTTCATGATGCCATATGTTCAGCTTGTTTCCTAGTGATCCGTGCCTCTTTTGAGGATGATCAGTAAAGGAGTTTTGTTAATCATGTTATGCTCTATCCATCCATGTCTTTGTTTGCAATTATGGAGCACCCTAGCTTGAGTCAATCAAGCTCTACTTTTGCTTCGTGGTGAATCTGGGCAGATCGTCAACTCGTTTGCGATTTTGCCGGCGTCGTTGTGGATGATCCGTGCATGCTATACCATTGTTCTTGCCGTGTCTAGCTTGTATTTTGTGCCTTCTTAATGGATGTATGCTTGCCTTGCCATGACTTGCACCGTAGTGAGTGCATCGAGCTCGTTTACATGCCTTCGTGAGTTATATTTCAGCATGTCTCAGTTTTCATTAAGTCTGAAAACTGATTGTGTTTTAGCTATGTTTGTGTGCCCGTTAGTATATTTTGTGAACCCTTTTGGCCCCAGGTCACTTTGGGTCTTTTGTTAAGCTTGTTGAGTAGCTCCATGTCATGTTCTTACTTGCCTTAATCAGGTCATGTATCATGTTGTTTTGCTACTCTGAAGAGGGCTTCGTGATCTGAAATTCCAGACAAGTGTTAATTTCACTAAGTCTGAGATCTGTTTTGCATTTGCGTTTTTGCCATGCTTGTTTGAACCTCATAATGGATGAATTGGCCGTGGCTCAGTGCTAGTATTTTGTTAAGCATCTTGTGTGCATCCCTGCCATGTATTTTGTTGTCATGTTTGGTGGCTGTAGCATATTCATTTCATTGCATTTAGATGCCTACTTGCTGTAAATCGCAGACCGGTGTCATTCTTAAAACGCTTGCCATTTCCAAACCGTAACTCCGATTCCGGCATTCTTTATATTGTTTTCAAGAGATTTCATCTCATCTTTCCAGTGGCACCCTTGGAATTCCAAGTTGAGGCCAGGTTCATGCATTTCCTATCTTATCTTGCATTTTGCATCCCGCATCGCATCCCGCATAGCATATCATCATTGCATCATATCGCTTGATTCTTGCACGTGGTTGATTGTGTCCTTGCTGCTTGTTTGTCTTGTTTGGGTAGAGCCGGGAGACGAGTTCGCTACGGAGGAGCCCGTTGAGTTTGCTTGTGAGGATCCAGTCAACTCTGACAACTGTGCAGGCAAGATGATCATACCCTCGAAATCACTACTATCTTTGCTATGCTAGTTTGCTCGCTCTTTTGCTATGCCATTGCTACGATGCCTACCACTTGCTTGTAAGCCTCCTAAATTGCCATGTTGAACCTCTAACCCACCATGTCCTAGCAAACCGTTGATTGGCTATGTTACCGCTTTGCTCAGCCCCTCTTATAGCGTTGCTAGTTGCAGCTGAAGTTTGGAGGCCGTTCCTTGTTGGAGCATCTTTTATTTACTTGTTGGGATATCATTATATTATCTTGCTATCTTAATGCATCTATATACTTGGTAAAGGGTGGAAGGCTCGGCCTCTCGCCTAGTGTTTTGTTCCACTCTTGCCGCCCTAGTTTCCGTCATATCGGTGTTATGTTCCCGGATTTTTTGCGTTCCTTACGCGGTTGGGTTATAATGGGAACCCCTTGATAGTTCGCCTTGATTAAAGCTTTTCCAGCAATGCCCAATCTTGGTTTTACCATTCGCCACCTAGCCTCTTTTTCCCTTGGGTTACCGGAGCCCAAGGGTCATCTTATTTTAAAACCCCCCGGGCCAGTGCTCCTCTGAGTGTTGGTCCGACCGAGTAGACTGCGGGGCCACCTCGGGGCAACTTGAGGGTTGGTTTTACTCGTAGGATGTCTCATCTGAGTGTGCCCTGAGAAAGAGATATGTGCAGCTCCTATCGGGATTTGTCGGCACATTTGGGCGGTATTGCTGGTCTTGTTTTAACCTGTCGAAGTGTCTTGAATTACCGAGATACCGAGTCTGATCGGAACGTCTTGGGAGGAGGTCTATTCCTTCGTTGACCGTGAGAGCTTGTCATGGGCTAAGTTGGGACTCCCCTGCAGGGATTGAACTTTCAAAAGCCGTGCCCGCGGTTATGGGCAGATGGGAATTTGTTAATGTCCGGTTGTATATCACTTGAACCTTATTTAATTAAAATAAATCAACTGAGTGTGTTACCGTGATGGCCTCTTCTCGGCGGAGTCCGGGAAGTGGACACGGTGTTGGAGTAATGTTTGCGCAGGTAGCTCTCTAGTTTCTCGCTCGCGCTTTGCCTCCTCTTCTCGCTCTCCTTTGCGAATAAGTTATCCACCATACTTACTAGTCGCTTGCTGCAGCTCCACATATATATTTTGCCTTACCCTTCCTATAAGCTTAAATAGTCTTGATCGCGAGGGTGCGAGATTGCTGAGTCCCTGTGGCTCACAGATACCATAACTCCAGATGCAGGTCCAGGTGATTCCGCTCCAGGTGACGCGTATGAGCTCAAGTGGGAGTTCGACGAAGACTCTCAATGATACTATGTTTCCTTTCCCGATGATCAGTAGTGGTGCCCAGTTGGGGGTGAACGGGACCGTTGTCGCATGTTGGGTTCTCTTTTATTTTGGCGCCGTAGTCGGGCCATGAGTGTTTGGATGATGTAATGTTATTTATGTACTTGATTGACGTGGCGAGTGTAAGCCAACTATGTTTCTCCCCTTTATTATTCATATTACATGGGATGTTGTGAAGATTGCCTAACTTGCGACATATGCCTTCAATGCGATTATGTCTCTAAGTCGTGCCTAGACACGTGGGAGCTATAGTCGCATCGAGGGTGTTACACTTATGTTGGTAGATAATTGAAACATAATGCTTATATGATTGAACACTTGAGTGATTATATGGCTAGTGTTAAAGGTGAACTTAAACTTATTAGTAAATATGCTTCTATATATGGTTACCACTCAAGTAAAACAAGTACTTAAAGCTCAGAATGATTTGCTGAGTGAATTAAATTGTAAGAAAAATGATAATGTTGTTAGAGTTATGACTAGAGGTGGTAAAATGCCTCAGCAACCTTTGTACCCTGAGGGCCATCCTAAGAGAATTGAGCAGGATTCTCAGAGAAATAACGTTGATACACCTAGTCCTTCTAAAAGGAAGAGAAAGAAAAATGATAGGACTTTGCATGCTTCTGGTGAACCTGTTGTAGACACACCTGAGAATCCCAATGATATTTCTATTTCTGATGCTGAAACACAAGATGGTAATGAACATGAACCTAGTGATAATGTTAATGATGATGGTCATGTTGATGCTCAACCTAGTAATGATAAAGATGTAGAGATTGAACCTGCTGTTGATCTTGATAAACCACAATCAAAGAATCAACATTGTGATAAGAAAGACTTTATTGCTAGGAAGCACGGTAAAGAAAGAGAACCATGGGTTCATAAACCCATGCATTTTCCTCCTAAACCATCCAAGAAAAAGGATGATGAGGATTTTGAGTGCTTTGCTGAAATGACTAGACCTATCTTTTTGCGTATGCGTTTAACCGATATGCTTAAAATGAATCCTTATGCTAAATATATGAAGGATATTGTTACTAATAAAAGAAAGATACCGGAAGCTGAAATTTCCACCATGCTTGCTAATTATACTTTCAAGGGTGGAATACCAAAGAAACCTGGAGATCCAGGAGTACCAACTATACCATGCTCCATTAAAAGAACCTATGTTAAAACTGCTTTATGTGATTTTGGAGCCGGTGTTAGTGTTATGCCTCTCTCTTTATATCATAGACTTGATTTGAATAAGTTGACACCTACTAAAATATCTTTGCAAATGGCTGATAAATCAACTGCTATGCCTGTCGGTATTTGTGAGGATGTGCCTGTTGTGGTTGCAAACGTTACTATTTTAACGGACTTTGTTATTCTTGATATTCCCGCGGACGATAGTATGTCTATCATTCTTGGAAGACCCTTTTTGAATATTGTAGGGGCTGTTATTGATTGCACCAAAGGCAATGTCACTTTTCATGTTAATGGTAATGAGCATACGGTACACTTTCCGAGGAAACAACCTCAAGTCCACATTATCAATTCTATTGGAAAAATTTCAACAATTACTATTGGAGGTTTTGAATTTCCTCTTCCTACTGTCAAGAAGAAATATGATATTCTTATTGTTGGGGATGTGCATATCCCCGTTGAGGTAACCTAGTGTTATTCGAAAATTCTCCGGTTCCATGTTATTTGGAATGAGTTTGTTAACAAGACCTGATCAACCTTGTTAGTAGATTCCTTTTGATGAGCATGAGATGGATGAAGTTAGAAAACACAACTCTCTGTACCCTCTTTTTAATTTCTGTTATCTATATTAAATAAAGCAAAATTAGTATTTTCCTGTCTGTTTCCTGAATTACCCATGCAATAAAAAATACCCCGAAAATAAAAGTTCTCCAAATGCCCTGAAATTTAAATATGATTTTTTTCTGGAACATTTGAGAATATCTGGCATTGAGAACATAACAGGGGGAGCAAACACCTGGCAACGAGGGTCCAGGGTGCACCCACCCCCTGGGCGCACCCCCCTGCCTCGTGGGCCCACGGCGGCTCCCCTCCACTTATTCCAGCTACCACACACTCCTTCTTCCTCCCACAAAAATCACCAACCAGCTCAAACCCGAGTTCAAGCTCATCTTGCTGCCATTTTTTATCTCCTAGCTCAAAGCTCCATTCACAAAACTGCTTTGGGGGATTGTTCTTTGGTATGTGACTCCTCCAATGGTCCAATTAGTTTTTGTTCTAGTGCTTTATTCATTGCAAATTTTTTCTTCTTAGGTGACCCTGTTCTTGAGCTTGCATGTCAAATTTATGTGGTCAAAAGTAGTTTTGATGCATGATATTGCCTCTAGGCACTTGTAGGAGTAGTTGCTATCAATATTGTTGAGTTTGGTGCACTTTTATTTTGAAGTTACTAAAAATTGCAGAAATTTTTTAGAGGAAGAAATATGTTTAGGAAAATGTACCAAGGTGGTTCTTCAAGGAAGCAAGGACCTAGGCCCGCAATACGCGATGCGGACGAGGAACCACCAAGAGACGCTCAAGTGCGGCCTTGTGAATGGCCGTCAGAGGATTTCATGATCCGAGCAGGAATTAAAGAGAAATTTTTTGCATATGTGCGCAATGCTGATCTGGAGAGCTTTGAGGCAGATAAGTGCCGTCAATACATCTATTTAACTGATTCATTTGTGAGAAGGTTTAAATTTTCATCATCACGCAATTCTCAAACTGTCTTGTTTGATCTTTATGATAAATCTTATACCATGGACTTAGAGGATTTTAACACCGCTTGTAAACTCCCAAAGTGGGGTAATGTTAGTGAACCTCGCAAATCTGAATTTAGAGATTTTCTTGCTAGTATTACAGGGGGCGGGAATCTAGAGATGTAACACAAGCCACCATAGGGAGCATTCATTTTCCTGCTATACATTATTTTGCTCTCTTCATAGGAAGGTGCATAAACAGTAAAGATGAAGCATGTCACATGTGTGTACCTGATCTTAGCGTTCTCAGGAGCACTATTTTAGGAGATAAACAATACAACTTGGGGGCTATTGTTGCACGTCGGCTGCATAATAATCGTATTCATGGAGATTTCTTTGGTGGAATTTATGCAACTCGTATAGCTAACTTTCTTGAGATACCCATACATGGAGATATATTGAGTTGCCTCCCTCTTATCTAGATTATGATGCTATGGTTCATCATCAGTTTGTTGAGAGGAACGATCAGTTCCTCCAGTACCGACTAATCTTTGACAGACGAGGCACCTATCACATCGCTCTCCCTGCTCCTACTTTCTTTGACTTCCAAGCAAAGGGGAGATATGTTATAACCAGGGAGGAGGCGACCGAGTACGAGAGGAGGGCGGAGACAGCTCGCCTCCAAGTTGTAGCTCATCAGGCAATTGCCGCTGCATCTCAGTACGACCCCAGCTACAACTTTGGATATCCGCCAGGCCAGCCGTGGCCATAGACCAACTTAGGCCAAAAGCCTAAGCTTGAGGGAGTACGTATTTCTCATCGACATTAAATTCATGTTCACACACTCATGCTAGTTGTCGGTGCTCATACTTTTTCACTGTAATATCCATGCTAGTTTATTTTCCTTTTTATGCTTTCTTCTTGTGTGTTTGATAAACCTTAAGAAAAAACCCCCAAAAAAATTTAGTTGTGGCTTTTAGTTAGTTTACTTTTCATGCTATAGTAGTAGTAATTAAAAAGAAAACCTAAAAAGATTTCTCGTTCTTCTTTTTCTTGTTGGGAGCTTTCTTGTGTAAATAGTTTTATTTCTTTTCTTGTTCTTTGGGGGTCGAGAGGAGAAGATCATAATGAAAATGTTGAGTGGCTCCTATATGCATTATTGTTGATCTAACAAAGAGCCCATATTACCTTGTCTTCTCTCTTGAATTGAATGCTTGCAGAGTCCAGCTTAGTCCAATGCACATGCACTATTATTATTATCCACACTATTCGGTCGTGCAAGTGAAAGGCAATAATGATGACTATATGATGAACTTATTGAGATGAGAAAAGCTAGTATGAACTCGACCTCTCTTGTTTTCGTAAATATGATTAGTTCATCATTCTTGATTCAGCCTATTATGAAAGAAACATGTTTGCAATGACAATTAGAGATTGTATTTGCTTATGCCATGCTTAATTAGCTAGGAGCTTATAATGGTTTACTTTGCGTGCCAACATGCTATTAAAATGGTTGTGATGTGGTATGATAGGGTGGTATCCTCTTTTGAACGATTCGAGTGGCTTGACTTGGCACATGTTCACGCATGTAGTTGAAACAAAATCAACATAGCCTCTACGATATTTATGTTCATGGTGCATTATATCCTACTCATGCTTGCATTCGGTGTTGATTAATTTTAATGCATGTTCATGACTGTTGTCGCTCTCTAGCTGGTTGCTTCTCAGTATTTTCCTAGCCTTCACTTGTACTAAGCGGGAATACTGCTTGTGCATCCAATTCCATAAAGCCCAAATTTGTTCCATATGAGTCCACCATACCTACTATATACGTTATCTACCTGTCGTTCCAAGTAAATTTGTATGTGCCAAACTCTAAACCTTCAAATAAACATTATGTTTTGTATGCTCGAATAGCTCATGTATCAACTAGGGTTATCAGGAGGGAAACGTTTTTTTCATGAAATACGGTGGCCCGTCCGGTGGGTCCCCACTGTCAGGTGGAGGAATCATTATTTTCCGCGTAATAAGGAGGCACTTCCTTGCTGCGGTCGTGGACCCAGCTGTCAGCCTCTCCACGTACAATACTCTTTCAATGGAAGTCGTTCCTTGACCATGTTGACCACGCCGCAACGAGAGCACCAGGGCGGTGGACGACGGCGAGGCCTAGGAAGGGGACGACACGGAGCCGGGGAAGACGCGGCAGTGGATGCCCACGTGGAGAGGAGTACGAGGGTTCACTGGTTCGGCTTCGGTGTGAGGCTGCCCTCGCCACAGAATAATAGGGGGTGTGGGTGAGTGGAGGGATGGCCTGGCCAGCGTTGGCAGTAGTAGGGGGCGGTGAGGCCTCCACGGCAGCACGGCCGGCCATGGGAGGCAGGAGCAGGCGGCATGACCAGCGCTACTTTGGGCGGCTGGAGCGAGAAGACCAGAGGTTGAAGAAGCACTACGGCCGTTGAATGGACATCGTACGATCACTCGAGCTAGAATCGTTCATATTGACTAAGTTGACAAAGCCCTTCGTCCCCGTCATCTTAGTAGGCCCACAAGTCATCCCCCCACAATGGTGGGTCCCAGCTAGCAGGGGGAGTATTCATTTTTTGTGCGTAATAAGGAGGCACTTCCTTGTGTGCGAAGATATAGCTGGTGGGTCCGAGCTGACAGCAGGAGGAACATTTTTTCAAGAAATACAAAGGCCCTTCCGGTGGGTCCCGGCTGTCAGGTGGAGGAATCATTATTTTGCATGTAATAAGGAGGCATTTCCTTATGTGGACCCATACTGTCAGCCTCTTCCGATGGCTATTGTTTGTTGACCATGTTGACCCCGTCGCGCCGAGAGCACAAACGCGGTGGATGAGGGCGAGGCCCAGGAAGGGAACGACCCGGAGCCGGTGAAGCCACCACAGCGGATGCCCACACCAAGGGGTGTACAAGCGCTGACTGGTCGGCTGCGGGGTGAGGCTAACGTTGTCGAAAAATAACAGGATGTGCGGGTGTGTAGAGGTAAAACCGTGACTACGAAGCCGGTTTAGTGAACCTGATGAAGGTGCATTATGAGGTAATTGCCTAATCTTTTCTCTCTTAAGTCTAATTGTAAGTACCAACTCTAGTAGCTCCCAAGGGCCGATTTATGATGGTAATCGAAAACCGGGACTTCATAATAACGCAACTCTGTATACTTATCCTCCAGGGGTCGGTTGATCCTTTAAAAATGAACCGGTACTCTAGCATTGTAATCCTGTAACTTTCGCCTGTGTAATCCCCAAGTGCCGGTTTATCTTTCCAAGGAGAACCATGACTTTAACCACTGTTACTTTGAGCAGATGTACATTAGCCCCCAAGTGCCAAGAATAATGCTTGCATTACACTTGGGACTTAAAATAGTTTTCTAGAAACAAAGCGAGTAGGCATTAGCCCCCAAGTGCGAAGTGCATAACTTGTTATGTGCTTGGTACTTCAAATATATACAGACTACTGATGATATGTCTTTCCTTTATAGGCTGAGCTGAGCCAAAAGGACGGCCAAGCCGCTGATCTTCAAGAGAGCATTAAATCTCAGCAGGCGGAGGCTTCTAAAGCCAAGGAGGAACTGAACAATGTCTTAACAACCATGGAGAAGCTGAAGGAAACCTTTAAGTAGGAACGGGCATATTGGGACACAGAGAAGGCCGCTTTAGCAAAGAGGGCCGAAGACGCAGAAGCAACCCTTAAACCGCTGGTCAAAGAACTGACCGGTTTAAAGCGGCAAATAAACGCTATGACCTCTGTTGTATTTGGTAAGTATCCTCATCTGATGTTTTTCAAGTCATTTTATCTTATCAGTTATCGGTTTACTAACGCTTGCAATGTCATAGGGACCCGCATTACCCATCTGGGCTCTGACATGCAGATGAAGCTGAAGGCTGCCTATACTTTGATAGAGCAGTTATATTCCGGATCCCAACGGGCTATTTTCACCGCTGCGTATAACAGGCCTCCTCCAACGTTGATAAAAGAAACCATCGAGAAGTTGTCAATGTTAACCCCATGCGATGGAAGGTTTCATAGTAAAGGATATTGATACTGCTTCCTCCATCCAAAGCACCTTGGTAAACTTATACACCCCAACCTGAGGTGCCACCACCAAGGCCAGATGACCCGGATTGTCAACCCGGGTTGGATGATCTTCTCGACTCCACAGGATGGGCTGTTCAGACCAGCGCAGATAACGAGGTACCGCTGGTTCAACAGAGTTCACGGCCCTTTTATGAAGCTTTTGATCACGCTTACATAAGCTAGTGGTGAAGACATGATATTGCCCACTGTTCAACTGCTTCGGATTGCTCTGATAACCCGATTGCTGCTGCTGTTGATTCCCCTGATGGTTGTAACCTCCCTGGTTGCCCTGACTGCCTTGATTGCCATGTCCGGTTTGGTTGCCTTGGAATCCTGAACCAGATCTGCCACCTCCATAACTCGGCCCAGGGAAACTGCCTCCTGAACTGCTGGGTGGTCCATTGTCGTATTGAAAGATATTTGAATTTTTGAACTCCCGCATAATGAAGCAATCCTTCCAAAGATGCATGGCCAACCTCTCCTTTGATCCGTGCTTTGGGCAAGCCTGATTTAGCAGGCGTTCCAGATTGGGGCCTGACCCTCCACCCCGCTGGGGCGGTTTACCCTTACACCGCTGACCGTTATCCTGGGTGTTGGTATTAGCCACAAAGTCCAGGCTATTATCTACTTTGCGTTTCCATTGTTCCCATGACCTGCCGGGTTATGCTGCTGCCCCTTGGCGCTGCCGCTCTTCTTTCCCTTCCCTGTCTTCTCATCATCAGACTCGGGGTCCTTGTTACTATCAGAGTCGGCATATTTCACCAAAGCCGCCATAAGTGTTCCCATGTCATTACAATGGCGTTTGAGCCGTCCCAACTTCAGTTTCAAAGGTGCAAACCGGCAATTGCCTTCCAATGTTAAAACGGCTGTGTCAGCGTTGATGCGGTCTGATGAATGCAAAATCTCCGAAACCCGACGCACCCAGTGGGTTGTTGATTCTCCGTCCTCCTGGACACAGGCAGCTAAATCCACGATTGACATGGGCTGCTTGCATGTATCCTTGAAATTCTGGATGAACCGGGCCCTCAACTCGACCCATGACCCAATGGAGTTGGCCGGGAGGTTTTTCAACCATGTGCGAGCTGTTCCCTCCAACATCATGGTAAAGTATTTGGCGCACGCCGCCTCGTCCACATCTAGCATCTCCATTGCCATCTCATAGCTTTCCACCCATGACTCGGGGGATAAATCGGCGGTGTAATTCGGCACCTTGCACGGGCCTTTGAAATCCTTGGGTAGCCGTACGTTGCGCAATGCAGGGACAAGACATGGTACTCCCAAAGAAGTGAAAGTAACCCCCGGTTCCACCGACGTTGTTGGATGAACCGGAGTGAACAGACGAACCGGAGTGAGTTGTCGAACCGGATCTTCGTGCTGTGCCGCTAACTCGGCTTCCCGATGTGCCCTAGCACGATCCACTACATCCCGAGCATTGCCACCACCACCCGTCGGGTTATGGCCATGGGGTGGATTGCGATTCCGCGTACTGCTTGATATGGTCGGTTCATCGATATGCCTGCTATAGCTCCGACTCGGGCGGGGAGTAGAATGAATCCTTTCGCGGCTATATGAATAAGCCTGCTGCTGAGTCAAGGCCGTCTAAAGGAGCTCCCTAGCCCGTCGTGTTTCAACCGCTACTAGGGACTCGCCATTAATCCGGAGAGCTGCCAATCGCGAAGCGGCAGCAACGATGTTATCCAACGGGTTAGAGTAATGACCCGGATGTGTTGAGATGTGTCGTGATGGGGTATCGTTTTGACGAGGCTGAGGCGGTAGATCCATCGCACGAGGCTGAACCGGTGCCCCGGTCCCAGGTGCTTCCGCCCGGTTTACCACTCGCTGGTTGCTGGTGCCTACTCCTGGTGTGTTAAAGAGATTTCTTGCCTCAAAAACCGGTGGGAGGTGCGACCGGTATCTTCTTCTCATGACATCATCTGACGCACTCTGATCCAGCATAAGCCGGTAGGCCTGAGCCTCTAACTCGCCCCGCTCTGTAGTCATCCTGGCGTTCTTTGCCGCCAGGTCCACCTTAGCTTGAGTTATCTGATCCTTCACCTTTGCAATCTCTGCGTTGTGCTGATCCCAGTTTGCCGCGTCCACCTCTGCTGCCAGCAACGTTGCCAAAGCGTCGAACAAATCAGACAAAACTTGAGCTGAAGGCGGCGCAGAGCCCCCTGCTCCTATTGGTGTTGCCGCAGCTGAACCGGAGATCATTGTTGCGGCGGTAGAACAGCGTTGTGCTGATTGTGTACCGGCCATGAAGACCGTGGCCCGACTCGGCGGATCCATGGGGTCCGGAATACTGTCGCCATCGGAACCTCCACTGACCCGGCCATCCTGCAGCTGATGCAGTGACTCGGTCTCTCCGGTTGAAGACTCGTCATCAGAATAGACAACGGTTTCGCCACCAGATGTCGATCTGTCCTCATATTCCGCTCCATGGATGACACCTACGAATGCATGCTTTACGGCGGGCTGAACCTGGGCGGATCTTGCACGCTGGGGCGTCTCGATGAGGTCGGTGCATATGTCCGGCTCAGGGCCCGGTTCACTGATCTTGCCGATGAAGACGTGAATTCCACCAAAGGGGACCCGGTACCCATACTCAATTGAGATAGCTGATACGTCTCCAACGTATCTATAATTTTTGATTGCTCCATGCTATATTATCTACTATTTTGGAAATTATTGGGCTTTATTATCCACTTTTATATTATTTTGGGACTAACCTATTAACCGGAGGCCCAGCCCAGAATTGCTGTTTTTTTGCCTATTTTAGGGTTTCGAAGAAAAGGAATATCAAACGGAGTCCAAACGGAATGAAACCTTCAGGAACGTGATTTTCTCACCGAACAAGATCCAGGAGACTTGGACCCTACATCAAGAAACAAAGGAGGAGGCCACGAGGTAGGGGGCGCGCCTACCCCCCCCCCCCCCCAGGCGCGCCCTCCACCCTCGTGGGCCCCCTATTGCTCCACCGACGTACTCCTTCCTCCTATATATACCTACGTACCCCCAAATGATCAGATAAGGAGCCAAACCCCTAATTCCACTGCCGCAACTTTCTGTATCCATGAGATCCCATCTTGGGGATAGTTCCAGAGCTCCACCGAACGGGGTATCCATCACGGAGGGCTTCTACATCATCACCATAGCCCCTCCGATGAAGTGTGAGTAGTTCACCTCAGACCTATGGGTCCATACTTATTAGCTAGATGGCTTCTTCTCTCTTTTTGGATCTCAATACAATGTTCTCCCCCTCTCTTGTGGAGAACTATTCGATGTAATCTTCTTTTTGTGGTGTGTTTGTTGAGATCGATGAATTGTGGGTTTATGATCAAGTCTATCTATGAACAATATTTGAATCTTCACTGAATTCTTTTATGTATGATTGGTTATCTTTGCATGTCTCTTCGAATTATCAGTTTGGTTTGGCCTACTAGATCGATCTTTCTTGCAATGGGAGAAGTGCTTAGCTTTGGGTTCAATCTTGCGGTGTTCTTTCCCAGTGACAGTAGGGGCAGCAAGGCACGTATTGTATTGTTGCCATCAAGGATAACAAGTTGGGGTTTTCATCATATTGCATGAGTTTATCCCTCTACATCATGTCATCTTGCTTAAGGCGTTACTCTGTTTTCATTAACTTAATACTCTAGATGCATGCTGGATAGCGGTCGATGAGTGGAGTAATAGTAGTAGATGCAGGCAGGAGTCGGTCTACTTGTCTTGAACGTGATGCCTATATACATGATCATACCTAGATATTCCCATAACTATGCTCAATTCTGTCAATTGCTCAACAGTAATTCATTCACCCACCATAAAATACTTATGCTCTTGAGAGAAGCCACTAGTGAAACCTATGGCACCCGGGTCTATCTTCATCATATTAATCATCCAATACTTAGTTATTTCCTTTGCTTTTTACTTTGTTTTTATTTTACTTTGCATCTTTATCATAAAAATACCAAAAATATTATCTTATCATATCTATCAGATCTCACTCTCGTAAGTGGTCGTGTAGGGATTAACAACCCCTTATCACGTTGGTTGCGAGGATTTATTTGTTTTGTGCAGGTACGAGGGACTCGCGCGTAGCCTCCTACTGGATTGATACTTTGGTTCTCAAAAACTGCGGGAAATACTTACGCTACTTTATTGCATAATCCCTTCCTCTTCGGGGGAAACCAATGCAGTGCTCAAGAGGTAGCAAGAAGGATTTCTGGCGCCGTTGCCGGGGAGTCTACGCAAAAGTCAATATACCAAGTACCGATCACAATCCCTATCTCCCGCATTACATTATTTGCCATTTGCCTCTCGTTTTCCTCTCCCCCACTTCACCCTTGCTGTTTCCGCCCTCTCTCTCTATCCTCACTCTCTTCTCTATTTGCCTCTTTTTTACCCGCTTGCTTTTTGTTTGCTTGTGAGTTGGATTGCCTGCTTGTCTCGATGGCTCTACCCCCATTTGGTGATCTTCACCTTAAAAGGTTAGAAGAAATCAAAAACAACGTTAGGAGTTTTATGGTCTTGCAATTCAAGCATAATAGTTTATTTAGAAACGAGCTTAAGGAACAAAAAATTTTTATGAGTTTTATGAATAAAGAGCTCGATGATATGTCTAAAGAATTTGATGGTTTAAGATCCCAAATTGCTCGTCTTGAGAAATTGACTGCTGAAATTTCGGATAAGCAGGCTACCTTAGTTAATAGGATGGCCGCTAAACCGGATCCCTATGAAAATAAAGATGAAGATCTAAAAGTTATTGATGTGTCCCCTATTAAATCTTTGTTTTGCAATATGAATCTTAATAATGATGGGACTGAATATGATCCCTTTACCTAGAAGGCGTTCCAAGAATTCAGAGTTTTTAGATCTTGATGCTAAAATTGATGAAAGTGGGATCGAAGAAATTAAAACCCTAGATGTTGCTAAAACCACTATTTTGGATTTCAAGGAATTTAATTATGAAAATTTCTCTTTGATTGATTGTATTTCCTTGTTGCAATCTGTGCTAAATTCTCCTCACACTTATAGTCAAAACAAAGCATTCACTAAACATATCATTGATGCCTTGATGCAATCTTATGAAGACAAACTTGAATTGGAAGTTTCTATCCCCAGAAAACTTTATGATGAGTGTGAACCAACTATTAAAATTAAGATTAAAGATCATGAGTTCTATGCTTTATGTGATTTGGGTGCTAGTGTTTCCATGATTCCAAAGACTTTGTGTGACTTGTTAGGTTTCCGTGATTTTGATGATTGCTCTCTAAACTTGCATCTTGCGGATTCCACTATTAAGAAACCTATGGGAAGAATTAACTATGTTCTTATTGTTGCAAATAGGAATTATATACCCATATATTTTATTGTTCTTGACATAGATTGCAATCCTTCATGTCCTATTATTCTTGGTAGACCTTTCCTTAGAACGATTGGTGCAATTATTGATATGAAGGAAGGAAATATTAGATTACGATTTACGTTAAGGAAAGGCATGGAACACTTTCCTAGAAAGAAAATTAAATTACCTTATGAATCTATTATGAGAGCCACTTATGGATTTCCTACCAAAGATGGCGGTACCTAGATCTATCCTTGCTTTTTATGCCTAGCTAGGGGCGTTAAACGATAGCGCTTGTTGGGAGGCAGCACAATTTTATTTTTATTCCTTGCTTTTTGCTCCTGTTTAGTAATAAATAATTTATCTAGCCTCTGTTTAGGTTGTGTTTTTTGTGTTTAATTAGTGTTTGTGCCAAGTAGAACCGTTGGGAAGACTTGGGGAAAGTCTTGATATCTTGCTGTCAAAAACAGAAACTTTAGCGCTCACGAGAACTGCTGCCATTTTTATTTGGAAGGTGATATTTAGTTAATTATTTTTTAATATGATTAAAAGATAAATTACTCACGTCTATCAATTTATTTTGGAATTTTTGGGGTTCCAGATCTTGCGGTAGCTCCAGATTACTACAGACTGTTCTGTTTTTGACAGATTCTGTTTTTCGTGTGTTGTTTGCTTATTTTGATGAATCTGTGGCTAGTAAAATAGTTTATAAACCATAGATAAGTTGGAATAAATTAGGTTTAACACCAATATAAATAAAGAATGAGTTCATTACAGTACCTTTAAGTGGTCCTTTGTTTTCTTTCGCTAACGGAGCTCACGAGATTTTCTACTTTAAGTTTTGTGTTGTGAAGTTTTCAAGTTTTGGGTAAAGATTTTATGGATTATGGAACAAGGAGTGGCAAGCGCCTAAGCTTGGGGGTGCCCATGTCACCCCAAGATAATCTAAGGACACCTAAAAGCCAAAGCTTGGGGATGCCCCGGAAG
Source organism: Triticum dicoccoides (assembly GCF_002162155.2). Classification (NCBI taxonomy): domain Eukaryota; kingdom Viridiplantae; phylum Streptophyta; class Magnoliopsida; order Poales; family Poaceae; genus Triticum; species Triticum dicoccoides. The sequence goes on along the minus strand of NC_041384.1, from coordinate 225,766,648 downwards.
GCATCCCCTGTTTTCATCTACTTCTATCGGTAACTTTACTTGGAGCTATATTTTTATTCACGACATGATATGTGTTTTGCTTGGAGCATCTTGTATGATTTGAGTATTTGCTTTTTAGTTTAACACAATCATCCTTGCTGTACACACCCTTTGAGAGAGCCATACATGATTTGCAATTTGTTAGAATACTCTATGTGCTTCGCTTATATCATTTGAGTTATATAGTTTTGCTCTAGTACTTCACTTATATCTTTTAGAGCACGGTGGTGGATTTGTTTTATAGAAACTATTGATCTCTCATGCTTCACTTAGATTATTTTGAGAGTCTTAAATAGCATAGCAATTTTCTTAAATAATCCTAATATGCTAGGTGTTCAAGATTAGTAATTTTTTTTCTTATGAGTGTTTTGAATACTAAGATAAGTTTGATGCTTGATGATTGTTTTGAGATATGGAGGTAATAATATCAAAGTCGTGATAGTTGAGTATTTGTGAATTTGAGAAATGCTTGTGTTGAAGTTTGGAAGTCCCGCAGCATGCACGTATGGTAAACGTTATGTAACAAATTTGAAACATGAGGTGTTATTTGATTGTCTTCCTTATGAGTGGCGGTCGGGGACGAGCGATGATCTTTTCCTACCAATCTATCCCCCTAGGAGCATGCGCGTAGTGATTGGTTTTTGATGACTTGTAGATTTTTGCAATAAGTATGTGAGTTCTTTATGACTAATGTTGAGTCCATGGATTATACGCACTCTCACCCTTCCATCATTGCTAGCCTCTTCAGTACCGTGCATTGCCCTTTCTCACACTGAGAGTTGGTGCAAACTTCGCCGGTGCATCCAAACCCCGTGATATGATACGCTCTTTCACACATAAACCTCCTTATATCTTCCTCAAAACAGCCACCATACCTACCTATTATGGCATTTCCATAGCCATTCCAAGATATATTACCATGCAACTTTCCACCATTCCATTTATAATGACACATTCATCATTGTCATATTGCTTAGCATGATCATGTAGTTGACATAGTATTTGTGGCAAAGCCACCGTTCATAATTCTTTCATACATGTCACTCTTGGTTCATTGCATATCCCGGTACACCGCCGGAGGCATTCATATAGAGTCATATCTTGTTCTAAGTATCGAGTTGTAAGTAAATAGAAGTGTGATGACCATCATTCATAGAGCATTGTCCTAAAAAAAGGAAAGGCCAAAAAAAAATAAAAAAAAATAAAGAAGGGACAATACTACTATCCTTTTTCCACACTTGTGCTTCAAAGTAGCACCATAATCTTCATGATAGAGAGTCTTTTGTTTTGTCACTTTCATATACTAGTGGGAATTTTCATTATAGAACTTGGCTTGTATATTCCAACAATGGGCCTCCTCAAGTGCCCTAGGTCTTCGTGAGCAAGCAAATTGGATGCACACCCACTTAGTTTCTTTTGTTGAGCTTTCATACATTTATAGCTCTAGTGCATCTGTTGCATGGCAATCCCTACTCCTTGCATTAACATCAATCGATGGGCATCTCCATAGCCCATTGATTAGCCTCGTTGATGTGAGACTTTCTCCTTTTTTGTATTCTCCACATAACCCCCATCATCATATTCTATTCCACCCACAGTGCTATATCCATGGCTCGCGCTCATATATTGCGTGAAAGTTTATAGGTTTGAGATTACTAAAGTATGAAACAATTGCTTGGCTTGTCATCAGGGTTTTGCATGATGAGAGCATTCTTGTGTGACGAAAATGGAGCATGACTAAACTATATGATTTTGTAGGGATGAACTTTCTTTGGCCATGTTATTTTGAAGGACATAATTGCTTAGTTAGTATGCTTGAAGTATTATTATTTTTATGTCAATATAAACTTTTATCTTGAATCTTTCGGATCTGAATATTCATACCAATATTAAGAAGAATTACATTAAAATTATGCCAAGTAGCACTCCGCATCAAATTTTTTGTTTTTATCATTTACCTACTCGAGGACGAACAGGAATTAAGCTTGGGGATGCTTGATACGTCTCCAACGTATCTATAATTTTTGATTGCTCCATGCTATATTATCTACTGTTTTGGACATTATTGGGCTTTATTATCCACTTTTATATTATTTTTGGGACTAACCTATTAACCGGAGGCCCAGCCCAGAATTGTTGTTTTTGCGTATTTTAGGGTTTCGAAGAAAAGGAATATCAAACGGAGTCCAAACGGAATGAAACCTTCGGGAACGTGATTTTCTCACCGAACATGATCTAGGAGACTTGGACCCTACGTCAAGAAACAAAGGAGGAGGCCACGAGGTAGGGAGGCGCCTACCCCCCAGGCGCGCCCTCCACCCTCGTGGGCCCCCTGTTGCTTCACCGACGTACTCCTTCCTCCTATATATACCTACGTAACCCCAAACAATCAAACACGGAGCCAAAACCCTAAATCCACTGCCGCAACTTTCTGTATCCATGAGATCCCATCTTGGGGCCTGTTCCGGAGCTCCGCCGGAGGGGGTATCCATCACGGAGGGCTTCTACATCATCACCATAGCCCCTCCGATGAAGTGTGAGTAGTTCACCTCAGACCTACGGGTCCATAGTTATTAGCTAGATGGTTTCTTCTCTCTTTTTGGATCTCAATACAATGTTCTGCCCCTCTCTTGTGGAGAACTATTCGATGTAATCTACTTTTTGCGGTGTGTTTGTTGAGATCGATGAATTGTGGGTTTATGATCAAGTCTATCTATGAACAATATTTGAATCTTTTCTGAATTCTTTTATGTATGATTGGTTATCTTTGCAAGTCTCTTCGAATTATCAGTTTGGTTTGGCCTACTAGATTGATCTTTCTTGCAATGGGAGAAGTGCTTAGCTTTGGGTTCAATCTTGCGGTGTCCTTTCCCAGTGACAGTAGGGGCAGCAAGGCACATATTGTATTGTTGCCATCGAGGATAACAAGATGGGGTTTTCATCATATTGCATGAGTTTATCCCTCTACATCATGTCATCTTGCTTAAGGCGTTACTCTGTTTTCATTAACTTAATACTCTAGATGCATGCTGGATAGCGGTCGATGAGTGGAGTAATAGTAGTAGATGCAGGCAAGAGTCGGTCTACTTGTCTCGTACGTGATGCCTATATACATGATCATACCTAGATATTCTCATAACTATGCTTAATTCTGTCAATTGCTCAATAGTAATTCGTTCACCCGCCGTAAAATACTTATGCTCTTGAGAGAAGCCACTAGTGAAACCTATCGCCCCGATTCTATCTTCATCATATTAATATTCCAATACTTAGTTATTTCCTTTGCTTTTTTACTTTGTTTTTATTTTACTTTGCATCTTTATCATAAAAATACCAAAAATATTATCTTATCATATCTATCAGATCTCACTCTCGTAAGTGGCCATGTAGGGATTGACAACCCCTTATCGCGTTGGTTGCGAGGATTTATTTGTTTTGTGCAGGTATGTGCAACTCGCGTGTAGCCTCCAACTGGATTGATACCTTGGTTCTCAAAAACTGAGGGAAATACTTACGCTACTTTACTGCATCATCCCTTCCTCTTCGGGGAAAACCAACGCAGTGCTCAAGAGGTAGCACCAGCCTCGGGACTCCATCCTGCATCGTCGATGTAGAGCTTGCCGCGATGACTTTTAGTCATCCGGCCCACAGCATATCCCTTGATTCCTTCAAAGCTGCCCTTCAAGAAGTCGAAACCATCGTGCGATAGCCCCACGGTGGTCGCCAACTGTCGTGGTTTTGTCTCGGCAGATGTCCTCGTGGAAGGACTTAGTTGTGGAGCCATCGCGACAGGTTAGCTTAAAGGGGTTAAAGAGGACAAGAGACGCAAGATTTATACTGGTTCAGCCCCTTCCGATGAAGGTAAAAGCCTACATCCAGTTGTGATGGAATTGCTTGGGTTTTCGATGACCAGTGAGTGAATCCGCTTTGACTAGCTCTCGAGTTATTGTGCCTTGTCCCTAAACCACCGCCAGGTCGCCCCTTTATATACATAGGTCAATGCCCGTCAGTTTACAAAGTCCCGAGGCCGGATCATAAACGTGTCCAGCTCGGTCTCTATTCCTTCTATCTTACAATACAAGTTACATAATAATGTCAGTTTATGTCTACAGGCCTTAACCCGCCTTTGGGCCTTGGGCCTTCATGAAGTGCCACCATCCTTTGTCTTCCTGGGCTTCAAATAAAGTAATAATCATAGAGATAACCCGGCCTCTCCTGGCCGGTTTATGTCCAGTAGTAATATCCCCAACAGATGGCATGGCGGCAGCACAACCAGCCACAGGGGGAGGGAGCAGGCAATCCCGCTGGCACTGGTTTGGGTGGTTGGAGCTGGAAGATCAAAGATTGAAGAAGCACGGCGGCTGTTGGATGGACATCCAATAGTCACTGCTCTGTGTTGACTAAGTTGACAAAGCCTTGCGTACGCATAAAAAAATTAGGACAGCGTCATCGTCAACCTAGTAGGCCCAGAAGTCAGCCTCCAAATCTGTGGAAAACAACATACAACCCATTAGCCATTATTTTCAATAATTTACAGCCCATTTGCTAATTCTTAAGGATATTTGAAGCCCATATTCATTTTATTAGCATTACAGACCAAATATTCTGGGCACTACTAAAAAATTCAACGACATTTTTCATATTTCGGTGGGGTCCAAACTCTTTTAATCACAAAATTTCGATTCGCGTTAAAAATAATTTAAAAAAAATTATATCAAAATAAAATTCAAAAAACAATTCTCCGCAAAAAATGAATGAACTTTAAAATCTTAACTAGCAAGATGCCTGTGCATTGCACGGAACATGAAGATGCATTTGTATGAGTAGTTTATCTTGTGGGAGAAAAGACGATCTTTTAATGTAATTTCTAGTTGGCTTTGGTTTTTATAAGAGTAGAGAGTAGAGAAATCCAGAAAAAATGATATTTTAATGTAATTGCCGGTTGGCTTTGGTTTAAAAATTTACAGCCCATTTCTCACAACTTATAGCCCATTTTCCGGGGAAGCAACATTTCTTACTACTTTACATCCCTCCCTCCTTATCTTGAAAGATTTGCTGCCCAGCAGGGCTGAAAAAAGCAAGTAGGCCTCGGTTCTGGTGTTCTCCAAAAAAAAGAACTGGGCTAGCCATTTTCAGAAAGAAAAAATATATCAACTGGGCTCGTCATGTGCTTAAATAAAAGCGTAAGCGTGGGCTAGACGGGCCACAGCCCCTGCATAGCGCGCAGTTGAACTCCGTCTTTGAAACTAAAAAAACAAGTGGGTGAGCTGCTGGGTCCCTGGTGTTATCCGCTCGTTGTGTAATTTTAACAAATCCGCCGCCGCAGGCCTATGCATTGCCGGTGTGATATGAAACGTCGATGACTTGTCCTGGCGACATGCCACCGATGGTGGACTCCGTGTCCCCCTTGCTGAAGTCGACCGCGTCCTCATCCTCGTCGTCGGCGCTGCCCTCAAGGTTGTGGTACTCGTAGTAGTGGCTGCGCCAGAGCTTGCGTTGGTACTCCACCATCGATTCCTCGATGGACAGACTCTTCTCTACGTTGACCTCGGCCACACGCAACTCCTCCTCCCGGCGCTCCTCGATCTCCGCCGCCTCCTGCATCTCCAGCTCCCGCTCGACGACCTCATGAGCAAGCAGGTGCTCCATGGCCACCGCCGCCTTTTCAGACGTGGGTTGCATGCTGGAGTCCGAGGTGGCCTAGAATATCTTGGCGTGTGCATCCTCGATCTTGGCATGGATGGCCTCGACCCGGGCCAGGGCGACATCGGCGGCACGGACGGCAGCTCGAGCGCTCTCGGCATTTGCAGCCGTCGTCACAGCAGCAACAACTGTCTCGGCTGCCGCGCTGCCCTGTCGGCTGCCACAGACACCCTCTCGGCGGAAGCGACCGCGCTCAATGCGGATGCGGCGGCACTCTCGGCGTAGGCAGCCGCGCTCTCGGCGCAGGCGGACGCGCTCGGGAGGGGGGGACGCGGCCATCGTATGGGCCTTCATGAAGCTTTTCCACAATGCCATCTTTGCAAGAAGGGGGTGCGGGAATGGGGATTGGGATTCGTGGATTCGGGGGTTGCCGGCACTGGAGCAGACGAGCCGGCGAAGCTTAAGGAGGGAGACTTAAATAGACCCAGATATTTTCATCGCAAAGGGTTCCTAGAAAACAATTGTGTATGATGTTGTACATATTTTTTATTAGCTGTGATAGACGAATTTGGAGTAAAGTGGCAACGGATGGTGTTTTAAATGAACGAGAAATTTTGTAGTACTAATACAACTGTCATGTCAAATTTTGGAAAATTTTAGGGGTCATTTGACCTTTTAAGACATTTAAGTGATTTTCTAGCAGTGAGGAATTAGGAGGAAGTATTTTTTTGGCTTGTAATAATGAGGCACCTGCTTGCGTAATGCAATGACCCTGGTGGGTCCCTACTGTCAGCCTCTCCACGTACAGTCTTCTCCTGATTCCTCTTGGTTGTTGACCATGTTTTTTGCAGGGAGGTTGTTGACCATGTTGACAACGCCAGACGATGGCGGGCACAGCGAGCGAACCAAGGCGGAGAACGACAACGAGGCCTCGGACGGGAACGAACAGCAGCCGTGGAAGATGTGGCAGTGTAGTGGCAGGTGGTGGGGAGTACGAGGGCAACAACATGCAACTCAAGCTGACAAATGGTACAAAAAGCCCAAGGATTAATTGTTCATCAAATTTTTAGACAAAACCCAGATTGAACATGGCAGTAACATCTAACCCAATCACTCTTTTTCGCAGTCACAAACAAATGGATCGGTCTGATCCATAAAATCAACATCCTGTGCAAAAAAAATATTTCAGGATGACTATGACTTGTTGTAAATAGAAGTCGAGCACGTTTAGAAGCCCATTTGTCCACTTGAAACTTATTTTTTTGCTGTCCAACGTGTCCGTCCGGGAGAAATCTCTTGCGGTAAAACTTAAGCCTCATGGACAATAGTAACCTCGCATTCAATAGGAAGAATGTGACAAAACTTCTGTTTGCCTGGTTGGATGCATATCCTTCCATCGTTATTGCCCTCAAACGAATGTCATGAGAACTAAGAAAATCCTGGTGCTTATTACACCACCGATTGGTTATATGTTTTTTTCATGTGGTAGCACCGCCTAAGTAGACATGAAGATTGGAAACAGTTAAGGTCTGAACAAAGAGTATGTCGAAAGAGCGACAGCTGAACGATTAATTCTAGTAAAATATACAGGGGCTTTCAATGTGCATGAAATCATCACCTCTATATATAAATTCTCTAGAGATGATAAGCATCGCAGCAAGCCAATAATTATGTTCAGATCAAAACTAAACATTTCGATATATAAGATCTTGGCAGAATCCAGCAACATTGATAGGCTATCCATGGACGAACTCTTCATTGAGCATATAACATAATATTAGTACCCAAAGTGTACTCCAAGTTGATATAAAACTTATGCGCACAAATGAAAAAATGCAGCTTATGATTACAAATGTGTAGATGATAATATACGGTACCTGAATAAGTGTGGAGCCAAACACCAACTTGTTCTAATCATCAAACGGACCAACAATTACACCCAAGGTCTCTAGTTTGGGCGCAGAGACGGTAGTTATTTGCGAAGGTGTATAACAATTATGAAGGAGCAACCTTTGAAGTGAAGGGGCATCTTCGATGATGAGCTGATGTCCTTCGAAACAAATTCCAATGCTTTGAAGGTGAGGCGACTTTATTTTGAGATAACTGATAGGGATTTCTATTCCCAAAACAATCAACAAGTGCTCCAGGGCAGGGCAACTTTACTGGATGATGTCGTGCAGTGAGGCCTCCGATAGATAAACCACCACAAGCGAAAGTTTTTTTAGCAGTGGGAGTCGAAGCATTTGTACCAGATCATCTGGTAGATGGCACCGGGTGAAGGTGGCGGTGTGGAGAGAGGAGGAAAACCGCAAGATGGACAAAGGTGGTGTGGGCACGAATTCTTGGCGTGTTCGTGTTATGAAACTTTCATGGTAATGGTAGAACTCAAACTGCTGGAGTTTTCCGAATTCAGGGGATGTCAGCCAAGCGTCCACCGTGTCGGGTATGGACATCAGGTATCATGTCGAGATGCAGAGGCGTTGAACGGGACCCTGCTGGTGAGAGGAGACGATGGCTCTGAGGAGATCAAATTCAGGAAGGACAGATATCTGACGACAATCGATATTGAGGGGCGCGGTGCGCCATAGAGGGCGCCACCGAGTTGAGAGGACTTGTGTGCGGGAGCAATCCTTGGTGGGGAGAAGCGAGATGATCTCCTCAAGGATGACGAGTGGGAGATCGTTGATGCAGTCCACCAGAGATTCTACCGGTTCCTCAGATCCGGGTGGGGGGGGGCTCACCGCTTCTCCCCGTGATGCCGGGTGCGGGATCTATAACCGGCGTCGCCGCTGGCGGGAGCCTCATCTTCTTGGCGCTGGGGCCAGCCGACTCCATTTTCCTTGTGGGCGTCGTGCCGTGCTCACGGGTTTGAGCAGAGTAGCCAAAGACGAGCCTAGTGGCAGTGCAAGTAGGGAAGAAGGAGGGCTGGGGTTTTCTGTAGGAGTGGAAGAAGAGGAGCATGCGTTTTCTGTACTAGTGAGGAAGAAGTTGAGCGGGGGTTTTCTGGACGAGTGAGGAAGATGGGGAGCGGGGGGAATTGGGGGGCGACGGAAGAGGGAGAGTCCAGCGAGCTGTAATATAAGTGGAAGAGAGGAGGAAGGAGGGTTTTCCATGGATCGCCCCCTCTTCAATAAATATGGGCTTCTCCTCGCAAAAACAAATGGGCTTTAAGATGGATAGGCTTTTGTATCGGCCTAGTCAGCTGCCCGTCTTTCATACTGGATGGGCCTTGTGCTAGAGGCAGCCCGAGACACTCTCTAGCTTATTGCCCATTCGGAAGAAAAAAAGAGACGCCTCCAGTTATGGCTACTCATCGGTAACCTTTTTCAACTTGGCATCCACCAAATTAGAGGATGCGGTACTGGATACAGACACTCACACTGGTCACGTAGCGTGGCAAAGTGAGGTGTCAAATAACAGGCCTACAATATACTTACTAAATTGTGAAGGTTCATAGGCTAGTCAACATTTACATTAAACTAAGCTTTAGAAGATACGGTATGCATACTAACATTAAGAAGAACAAAAGTTCAACTTGTTTATGCATCTCAATGATTCACCATACTATAGCCAATACAAAGCTGTGAGAAGGTGTGGAAATAAAGAAAATCGGTCAATGCTTCTCTGAGCAAAGGGCCTCCATGCGCACACATTAATTTCCTTAATTTCCTGGGCATGCTTGTTTCTTATCTATGTTGCGAGCACTTTGAGCATGTTGGAAACTCCACAGCTAGCTAGCTGCCTCATCTTGTAATTGATGCTGACACATTTGCAGCAAACACATGAGGCAATATAGATGACTCAACATGAGTCCATATTGTGAAGTTCCCCTGAAATCATCTTCATTCTCCTGAATTTGAAAAGATAGGAAAACAATAGCTATACTTAAACGGTGTTGCAAAACAGTATCACATATCAATAGCTAGGCATGAGAAAACATGATCATCTGGACGAAGGGGATACTGACCTGCCTGAGGAAGATTATATATAATTTCATAAGTCCTTGGTTGATTTCCACCCTCGGATGCACTGCTTGTTTGCTACTCCACACATGACAGGATCATTCCGCACTACAATCAGCAAGTCAATGTACGGATAAGCTTATTTAATCTTGCAATGGTTATTGTACCTAGTTACGAATATAGGCATACCTGGAGCACCATGAGGTTAGCTGACAGCAGGTAGATGCAGCCATATAAGTTCTGTGTGGTGCTACCAAAATTGAGGTTTGTATCACTTCCCGTTATGAGAATTCTTCTTGAAGTTGGTAGAATGTGACGGCTTGTTCTTTGCATCAAACTTGCCTTTCCCTTGAGATTTGTTCTTGTTGTTTTGGGGCTGGTTGGGCTGGAAGTTCTTCTCTTGTACCATGTGGGCACTAGAAGCTCCCTCAGCGACCCAAGCACGTGTGTCTTTTTCTCCCGCCTTCTCTTCAAAATGAAGAACGCTAATGAGATCTGAAACAGAAAACTCATGTCTCTTGTTTTTCAGAGAAGTAGTAAAATCGTTCCACGAAGGTGGAAGCTTGGCAATGATGGTCCCAGCAACAAATTTGTCCAGCAACACACACTTGAAGTACTCAAGTTCCTTTGCGAGTGACTGTATCTCATGAGTCTACTGAACAACAAAGCGCTCATCAGTCATCTTGTAGTCACAGAATTGCTCCATGACGTGCAACTCATTGCCAGCGCCCGAGGCCCCAAACGTGGCCTCGAGCACAGCCAACATGTCTTTGCCGCTGTAAAACGACATATATGAATCCATAATGGAATCGTCAAGAACACTCAGCAGGGCGGCTTTGAAGAGGGTATCCATGATCTCAAAAGCTTCCTGCTGTGTAGGATTAATATCGCCCTCAGGCTTACCCTTAGTGGCGTCATAGCAGTACATGATCTGAAACCAATATACTACTCTTGTGCACCACCTTTTATATTGCACCCCCTTAAAAGTAAGTAGCTTCAAAAGCACAGCAAAACCACTCGGAGTAAATTGCCTATAATTAGGTTTTTGGATTGGATTATTGAATATATGAGCAATTTACTATGAGATGTAATCCGAATCAACAGTAAATAGATCATGACAACAATTGCAAAGATCAAAGTAATGACGCGAACTAAACCAGGAGGACAGAATCACATACTGTACAGCGGGAGCAGAACCGCTATGGTTGATGTTGTCACTCATGTCGTTGATGAAGAGGTTACCGAGGTCGGGGAAGAAGGCTGTCGTTGAGGAAGTCATCACTGGCAGCAGTCACAGGAGTGTGCTCCGCAAGAACCTGATCGCCACTCTCCCGTACAGGATCACGAAAGGAGGGGTTCGGAGGACTGATGTCCCTTCTCGCGGTGCATGCCAAAAGGAGGGATGGAGAAGAATTGTGTGGTGGCGCTAAGATCTGGAATGGTGCAAAACTATACGATACATCAGTGGCTAGGGTAGAGCCTGTCAGGTCGGTCGTGCGAGTAAGACCAAGTAGTATAATAATACGCCTTTATCCCAAACCCCACATCCCAGTCAATAATAGCCCCACTATACAAAAGAATCAGAAATGACTAAGTAATTAAGGCGTCCGTTAATTATTAATTAACGACTTAGTAAATTTTCCGACTCACGCCACACTTAGAGCATGGTTAATAGTATAGACAACATCCGGCTATATGAAGTTGACACATCATCTAGAACCAACCTAATACGGAGCTTGCTTACAATAGTTAGTCCCTTTAGTATAATACTATATCATTAATAATGGCCCCACCTTTTGTCTCACAAAGTATGTGTAGTCTGAAATGTTGGGCATGCAGCGGGCGGTGCCCTTGGTCGGCACGCCACTTCAACGGCGGAAGCAGTGAGAGGTCGCGTCGCCCTGACTTGCCATCAATGTGGAGCGGCGGGCTCAGCCGGCGCCGGGCGGGAAGGTTCCGATTTTTGATTCAGTTGTTGTGCTGCTACCATCTAATATTCGCGTGTGGTTGTTTCTAGAATAAAAAAAGGAGGTACTCCTACTTATGTTACTCCCACTATGGCTAGCCTTGCGCTTGGCTCTTCGCCTCTTTCAAAAGTCGAACAATAATGATTGTACTACAGTAGTACTTCTGGCAATCTGACACCAAATGAACTGCTGCACGTCCACCGCTTGTAAGCAAAAGTTTCTCCTCGTGCTGAGAGCTACTACGCATGCGTTGGCGAGGGAGAAGGCGTAGTAAGCAAGCTTCTCATCGTTCTGCGAGTTGACGGGACACATCAAAGTTATTTAGTACGTACTCTCTCCAAAAAGGGCTGACCATGTCATGCCTACCATCCCATGCTCCGTCGTTGAGTACGTGCACTATTCACATGCCATCGAGGAGAAAAAATATTGCGTATAGGAGTAGGTGCCATCGAAGTGCACGACTCACTTACACACTGCTTATCTGATTATCTCCATTTTCTTGCATGACACGTGCACCTTGATGCTAGATGTCTCGCGTGTTGGCAAAAGGATGAACAAAGCTCACGTAAAAAAAAGAGTGGAAGAACATAGATTCCTGATGACCGAGAAGGAGTAAGGAACCTCGCGGTGGAGCGTCTGCAAGGAACCTTGTGCGTTTCCCCCTGTTTTTTGCCGCCTGCCCGCCTATAAACAAATAAAAGAACATGAACTCTTCGCTAACCACTAGAGACGATACATCAGGATTCTAAGTTGAAGATATTTTATTAGTTTACATTGATAACCACGCAAGAAGCCACGCATGTACAGGACGCATGCAGCCATGCATGTACACACGCCAATGCACTAACTCATGCCGATCCAACTCATGCACAAACGCGCACAGCATGGAGCACACAACGCACGTACACAACACATGCATGCACACACACTCGGCCACAGAATGCACGTGAATAACACATGCATGCGCACACACTAGGCTGCATGGTGGCGTGCGCCATCTGCGGTGACGTTCGATTCGTCGTGCTATGGCGAAGCTCGCACACAACGGTGCCTACGCATATCTTGCAGCACCTCTTTGCCGTTGTTGCTCAATGACTAGCTGGAGACGGAGACGACCGCAGCCTCGACCTTAGAGCTAGCACCAATGGAAAAGCACGCATGATGCACGCACACGAGCATGTACGGAGTGCCCACGACGTGGTGCGTCCCCAGTCGCCTCTACTCCTTCTGCGCATGTTGTCTATGAAGGCGGCTGCATGCCTAATGATGATGTGGGTGAGATCTTCTAGGACTCAGATGATGACGAGGAGGGTGTCTCCAACAACGTTCCTTGGCTCGCACCTCTTGCATTACGGTGGTCGAGCTTGGAGTCATTCATATGGTACACATGGCATCTCAGATCTGGACACAAGGTGACGTGCACCATCAAGGGGGCCTGGGCGGGCGCGACCTCTCACTGCATCTTCCATTTGAAGCGGCACTCCAGCCCAGGGTGCCGCCCGCTGCACTCCCAGTTGTACCCGCCTCGTCGCCGCATTCAAAAACCTACATTTACTAGTATGTATACACGTGCAAGGCACGTCTGAATATAACTGTTCCATGCAATGCACGGGCAACTTACTATAGATTAGTACGACCAAAAATTGAACTAATATTATATATAGTAAGATAAATGCTGATGCATGTCACCTAAAATTATATCATTGAAAACTATGTTCAAATACTAATCCAATGATATAGTTTTTGTTGACATGCACTAACATTTTGTCAGTTAAATCTTCAGTCAAATACAATGCGGGACTAATAAACCACGACCGATGTACTACTAGTGTAGAGGGTGGCGCTGCACGCGAGTCTCGCTATAGTAAAGCCGTCATATCACAAAACCCAACCACTGATAAGTGGCCTGGTAAAATAAATGGACAAGCAACCATCACGTCCCTCCATCTTGATTGTTCTAGAACACAGGTGAGGTAGCAGCAGTGTACTGTTCATGTGAATCCTATTGATATTGGCCGTTGGATTTAGAAGATCAACGGTTAAGATTGATGTTCTTAGTCCTACTTGAAATTTTTATACTATATAGTAGTATAGATATAGATATAGATATAGAAACCCGCGTGGAATGCGAGAAACCAACTCCGGCCACATACGTCTGTCAGGAGCAGGACGCCGGCCAAGCTCCTCCTTCCACCATTTTGTCCACTCTTTCGGCGGCATTGGACGAGCAAGAAGAGCATTTCTCCGGCATAAAAGCCGTCTAGGTGACCCGCCGAGCCCGGCAGCTCGCTTATCCACCTACCTATCCTAGCCCGTCAGAGGTAGTTGTCGCACTAAGCCAGCGCGTGGTTCCGCAGCTGGCCTCTCCAATACAGATCAAGGAAGAGTGCCGACTTGCTCCACGCCGGCTTGTCGGGGAGCACGGCGGCACGGGCATCATCGCTGCCCTCGCCGCCGCCGCGTCGTACAGCGCTTCCAGTGTCTGTGACTGCGCCATCTGCCGTCGACGCGCACGTAGCCGCGACATACAGGCAGAGAAAGATGCTGCCACGAATGTCAATGAGGTGATGCGGCTACGCGGATGTGGACGAGGTGACGGGCAGCACGTCCTCGCCCGCCGCCATCATTGAGGAAAAGTAGAACACGGGAGGCTGGCGCCAATTGTATCCCATGAAGGCCACCGCCGACCGGTGTCTTGCTCGATTCTTCTTCTGCCGGATGCTGGAGGAGGACAAAGAGATCGTGCAGCGACCATTTAGTTTAGGTATTTTAATTCTACCAGTCTGGTTGTAATGGGAGTATTATAGGTAGTATCATGCATGCCAACTACTCCCTCCGTTCCTAAATATAGGAGTATTATAAGAGCATGGTTAATAGTATAACCAGCTGATGGCTACATGACACTGCCACGTCATATATAGCCAACCTTGTAGCCTTCAAGTAAAATACTCCCTCCGGCTAGGTGTCATCTTACGAAAACCAAATAATCCCAAAATACTTAGGCGTGGTGCATTAACTTCTACATCGTTTCTTGTTTCTTGACATATCAACCAAAGAGATGTGGGTGTGCATGTTTTTAATGACTTGAGACTAGCAAACACGACATGCAGTGGTTAGTTCATTGCATGCAATGCTATGAATTAGCAAATAAACGTTAAGTTCTCTTGTCTCTTCCGAAAGTCAAACAATGATGATGGTACTACTGTCGATAGTGTACGTACTAGTAAGCAAAGCTTCTCCTCGTTTGCGAGTAGACCGGACACATCAAAAGTAGTGCATTAGTCTCCAAAAAGGGTTGACCATGTCCATGGCTACCATCTCGTGCTCCGTCATTCAGTGTGTGCTTCTCTCCGTTCTGTGAATTGACGGGACACATCAAATTTAATACGTATTCAGTACTCTCTCCAAAAAGGGCCGACCATGTCCATCAGTACATGGCTACCATCCCGTGCTCCGTCATGGAGTACATGTAGTATTCACGTGCCATCGAGGAGGAATAATATTACGTAGTATTAGGTGCTATCATAGTGCATGACTCACTTACGCACTGCTTATCTTCATTTTCTTGCATGACACGTGAACCTTGATGCTAGATGTCCCGCGTGTTGGCAAAAGGATGAACAAAGCTCATGTAAAAAAAGAGTGGAAGAACGTAGATTCCCGACGACCGATAAGGAACAAGGAACCTCGTGGTGGAGCGTCTGCACTCATAGTATTTTATATTATTTAGCGATATAAAATCAACCAATCATCTCCACAGTAGACCGGAAGAGTACGAAACACGGCAGCCTAGTGTAGTTACATCATACTGTACGTGGCCAACCCACGCTATCACCATATTTCTTAGCCTCCGTGTGACACCTAGCTCTAGTAATTCACCAGCCCGTATCGCTTCTCGCTCCTCGTCTCTCTCAAAGTGCGGCAGGCTGGCGTTTTTGCCGTCTATTGAGGTCAGTTAACTCATCACATGTTAGCGACATGCCAAGAGCATTCTCAAAAATTACTGAACTCTATTGTTATGCCAAGAAGAGGAAGCGCTTTGACCGATGGACCAAACGAGACAGACGTGCCGTGCCGTGAGTGGGTCCAGTTTCTCGTTTTGAACTTGTTTGGTGTAGTAGTAACACTTGGTTTTGACTATTGGTAAGATTTTATATACTCCCTCCGTCTAGTGAATAAGTCATCTTAGATTGTGCACCGTGACCAAGGAAGAGGGGAAAATGAGAGAAATTAATATTTATTTGCTAATTAATAGCATTGCATGCAATGAACTAACCATTGCATGTCGTCTTTGGTAGTCTAAGTCATTGAAAACATGCACGCCCCACATCTCTTATTGGTGGATATGTCAAGAAACAAGAAACAAGGTGGGAGTTAATGCACCACGCCTAAGTATTTTGGGATTATTTTGTTTTCGTAAGGTGACTTATACACCTAGACGGAGGTAGTAGGGCCTAATGTATTCTTCGAGGATGCCTTTGACTATTGATAAGATTTTATACAATTTGAAAATTATATCATTCGAAGATCCTTTCATGTTCCGTTTTCAAAAAGAAAAAAGATCCTTTCACGTACGAATTTGACTGTATGCTTTGAGCAACTTGCATGTCCTATACTGCTCCTGTTTGGATACTCTAACTTAGCTAGCGGTTAGACTAACTCATGACTAACCCTGAACTAACTATAGCCAAAGAGGTGTTTCGATGACAGGGTTAGATTGACAATAAATGCACTTGATGAAGAGAGAAAAGTGATTTTTCAGTGGGCCCAAGGAGGTACTTACTGTGGGAAAGGTGAAGTGATGGTTGCTTCGCCCAAGCAACTTATTACTCTAGGAATATGGGAGTACCTGCGGATTCAAGGAATAGAGAAATGATGGTTGCTTCGTCCGAGCAACTTACTGTGGCGAAGGTGTGGCTCTGTGATTTGACTTCTCACTAGTCATTACTAATGCGGCGCAATGACCAGGGTGAATCTTTCCCTGTAGTTGTGCACTCAATATTGCTGCACGGCAGGTGGAGCCAGATGAAGGATGTCCCACATGTCGGCGAAACGAAGTTGAATTGTTTTTGGCATTCTGTCAATCCTTCAGGATTTGTTTATACGTATGCATAATTTTAATGAAATTGTACTATGATGATATGAAGGTTTCAACTTTGGTTCCTGCAGGAAAAAAATGTTTCAACCTAGGATTCATGTGTCCTCTTGCCTCAAGATTATCTCGTTACAACATTCCATCAAATACAAATGAAACTACCATGGCTGCTAATGCATCTCAATGGTTCGCAGATCAGCGCCAATATTCACATCACAACTAAAGACAAAGTTGTGAGAAGGTGTACAAATAAATAAAAATAGATAATTGATAGATGTTGTTCATAGGCATGGGTCCATTTCCTAGGCATAGTGTTCATTGCTTGGCAGCTAGTTTCACCCAGTGTTGTAGCCAAAAAGGGGGTGTACGGAGGACACAACAATCCGATCATTTTGTGCAGCTCCGCTAAAATCGAGCTAACCATCCCTGTTTGCAAAGATATCTTGCCAGTGTGATTACAATAATAGTGGAACTAGATGATCAAACATAACACACACAAATAGAAGTCGATCACCTCTGCGATATCTCTTTAGGACTAACTACTTGTTGGAGAAGATTAGGCAGGATTTGGATGAGGAGGATAGCAAAACCAATCTCCCTTTCTGTAGTCCCACAGAAATGTAAAAATGTTGCCCGCGTGACATTTTGGCAGAACTGCACAAAACACTCTTAAGAAAAAAGTGATTTGTGCAGTTCACCAAAAGGTCGCAATAGCAACAAGGTGAAATGGCTAGCCCTATTTGCAAAAAAGAGGTAGAAAGGAAACAACTACTAGCGAATAACGCGAGTTGAAGACACATACACCGACAAAAAATAAGCATATTCCATGTAATAAGGGAAAGATAGCAGCATGGTGGTTTATCAAAAATGGTTTGAGGACGAGATTGCAAGATGGAAAGTACACCAGCCGAGATACGTTTTAAGCAAATAACTAAAGAAGATCCACATGTAGAGATGGGCATTTGAGCAAGGCCAGAGAAAGTTGTACCTGAGGGTCATCAGCATGTTACTAGGAGGGCGCCGGCGGCCGGGATCTGCCCATACTGCGGCAACGAGCAACCGGCAAAGGCCCTACCACGCCAGAGCTTGGTTAGAGAGAACGGCAGGTGATAACCCACAAGTATAGGGGATCGCAATAGTTTTCGAGTGTAGAGTATTCAACCCAAATTTATTGATTCGACACAAGGGGAGCCAAAAAATATTCTCAAGTATTAGCAGCTGAGTTGTTAATTCAACCACACCTGGAAACTTAATATCTGCAGCAAGGTATTTAGTAGCAAAGTAATATGATAGTAGTGGTAATGGTAGCAAAAGTAATGTTTTTTGGTTTATAGTGATTGTAACAGTAGCAACGGAAAAGTAAATAAGCGAAGAACAATATTGGAAAAGCTCGTAGGCATTGGATCGGTGAAGGAGAATTATGTCGGATGCGATCGATCATGCAACATTTATAACATAGGGTGACATAGAACTAGCTCCAGTTCATCAATCTAATGTAGGCATGTATTTCGAATATAGTCATACGTGCTTATGGAAAAGAACTTGCATGACATCTTTTGTCTTACCCTCCCGTGGTAGCGGGGTCCTATTGGAAACTAAGGGATATTAAGGCCTCCTTTTAATAGAGCACCGGACCAAAGCATTAACACATAGTGAATACATGAACTCCTCAAACTACGGTCATCACCGGTAATGGTCCCGATTATTGTCACTTCGGGGTTAACGGATCATAACACATAATAGGTGACTATAGACTTGCAAGATAGGATCAAGAACTCACATATATTCATGAAAACATAATAGGTTCAGATCTGAAATCATGGCACTTGGACCCTAGTGACAAGCATTAAGCATAGCAAACTCATAGCAACATCAATCTCAGAACATCATGGATAGAAGGGATCCAACCCTAACAAAACTAACTCGATTACATGATAAATCTCATCCAACCCATCACCGTCCAGCAAGCCTACGATGGAATTACTCACGCACGGCGGTGAGCATCATGAAATTGGTGATGG
Source organism: Triticum dicoccoides (assembly GCF_002162155.2). Lineage (NCBI taxonomy): Eukaryota > Viridiplantae > Streptophyta > Magnoliopsida > Poales > Poaceae > Triticum > Triticum dicoccoides. The sequence goes on along the minus strand of NC_041384.1, from coordinate 225,747,921 downwards.
AGGAAGGTTGATGATGACGATGGCGACGGATTCCCCTCTCAGGAGTCCCGAACGGACTCCAGATCAGCCCTCCCAAGAGAGTTTAAGGCTTGGCGGCGGCTCCTTATCATAAAACGCGATGAATCCTTCTCTCTAATTTTTTTCTCCCCAAACACGAATATATGGAGTTGGAGTTGAGGCCGGTGGAGCGTCAGGGGGCCCACGAGGCAGGGGGCGCACCCCCCACCCTCATGGACAGGGGGTGGGCCCCCTGACGTGGATCTTTCTTCCATTATTTTTTATATATTCCAAAAGTAATCTCCATTGATTTTCAGGTCATTCCAAGAACTTTTATTTCTGCACAAAAATAACACCATGGCAATTCTGCTGAAAACAGCGTCAGTCCGGGTTAGTTCCATTAAAATCATGCAAGTTAGAATCCAAAACAAGGGCAAAAGTGTTTGGAAAAGTAGATACGACGGAGACGTATCAACTCCCCCAAGCTTAAACCTTTGGTTGTCCTCAAGCAATTCAGTTGATAAACTGAAAGTGATAAAGAAAAACTTTTACAAACTCTGTTTGCTCTTGTTGTTATAAATATGTAAAGCCAACATTCAAGTTTTCATCAATGGTTATGAACTAACCATATTCACAATAACATTTAGGTCTCATGTTTACTCATATCAATGGCATAATCAGCTAGGAGCAATAATAACAAATCTCAGATGACAACACTTTCTCAAAACAATCATCATATGATATAACAAGATGGTATATTGCTAGCCCTTTCCGAGACCGCAAAACATAAATGCAGAGAACCTTTAAAGATCAAGGACTGACTAGACATTGTAATTCATGGTAAAAGAGATCCAGTCATAGTCATACTCAATGTAAACTGACAGTAATGGATGCAAATGACAGCGGTGCTCTCCAACTGGTCCTTTTTAATAAGAGGATGATGACTCAACATAAAAGTAAATGGATAAGCCCTTTACAGAGGGAAGTAGGGATTTGTAGAGGTGATAGAGCTCGATTTTGAAATAGATATGAATAATATTTTGAGTGGTATACTTTCGTTGTCAACATAACAACCAAGAGATCTCTATATCTTCCATGCTACACACATTATAGGCGGTTCCCAAGTAGAATGGTAAAGTTTATACTCCCCCACCACCAACAACAACCAATCCATGGCTTGCCCGAAACAACGGGTGCCTCCAACTAACAACAATCTTGGGGGAGTTTTGTTTGCAATTATTTTGATTTGATTTGAGCATGGGACTGGGCATCCCTGTGACCAGCCATCTTCTCGTGAATGAGGAGCGGAGTCCACTCCTCTTGAGAATAACCCGCCTAGCATGGAGGATACAGACAGCCCTAGTTGATACATGAGCTATTCGACCATACAAAACAGAATGTTTGTTTGAAGGTTTAGAGTTTGGCACATACAAATTTACTTGGAACGACAGGTACATACCGTGTATAGGAAGGTATGGTGGACTCATATGGAATAACTTTGGGGTTTATGGAATCGGATGCACAAGCAGTATTCCCGCTTAGTACTAGTGAAGGCTAGAAAAAGACTAGGAAGCGACCAGCTAGAGAGCGACAACAGTCAGGAACATGCATTAAAATTAATCAACACCGAATGCAATCATGAGTAGGATATAATGCACCATGAATATAAATATCGTCGAGGCTATGTTGATTTTGTTTCAACTACATGCGTGAACATGTGCCAAGTCAAGCCACTCGAATCATTCAAAAGAGGATACCACCCTATCATATCACATCACAGCCATTTTAATAGCATGTTGGCATGCAAGGTAAATCATTATAAACTCCTAACTAATTAAGCATGGCATAAGCAACTACAATCTCTAATTGTCATTGCAAATATGTTTCTTTCATAGGCTGAATCAGGAACGATGAACTAATCATATTTACAAAAACAAGAGAGGTCGAGTTCATACCAGCTTTTCTCATCTCAATAAGTTCATCATATAATCATCATTATTGCCTTTCACTTGCACGACCGAACGGTACGGAGGATAATAATAGTGCATGTGCATTGGACTAAGCTGGAATCTGCAAGCATTCGATTCAAGAGAGAAGACATGGTAATATGGGCTCTTTGTTAGATCAACAATAATGAGCGACTCAACTTTTTCATCATGGTCTTCTCCTCTCGACCCCCAAAGGAAAGAAAAGAAATAAAACTAACTACACGAGAAAGCTCCCAACAAGCAAAAGAAGAACGAGAAATCTTTTTGGGTTTTCTTTTTAATTACTACTACTACAAGCATGGAAAGTAGACTAGCTAAAAGCTACAACTAATTTTTTTGGGTTTTTCTTAAGGTTTTTCAAACACACAAGAAGAAAGCTTAAAAAGAAAATAAACTGGCATGGATGATACAGTGAAAAAGTATGAGCACCGACAACTGGCATGAGTGTGTGAACATGAATGTAATGTCGGTGAGAGATATGTGCTCCCCCAAGCTTAGGATTTTGGCCTAAGTTGGTGTATGCCCATGGATCAAAGTTGTAGTTGGGGTCGTACTCAGATGAAGTGGCAATTGCCTGATGAGCTGCAGCTTGGAGGCAAGCTGCCTCCGCCCTCCTCTCATACTCGGTCGCCTCCTCCCTGGTTATAACATATCTCCCTTTTGCCTGAAAGTCAAAGAAAGCAGGAGCAGGGAGAGCGACGTGATATGTGTGTCGTCTGTCGAAGATTAGTCGGTACTGGAGGAACTGATTGTTCCTCTCAACAAACTGATGACGAGCCATGGAATTATAATCTAAATAAGCAGGTGGCAACTCAATATCATCTCCATGAATGGGTATCTCAAGAAAATCAGCTAAACCGGTTGCATAAATTCCACCAAAGAAATCTCCATCAATACTATTATTATGCAACCTACGTGCAACAATGGCCCCCAAATTATATTGTCTATCTCCTAATACAGCACTCTTGAGAACACTAAGATCTGGCAAACACATGTGACATGCCTCATCCATACCATTTATGCATCTACCTATGAAGAGAGCAAAATAATGAATGGCAAGAAAATGAATGCTCCCTATGGTAGCTTGTGTGATTTCCCTAGATTCCCCCACAGTTATACTAGCAAGAAAGTCCTTATATTAAGATTTGCGAGGTTCACTAACATTACCCCACTATGGGAGTTTACAAGCAGTGTTAAAATCTTCTAAGTCCATGGTACAAGATTTACCATAAAGATCAAACAGGACAGTTTGAGAATTGTGTGATGATGAAAATTTAAACCTTCGCACAAATGAATCAGTTAAGTAGAGGTACTGACGGCACTTTTCTGCCACGAAGCTCTCAAGATCAGCATTATGCACATATGCATCAAATTCCTCCTTGATTCCTGCTCGAACCATGAAGTCCTCTGATGGCCATTCACAAGGCCGCACTTGAGCATCTCTTGGTAGTTCATTGTCCGGCTCGCGTATTGCGGGCCTGGGTCCTTGCTTCCTTGGGGAACCACCTTGGTACATTTTCCTAAACATATTGCTTCCATTGAAAAATTTCTGAAATTTTTAGTAACTCAAAAATAAAAGTGAACCAAACTCAACAAAACTGATAGCAACTACTCCCACAAGTGTCTAGAGGCTATATCATGCATTAAAACTACTTTTGACCATATAAATTTGACATGCCAGCTCAAGAACAAGGTCACCTAAGCAGAAAAAGTTTGCAATGAATAAAGCACTAGAACAAAAACTAATTGGATCATTGGAGGAGTCACATACCAAAGAACAATTCCCCAAAGCAGTTTTGTGAATGGAGCTTTGAGCAAGGAGATCGAAAATGGCAGCAAGATGACCAAGAACTCGAGTTTGAGCTAGCTACTGATTTTTTTGGAGGAAGAGGGAGTGTGTGGTGGCTGGAATAAGTGGAGGTGACCCATGTGGCGTCCACGAGGCAGGGGGCGCGCCCTCAACCCTCGTGGGCACGTGGCTGCTCCCGTGTTATGTTCTCAGTGCCAGATATTCTCAAATATTCTAGAAAAAATCATATTTAAATTTCAGGGCATTTGGGGAAATTTTATTTTTGGGGTGTTTTTTATTGCATGAAAAATTCAGAAAACAGACAGAAAAAATACTATTTTTGCTTTATTTAATATAAATAAGAGAAAGTAAAAAGAGGCTACAGAAAGTTGTGTTTTCTAAATTCATCCATATCATGCTCATCAAAAGGAATCCATTAACAAGGTTGATCAGGTCTTGTTAACAAACTCTTGGATCTCCAAGTTTCTTTGGTATTGCACCCTTAAAAGTGTAATTAGCAAGCATGGTGGAAATTTAAGCTTCCGGTATCTTTCTTTTATTAGTAACTATATCTTTCATATATTTAGCATAAGGATTCATTTTAAGCATATCAGCCAAACGCATACGCAAAAAGATAGGTCTAATCATTTCAGCAAAGCTCTCAAAATCCACATAATCCTTTTTCTTGGATGGTTTCGGAGGAAAAGGCATGGGTTTCTGAACCCATGGTTCTCTTTCTTTACCGTGTGTAACATCCCGATTCTCGGAATGTTTAAGAAAAAGTTTTCCAAAAACCAGGGCAAGAAAATTTCATTTGTTTTATTTGTTAACCAAGATTAAATTAGAATTTTAGAATTTAATGGTATTAATTTGAACTAATGTGAACCGAAATTAAAATTTGAGTTTACTTCTTTTCTTCTAGTTGGGCTTTATTTTCTCTTCTTTGGCATATTGAAATATGCGCCTTGAATTTTCTTTGGGTTTCTGAAATTTGTTTGATTGCATGAGCTTCTTTTCCTTCTCTAGATTTCCTAAAACGGAAATCAATTTCTTTTTCCTTTTCTAAATCTCGGCCAAATTTCATCGGACCATTAGATGTGTTCTACCATTTGAATTGTTCACCTATCTTACTCATACTTTCATCCACACGTACATTGTTTCTGGGACAAATCCACCAATACATGCATTTATGCATCTCTCTTCTTTTTCCCGGATTCATCCCATTTAGGCATGATTCGATACACGATTGCTATACCCACACTATGCAATCTAGTTATACAATCGAACATCATGACATGGTATTGACCAAGCACGAGGAATCATTCACTGCTATCATGTATTGACCATACATGCATTTATGTGAGATGTGTAGTGGGTACTACTAGTGGTTAGTACCATAGTTCGTATTAGAACGTTAGTATTGTTGGCAAGCCTTGATTATCCATCATCAACTAAACCCTGTCAATTCATCGAGTCCTCTACTTACCATCCAGTCATGTTATCTCCTTTTGGAATCTCCATCTTGATCAGTATCTTGCCATCCATCCACTCTTAATTTGTTTTGGATATTATTTGGATTTTCTATTGCTTTGGTATTTATTGTTTTTCCTTTGCTATCGTTACGAAGAGTAGGGAGTGACGATGTTGGAGAAGGACATAATCAGGTTATCGAAGGACTCAACAACAAAGGCATGCCTCCTTCTTTGATCATACTTATTATCCTATGGTTTACAAAATTGCATTGAGTTTTATTGTTTCTATGTGCATGCTATTTTAATTCTCGTAGCTAGTGTGTCGATTGACACATTACCCTGATCCGCTTGTCGCCTATTCACTTGACACCTGAGTAGAATTATATAGTATTCTGGTAGAGTAGAAATGCTTAGCCATGCTTATTACCCTATAGGTGCTTTGTTGAATGTCCTTTTAGTCATTGACACTTGAAACTTATTTCTTGAGCTTGCTGAGCTAGGCAAGTTGGCCTTGTTGACCTTCTCTATCCTCTTCTACTCTAGGTGAAACTTACCATCTGAATACTGGCGCGGGCGATAGCTGAATCAAGAATTGAAGGAGCAATTGGCTGCCCTTCACGAGTCGAAGGGGGCAATCAGTTGTCCGTGCCGCATAAGGCCTAATAAGTCTTGGATTTGAAGATTGTGATAACAGTACAGCCACATGCTATATGGGCACTGGCTTGGTCAAGTAAGCTAGTCAGCCTTAGGTGTTGATGTCACCGTACCGCAGACGGGATAGCTGCCCTGCAGGGAGTATCCTCGGCACAGATGGGGGGACCAGTTTGGGGACGTACTCTCAGTTCCGTGCGCCAGACCCGGTGGGCATGCCACATCTTTGGGGGATCTAGTCCAAAGACCTCGTCAAATCTCCCTGCCGGTATACCAGATGATGTACTACGCTAGCGACGGCTATTGGCAACAAGTTGGGATTGTGTCGTGTGGGTAAAGTGTACAACCTCTACAGAGTGTAAAACTATTCGAATTGTCGTGTCCACGGTCAAGGACACCACATGAATCTTTCTTGACATACAGGACTTGTCTTGCTTATTCCCTCTTTACCCCTATTCTTGGAACCTATGAAGAGTGTGAGTTGATCGAGGATCCTCACTTTGATGAAAATTATTCTGGAGATAAAACACATTCTCATCAAAAACTGCTTTTATCCAACTGCTTTATTTGTCAAACAAAATTAACTTTATGCAAATGAGCCATAAAACCTTCCTTTGAAGCCACATGTAGTTATGAGGACCTTCCCCGTGGGAGGCATGTTGAGTGCGTAATGTACTCATGGCAATAATTTTGTTGACAACAGAGTTACCTGGAGACGAAGATGATGACTATGACTACTATGGCGATTTGTAGAAGTGAGGTCACGTGGACTACATCGACTGCCTTTGGCTGAGATGGAGTCGCTACGCATTGTACTTTCCGCTGTTTTTCTGAATGTAATAAATGTGATGAGACATATCGCTAGGTATGTCTTGTGATAATATATATTACTTGTAATACTTTAATGCATTGTGCAATGATATCATTTCACTGTGTTGTCAACAATGATCCTGGAGTTGACAAATATACATAGGAGGATCTGGAAGCTAATTCCGGGTTCTCACAGAAGTGGTAGTAGAGCCGATGTCGACCTAGTCGCATGGCCTTAGTTAAAAATGGAAAGCCTTAGAGACTATTTTCATAAGAAAAACTATTGTTAAAATTATTCTTGTAGTCTTCTCCTTCACTATTTCTCTTCTTAACTTATCTTATTCAAGCAAAGTTTGAAATCTACTTCTCTACCTTGTTCTTTATAGTATGAAACCTTTCCAGCCCTTGGTGTTGAAAAGTCAGAAGTTTCTCAAGACGTGCCAAGAATTTCAAACTTCAACCCCTGAAGGTCTGAGTAGCAACATTTTTTCCAAGAGAAGACACTTTGAGACCTCAAGAAGGCAACAATCATCGGTCATGCTCCAATTGTCAACGTCAAAGATTTTCCCCAAGATTTATTGTGACCAGCCATATAGGATTAGGTTGGTTAACACCTTTGTAGTGATAGGACACGTAGCTAGTAGACACAAAAATATTTTTGTGTGAGTATTGTCTGCAGATATATTTTTTTGGACTTTTCCTATGCAGTCATACTAAAACCCTGTTTGCCAAAAAGAGTTGCTTTTGAGTTTTATCTGGATGGCTTCATGGTTATCTGGTTGTTATATTTTGTTTATCTTTTGGGATATCTCTGCCTTGTTTAGGATTCTTTTACTCCTCTTATGATGTCTCCCTCTTCTCTATAAACCTTGGAGGACAGTCTAAGTGGAAGGAAGCTACAACAACAACTTGGAGATCTATTAGGAAAGTGAACCTTATGGAAAACCTCTTTTAAGTGGGGTAGTAGACGGTGATTTGTGCCGAGGACGAAGTTTTGAAGACCTTCATTCATAAAGAAATAAAATGTTTGCAGACCTTCACCGCACCTACCATAAAGTTCAACCTGAAGAAGAATCAAAGAGTCCAGCCGCACCAAAGCTTGACCTAAAGAAGAAGGGAAGTACCGAAGAATATTCAACAACTTGAGGATGTTGTCAAATTACCATCACCAAGACTGAAGGACTACTTCCAAGCTATGAGCAAGTTGGAGACAGTATCAACAATCAAATTATCTCCAACCAAGACCCCGAAGTTGCTTGCCACCAAGATCAAAATCAATCGTGATTCCATAAGTTACATAGAAGAACTATGTCGAGGGCAAAAGCTAACCCAAACCCATTCTCTTTAGTCAGCCTGAATCTCGGGGACGAGATTCCTTTTAAGGCGGTAGACTTGTAACATCCCGATTCTCGGAATGTTTAAGAAAAAGTTTTCCAAAAATCAGGGCGAGAAAATTTCATTTGTTTTATTTGTTAACCAAGCTTAAATTAGAATTTTAGAATTTAATGGTATTAATTTGAACTAATGTGAACCGAAATTAAAAATTGAGTTTACTTATTTTCTTTTAGTCGGGCTTTATTTTCTCTTCTTTGGCATATTGAAATATGCGCCTTGAATTTTCTTTGGGTTTCTGAAATTTGTTTGATTGCACGAGCTTCTTTTCCTTCTCTAGATTTCCTAAAACGGAAATCAATTTCTTTTTCCTTTTCTAAATCTCGGCCAAATTTCATCGGACCATTAGATACGTTCTACCATTTGAATTGTTCACCTATCTTACTCATACTTTCATCCACACGTACATTGTTTCTGAGACAAATCCACCAATACATGCATTTATGCATCTCTCTTCTTTTTCCTGGTCACATGGGCCTAGCCCATGTATTTTTCCCACTCTTATTTTCCTCCTTCCCTCCTTCCTCATGGGCCTTGCCGATCTGGGCCATCTCACTCACCCGGGAGCGAGCTTCCTCTCCTTTTTTACGTTCCCAATCTACAGAATGGAAACAACCACCATAGGAAACGTTCAGCCATGATGAAAACCCCTCCTCCAACTCCTTTAATTGCTACCGTTTCGAAATCTGTAGATAAATAAATTGGTCCATCTCTCCCACGAGCGAACGCCTCTTCTCATCCTCTCATGTGTACGCGTGTATGCTCACAGAGACCAAACTACAACATCTTGAGCGATTCATCTCCTGCCTCCTCCTTTTAACTCCCCTCTCCCTTGGTTGTTTCCACAAATTGAGGACATCTTCATGTGCGCCTCCACCTCCTCTTACAATTCCCTACCACCTCCTGCCATCTCCCTTCTCTGTTCTTCCCAAATTCATCCACGAAATGATGCTGCTCCATGGACGCGAGTGCTCGTTCCCGGCAACTCAGAGCACCTCCATCCTTTCCCTTGCACCAGGAACTTCCCTTCCTCACCATGGATCCATTCAGAGAAGAAAGACCGGGATCCGTTGACCACACGCGAAGAATTTCACATGTGCGTCTACACTGTTCTTCAACTTCACCACACCGTTCCATCCAACTCGGTGAGCCTCTGCCTAATTCCTTTTATACGCGTACTATTTCGTACGTGTAGTACGCTGTAGACATCTCTTTACATCCTATGATGGTAGTTGGCCGGGCCAATTTCGTCATGTCCATGAACCGGAGGCCATCCGATGGTATTCATATTTTTCTTAATTTTCATTTGTCATATGACTTCGCACCCCATAGATGAAATATCCCATAGGTCTTTCGTAACCCCGTGGAGGAGTTAGGTTACTTATTTGGTCAATTGGGTGTGGTGTAGATTTTATTGTTCGTTGATCGGTGATATTTTTGTTTGTTTGTTAAAATACATTATTTATCGTATGCTCATGACATGCTCAGGAATCACTCCTTATTATTCCATAATTATAGGAGTTAGATGTGATTGATTAGATTTATTGTAAGGAATTATTTTATTATTTCTTATAGTTTTGTATGGTGTCTCATGTTGTTATTTTCTTTTTAGATAATGTAGTTCTCTTTTGTGCACGTGTACAAAATTTGATGAATGATCACCAAGCTTATAATTTCATAGAATTATTCTAAGCTTTGCTTTCTTTATCGAGTCATGGAATATTTCATGTTTTAATTGGTTCCTTTTGTTTAGCATGAATATATATTAGATATGTTTTATATATTTGTTCTCACACATGTTATGTTTTTTATTGATTTGAAATCATGCCATATCTATGATAGTTCTTCAGGTAATTATTGTGTGTGTTTCTATGTAGTTTCTTTATGCTAGACGTCAAATGAAAGGCTTTACTATGGGGAACTAGTATATTGTAGTTTGTTGTATAGCTCGTGATTGCCAAGTGGTTCCTCTTATTTTGTAGACATACAAGATTGCTCGGTTTGATGATTTATGTCATGGTCGTATTTGTATTCTCATATTTAGAATTCATTCCTGTTGCATATAACTTAGTTTCTTACATCGTGGCAACTGTAATGTGTGTTTATTTTTTCTTAGTTTATTACCATGCCATGTTTGCAATTTCTTAAAGTAGAAAGCATTCTTTATTGAATGTTTCCCATGCATGTGTTATGTCATCGCTAGTTTATACTTTATGATCACGCATATGGTTAGTCTTTGCTTGGTAGAGATACATGCTAGTAGTGAATGATTCCTCATGCTTGGTCAATACCATGTCATGATGTTCGATTGTATAATTAGATTGCATAGTGTGGGTATAGCAATCGTGTATCGAATCATGCCTAGTTGACTGTCCTATGTTGGTGCAAGTGTATGTTGTACTATATAGAAAATGCATGACATTTCTGTTATTCTTGCTTTGTTATTTCATTGCTTGATTTCATTGATGCAATGACCTCGATGTTTACTTGCTTAGTATGATTTACCCCTCGTGCTTCTATGGAGCAACTAGCATGATAATGTTGTGTGCTAACGGCATGCTCGATGTTTGGTTAGCGTATATCAACTAAGTTATGTTGTTATTATGAGTGTATTGTATTGGTAGCATAACGGGTAGCATATGTAATGATATTCCATGCTTATGAGTATATATCTAGTCGTTGCATTGTTATACGCCTAGACATCTTTCATGCAAGTGATGTTTCATGTCTTATTATACTACCATGTGTTATAATTGTTTCAATAGTCCATCTCATGTTCAAGATATTTTACCTTTCATATTAGTTGAGTTGTGCCTTCCTCATATGCTTAATGCGCATAGTTTGCTTTGTTGTTTAAGCATGTGTGGGTAATCTTGTTACTAGTAGTTATTGGATATCTGTTCTTTCTTACTTAAAGAGCATGTACTACTTTAGTATCTTCTCATGATCACTTGTATGTTTGATGCTTGTGGTTTTAGTTAAGATCTCTTTATGATTCTTTATTCACATGCCTTGTATGATACGTGCCATATTATTGTATTGTTTATTTTCTTCCTAGCGTTGTGTTGGCTCTTGATATAAGAGTTCTTCTTAATATTACTTATGGATGATGTTTATACATTGCTTGTTGTTAACCATTAAAATATTTGGATTCCTCCAAATATTTATTCTTGGTTGATTACCACATTTAATCATATCATGTCTAGGATAGTTGTTCATCCACTTGTTCCATGTGTTGTATAGTTCTTGTTGATTGTTTGACAAATGAATTTGTTAGATATAACGGTGTTGATCCCATTTTATTTTAATAATGTTTTAGGTCTAAACCTAAATCAATTCAATTCATTTTATGGAATGATATTTGATTGCTTAACTAGTATGGCTTATAATGTTGGTTTGGTTGTCATATAGAATACTTGCTTGCTAATAACCATTGTAAATATTTAGATTCTATCTAAATATTTATTTTGGTTAACTTTTACTTTATCATGCCATGATTATGATTGTGTACTATGCAAAGGACGGTTCCTTTTCATGTGTGTTGATGCCATTGTTTTTTATATAGTTAGGTCAGATGTGTAGTGGGTACTACTAGTGGTTAGTACCATAGTTCGTATTAGAACGTTAGTATTGTTGGCAAGCCTTGATTATCCATCATCAACTAAACCCCGTCAATTCATTGAGTCCTTTACTTACCTTCTAGTCATGTTATCTCCTTTTGGAATCTCCATCTTGATCAGTATCTCGCCATCCGTCCACTCTTAATTTGTTTTGGATGTTATTTGGATTTTCTATTGCTTTGGTATTTATTGTTTTTTCTTTGCAATCGTTACGAAGAGTAGGGAGTGACGATGTTGGAGAAGGACATAATCAGGTTATCGAAGGACTCAACAATGAAGGCATGCCTCCTTCTTTGATCATACTTATCCTATGGTTTACAAAATTGCATTGAGTTTTATTGTTTCTATGTGCATGCTATTTTAATTCTCGTAGCTAGTGTGTCGATTGACACATTACCCTGATCCGCTTGTCGCCTATTCACTTGACACCTGAGTAGAATTATATAGTATTCTGGTAGAGTAGAAATGCTTAGCCATGCTTATTACCCTATAAGTGCTTTGTTGAATGTCCTTTTAGTCATTGACACTTGAAACTTATTTCTTGAGCTCGCTGAGCTAGGCAAGTTGGCCTTGTTGACCTTCTCTATCCTCTTCTACCCTGGGTGAAACTTACCATCTGAATACTGGCGCAGGCGACAACTGAATCAAGAATTGAAGGAGCGATTGGCTGCCCTTCACGAGTCGAAGGGGGAAATCAGTCGTCCGTGCCGCATAAGGCCTAATAAGTCTTGGATTTGAAGATTGTGATAACAGTACAACCACATGCTATATGGGCACTAGCTTGGTCAAGTAAGCTAGTCAGCCTTAGGTGTCGATGTCGCTGTATCGCAGATGGGTAGCTGCCCCGCGGGGAGTATCCTCGGCACAGATGGGGGGGACCGGTTTGGGAACGTACTCTCAGTTCCGTGCGCCAGACCCGATGGGCATGCCACATCTTTGGGGGATCTAGTCCAAAGACCTCGTCAAATCTCCCTGCCGGTATACTAGATGGTGTACTATGCTAGCGACGGCTAGTGGCAACAAGTCAGGATTGTGTCGTGTGGGTAAAGTGTACAACCTCTGCAGAGTGTAAAACTATTCGAATTGTCGTGTCCACGGTCAAGGACACCACATGAATCTTTCTTGACATACAGGACCTGTCTTGCTTATTCCCTCTTTACCCCTATTCTTGGAACCTATGAAGAGTGTGAGTTGATCGAGGATCCTCACTTTGATGAAAATTATTCTGGAGATAAAACACATTCTCATCAAAAACTGCTTTTATCCAACTGCTTTATTTGTCAAACAAAATTAACTTTATGCAAATGAGCCATACAACCTTCCTTTGAAGCCACGTGTAGTTACGAGGACCTTCCCCGCGGGAGGCATGTTGAGTACGTAATGTACTCATGGCAATAATTTTGTTGACAACAGAGTTACCTGGAGACGAAGATGATGACTACGACTACTATGGCGATCTGTAGAAGTGAGGTCACGTGGACTACATCGACTGCCTGTAGCTGAGATGGAGTCGCTACGCATTGTACTTTCCGCTGTTTTTTTGAATGTAATAAATGTCATGAGACATTTCGCTAGGTATGTCTTGTGACAATATATATTACTTGTAATACTTTAATGTATTGTGCAATGATATCATTTCACTGTGTTGTCAACAATGATCCTGGAGTTGACAAATATACACAGGAGGATCTGGAAGCTAATTCCGGGTTCTCACACCGTGCTTCCTAGCAACAAAGTCTCTCTTATCATAACGTTGATTCTTTGATTTGGGTTATCAAGATCAACAGCAGGTTCAATTTCTACCTCATTATCATTGCTATATTGAGCATCAACATGAACATCATCATTAACATTATCACTAGGTTCCTGTTCATTACCAGATTGTGTTTCAGCATCAGAAATAGAAATATCATTGGGATTCTCATGTGTGTCAACAACAGGTTCACTAGAAGCATGCAAAGTCCTATCATTTTTCTTTTTATTCCTCTTAGAAGGACTAGGTGCATCAACATTAGCTCTCTGGGAATCTTGCTCAATTCTCTTGGGATGGCCTTCAGGACACAAAGGTTCCTGAGTCATTTTACCACCTCTAGTCATAACTCTAACAGCATTATGATTCTTCTTATTATTTAATTCATTGAGTAAATCATTCTGAGCTTTAAGCACTTGTTCAACTTGATTTTTAACCATAGAAGCATGTTTACTAATAAGTTTAAGTTCACCTTTAACATTAGCCATATAATCACCCAAGTGTTCAAGCATGTCAGCATTGTATTTCAATTGTCTACCAACATAAGCATTGAAGTTTTCTTATTTAACCATAAAGTCATCAAACTCATCCAAGCATGGGCTAGCAAACTTAGTAAATGGGAATTCATATTTATCAAATATATAGAGAGAGTTTACCTTTACTACCTGTGTCGGGTTATTAAGACCATGTATTTCTTCAACAGGCGGCAAATTAAGACCATGTATTTCTTCAATAGGTGGTAAATTCTTAACATTTTCAGTTTTAATACCTTTTTCTTTCATAGATTTCTTTGCCTCTTGCATATCTTCAGGACTGAGAAATAGAATACCCCTTTTCTTCGGAGTTGGCTTAAGAGTTGGTTTAGGAAGTGTCCAATTATTTTCATTAGTCAACATATTATTCAATAGAAATTCAGCTTGATCAACAGTTCTTTCCCTGAAAACACAACCAACACAACTATCCAGGTGGTATCTGGAAGCATTGGTTAGTGCATTATAAAAGATATCAAGTATTTCATTTTTCTTGAGAGGATGATCAGGCAAAGCATTAAGTAATTGGAGAAGCCTCCCCCAAGCTTGTGGGAGACTCTCTTCTTCAATTTGCACAAAATTATATATTTCCCTTAAGGCAGCTTGTTTCTTATGAGCGGGGAAATATTTAGCAGAGAAGTAATAAATCATATCCTAGGGACTACGCACACAACCAGGATCAACAGAATTAAACCATGTTTTAGCATCACCATTTAATCAGAAAGGAAATAACTTAAGGATAAAGTAATAGCGAGTTTTCTCATCATGTGTAAAGAGGGTGGCTATATCATTTAATTTAGTAAGATGTGCCAGAACAGTTTCAGATTCATAGCCATAGAAAGGATCAGATTCAACCAAAGTAATTAACTTAGGATCGACAGGGAAATCATAATCCTTATCAGTAATAAAGATAGGTGAAGTAGAAAAAGCTGGGTCATATTTCATTCTAGCATTCAAAGACCTTTCTTTAAGCTTAGCTAATAATTTCTTAAGATCAGATCTATCATTGCAAGCAAAGAAGTCTCTAGCAGTTTCTTCATCATAACATAACCCTCAGGAACAACAGGCAATTCATATCTAGGGGGAGAATCTTCATCATCACTTTCATCAATATTATCAGATTCAATAATTTAATTCTCTCTAGCCCTAGCAAGTTGTTCATCAAGAAATTCACCTAGTTGCACAGTATTATCAAGCATAGAAGTAGTTTCATCATAAGTATCATGCAAAGCAGAAGTGGAATCATCAATAACATGCGACCTATCGGAACCAATAGCATGTGTAGGTGTCGCAAGTTTACTCAAAACAGAAGGTGAATCAAGTGCAGAGCTAGACGACAGTTCCTTACCTCCCTTCGTAGTTGAGGGAAAAATCTTGGTTCTTTGATCTTTCAAGTTCTTCATAATGATAAGCAGATATAAATTCCAAGTGACTCAAAGAATAGAGCTATGCTCCCCGGCAAAGGCACCAGAAAATAGTCTTGATAACCCACAAGTATAGGGGATCGCAACAATTTTTGAGGGTAGAGTATTCAACCCAAATTTATTGATTCGACACAAGGGGAGCCAAAGAATATTCTCAAGTATTAGCAGCTAAGTTGTCAATTCAACCACACCTGGAAACTTAATATCTGCAGCAAGGTATTTAGTAGCAAAGTAATATGATACACTACTAGGAAAAGGCCTACTAATGGCGCACCTAATTTGGCCATTAATGGCGCATTAGTGGTGCGCCATTAGTAGCACGCCATTAGTATATTTTACTAATGGCGCACCACTGGTGCGCCATTAGTATCTGGTATACTAATGGTGCACCTCAGATGCGCCATTAGTATATACAATAGTGCGCCATTAGTATGCCTCCCAGGGGGCCATGTATACCCAGGTGCTTTGGCATACTAATGGCGCACGACAACAAGATGCGCCATTAGTAACTTCGGCATACTAATGGCGCACTGTTTAATGATGCGCCATTAGTATCCTTTGGCATACTAATGGCGCACTATGATGTGATGCGCCATTAGTATGAATATTAGATTTTTTTTATTTTTTAATTTTCTGTTTTTTGCACAGGTTACAAAATGTATAATTGGACAAAATATAGATAGCATACATCAACAACAGATTCATCGAATACAATAGAAGATTAGTCTCTGAATACAATTCATCATTTTAGTCTCCGAATACAATTCATCATATTAGTCTCCGAATTGAAAAGACCGAACAAAGATAGAACATTATATTACAAGTCTCGAGACCGCGAGTTTGTCTTCACATTACAAGTCGATATAAATCATCTAAACTACCATCACATAGAAGAGAGCTGCGGTCATCACGATGAGCATCATCACGATGAAACTCGTCTTCATCCGGTTCCTCCAACGCTCCCTCCCCTCTCCCGCTAGATAGCGGGCGTATCTAGATTCGGCCTCGGCCCTAGTGGCGTACCCTTTGTAACTGTTACCGCTGAATCGGTGAACCTGTCTCCGACACTCCTCCCAGTCGTCGTAGACTCCGAGAACCTTACCCTTGTACACGACATACCACGGCATCGCTATCCAGTAGCCAAACGAAATGTTAGTACCAATTCACAGACAATACATAAGAAATATATAAGTAGGCAACAAAACGATCGGAAGAGAAAAGCAAGACATTAATAGCATCGATTACATCTAAGTTGAACGACTCTCGAAACCAAAGAGACATACTACAAGTTCATTAAAGTTTAATTACAACATGAGCCAATCGATGTTTCAGAACTAGACACAGCATCACTGCTTTCGACTCGACTCAAGGGACCGGAGCGTGGATGAAGCCGCCGTCTATCGTGGGAGTCATGAAACAACGGGCGTTGTCAGCCTGCATTTGTAGGATTGTGTCGATGTCACTGTTGGACGGTTGATTTCTGAGGTAGAACTGCCCCAAGGTACGAAGGACATCTTGATGGATGATTTCCGCAAACTCCGACTGGATGCGAAAGAATTCTTGTCTGATGTCCGCGTCCTGGATTGCCGACACGCTCGTGGCCCAATCTTTGAGTCTACTCGGTAGCAGATGTTGATGATGGTCCCGTACGATCGCCCGCATGTGATGGATGGCGTAGTAGGCACCCTTCTGACCGCCAGGCGGCTGCTTGACGCAGCAGAACATCGTATTGTGGGAGAACACGTGCTTGCCGTACTTACGAATAGGCCTGGTGAAGGTGCCTCCAGATTTGACGTAGCCGGGGAGAACATCATCAAGAACCTTCTTGACATTTGTGTAGTCTACGTTCGACTGATGGTCCGGGTCGAAATATGTGGCCATGGAATATTTGGGGCTTAGGAGGATGAGTGTGCAATGTGTGTCACTGCAGAAAACACGGAATGTTAAAAGAAAAACGATCAAAATCTAAGAATTCATATGTTACGGGGCGGTTGAGGGGAGGACTTACTCGGGAAAGTAAGGCACGAGGAAATTATCCTTATCTTGGTTTGCCAGAATGACGCCTTCCAGGTAAGAACTCGCGACTTGCCGGTCCCCAGCGCTGCCCAAGATCTTGGCACGCATGTAGAAGGGGTCGACTATCACGATGTCCGGGGTCTTGTCGCGAATGATCCGCATCTCCATACTCAGCGAAAATAGCCGAACGAAGGTGTAGTGCAGCGAGTGAAGGATCAACATAGCGTGGATGTCATCAAACCGCAGGACGATCGTACCCCCGATGGAGTTATCCACAAAGCCCTTGCCCTCTGGCACCTTGGCCGCGAAAACCGGGTATGCCACATCCTTCTCTCCGAGACGCCGCTTCTCCAAAGAAAGAACACTGTCATGCAGACTCCGCATAGCACCGGTTGCAGCATCGAGCATATTTCTCGGTAGCATCGGCCTACCCGCCACATGCACCCTCCTCGAGATATCCTCAGGTGAAGGTGGCCCGTCCTGAGCACGGATCGTACTCGGTGCCGGCTGGCCCGCACCCTTGTTAGTCTTTCTTTTGCGTGCCTTCTTCTTCTCCTGTAATGGGACCGAGTTCTACTCACAGACCGCCTTCTTGAGTGTGTTGGGGCTGATCATATTTCGCACCTCGCCTATCTGAGGCTCGGTGAAGTCGGCAGCTGGAGGCGTCTCCTGAGAAGGAGGCCCCATGAAGTCGCCACCGTACCCATGATCGACAAAGTACTGATCGATGTTGGCAAATGTATCGTCGTCGTCGTCGTTCTGATCCTGTGCCATATGCATGTTTGGATCCAGTGGCATAGGGATGTCCGGCACCGTTGCGGCGGTCTTGCCATGGGGCCGACTTGGCGCCGGCACGACTGGCGGTGTTGTCTTTGGGGTGGTGTCCCCCGCCCCCAAACGAATCTGGCTCTTCGGCCAAAGCAGGGGCCAGCTCAGGCAGGCACTGAGGGTCATCACGTCATCATCGTCGGCCCCGACGGGTCGAATCGGAGGTAACAACTCATCGCAGCCTGGCAGCACCCGAACCAGTTGAACCCTAAACAAGTTGGGTGGCATCTGGGTACCGTGGAACAAGGGGTTGCCCGGTTGAATGATTTTGCCCTTGGCGACATCAACCAACTCGTTGTTCATGAAGTGCAAGAGAGTGCACGGAACGTCGGCGGCGCCCTGCGAAAACATGTAGGGCGTTAGGGATGCCCAGTCAAAGGCAAGGAGATGAAGTCCTCGGCCGAGAGAGGCTTAATTAGTTACCGTGATGATGGCGTCGAGCTCGGCTAATGTCGAGGCACCGCCCACGGCGGGCATGCAGTTGACGGAGGGGCCGCTTGCTCCAAAGGTGCCGGCTGACGTACACCCGGGTGCATTAAGCTCCCGTGCCGGCGTCGGAGGGGCCGCTCCCTGTTGGCCGCCCGCAATCCACGCACTAATCCCCTGGATCAAGGTAGGCACAATGGCGGTGATCGTCGCTCCGAGTTGTTGTTGCACTTGCTCTTGGACAATCTCCGGAATCCGCGCCACCTGTGCCCTGAGTTCTTGAACCTCGCGCGCCTGGCTTTCCGAGCTGGTCTTTTTCTCCTTTCGCCCACCAGTGTTGTAGTATGACGACCATTTTGTCGACAAGCCTTTGCCGGCCACACGACCAGCTGACGTCGGCTTATTGAGCTTATCCTTGTTCTTCATTACATTCAACGCCCTATTTAGAGTGGTGTCCCAAAGGTTGCTCTTAGTCGACCCCGCGCTACTGCTTTCAGTCGCCTGCGGAAGGAATGTGAACCATTTAGAAATTTGGCTTCATTAATTAGAATGCAACCATATGGAGCTAATTACGCGGGGGTGTATTCCTTACCAGAACAAGCTCAAGCGCCCTGGTCTTCGGATCCGTGGTAAGCTCCTTTGTTTTTGGGTCCTTCTTGTACCGGGCCCTGACAAAGTTCCTGGTCTGCTTGTCATCGTATTTATCGAAGAGGGGCGGTAGGCCTTGCTCGGCACGGTCCGCCTCCTCCTTGTCCCATATAGGCTCCGCCACTCTGTAACCGCCGGGACCGAGTGTGTGTTTCCCTAAGTTCAGCTCCCGCATTTCTTTCCCCCACTTACTTGATTCGGAGTTTGCGGTGCTCGAGAAATTGATCTTGAAGTCGTTGTAGTCATCTTCGGTGATCGAAGGATTTTTCTCCTTGATCTTCTCATAACTCTCACCTTTCTCGATCATTCTCTTCACATTGCTTTTCCAAGTAGACAGGGCCTTGCTCATCTTTGTGAGGGCAGCATTGTTCACTTTATTCCCTTTGAGGCTTGTGTTTTCAAATTCAGCGGGGAACTTGTATCGTTCGTGCAACTTTGTGAAGAGGAGGTTGCGCAAATTCCCTCGGTCAGGATGCCTCAGGTTCTCGGTGTTGATCGAGACGGTGCTCCGGAGAATGCACCCGAGCTGAAGCGAGTACCCCTTGACTGTTCGTTCGGGCGCCGTTGGATTCCCGTCGGAGTCCACTTCAGTAACTTCCTCCTTGAGGGTGCGGAGCACGGTCGGGCGCCGGTCCTTCCGTTGCCTCTTCGGTTGGCTGCCATCTGTGCGTGCGCCGCCATCATCAGTGGTGGCATCCTCGGCAGCACCATCAGTGGTGGCATCAGTGGGGTCATCCTCGGCGGTACCATCAGTGGTCTTAGGATCGGTGGGGAAGGCGGTGTCCTCATACAAGTGAGGTTGTTCCTCCATCTCCTGGGACAGCTCCCAGAATATCTTGCCGCCCGAACCCCCGACCTCATCGTTGTTGGCCATGTTTCTCTATAAATAGGAACAAAGTTTGGTCAAAAAGTTGGTTATTGTCAAGGAACAAGATCATGGTCTCATCATTTAGGGTTTGTCGACACCGAGGCATCCTAAAAGCTAAGCTTTTATCATTGAGGGTTTTTCGACACCGAGGCACCCTAAAAGCCTAAGCTTTCATCATTTCGGTTTTTATCGACACCGAGGCACCCTAAAAGCCATGCATTAGTCACAAGTACGCCGGGGCACTTGATCCTACTTAATTAACTACTAAGATACCCCGGCCCATGCATTAGTCACAAGTACCCCATATGTCCTATTTTTAGCAAAGTCATGCTAAAATTCACGGAAAATTTCAGCATGACCTTTGCTGAAAATAGGACATATGGAGTACCAGAATTTGCCGGAATGGAAGTTAATCGACATTCCAGCAAACTCAAGGGCCTCTCGGGTGGACAAGGCAAAAAAGGCCTCCATCACAACATGGAAAATACATTGGCATGTGAAAAAAGGCCTCCATTGCTTAGGATGCACTGCCACTGAAGCATTGGGTACAAGACTGTTACATGAAAGTAAATGCAGCAATTGAAGCAGAGATTGGTGTACAAGCAAGAACAGAGCAAGTTCTTCTTATCCTCTGCAATTATAATAGGAGCCAATCAAATGGATAAAAGGAGAATTGGTTCATTGCAGGCAAGACTGAGCTGAAACAATCAAGGGCTTTGTCAAGCAACCTTCTATGCCAGCAGAGGGTGTCAGAAATAGAGCATGTATTTAATCACTTTGCCACATACACAACAGAAAAAAATACCATAGACAGTACTAGATACTAGCACCACACCACAGGAGCTCCCCTGGGTCATGTGGCCAGGTTACTACAATTTTCAGCAACTGTTAAAGTTTACAGGCAATTGCTCTACAACAGAAAAAGCTGTGATCCTTTACTCCTAATTGACCACAGACAAGCACCAAACTGCTGTCATCAGAAAAATACATGGTGTTGTAGTAATAACAACAAATACTGGCATTAATCTGAAAATGTACACTAGAAAAATGTACACATGCCTATCCAAACAAATCACAAAAAACTGATTGCATAACTCACATTAGCACATCAAAAGCACTTGGACTAGATTAGAACATCCCAAGTAATACTACAAACCATGGACTATACAGATAATCATGATCAAGTTTTACAATCATATCTAAGACTGGAGCTTGCTAATAAAAGGAGCAACTAGCTAATCGTTTTTACCAAAAGTAGGGAGGCTACAAAACCAAGAATAGTAGATAATAGTCCAGGCTGAACTCATGAATAAAAGAAAACTAGGAGTTCATGCAACATAACCATGTATGGACCGAGCTCTAGTTAAATTCTACTAGGAAGATATGCAAACAACACCCAGTTGATACTACAGACGCACTGGTGCTTGAGAAATCAGCATCAGACATGATATCTACGGATTTACTCTGAGAAATTACTATAGTTTACTCATTAGAGCGGTAGAGAGAGAACAACTGCTACTTACTAACAACAAGAACAAGAAATACTGAGTTACTCTAAACCAATATGTAAATGTTAACATCATCTTTCAGTTTGAATTTGGTGATCAAAAAGGACACAAGAATCATGCTTTCTTTGTGTGCATCTTGGTATCCAACGAGCAAGAGATATGTAGAAGATGATGCAAGCGAGATCATTGCTGAGTGATGGCAACCATAGTTAGTTTTAATTCTGAAATTGTGGTAACCACTATTCAGGTTATGGAAAACGAACGAACTTTTCTTCAGTAAACAAGCTAGTGTACATTTTCAGATTAATGCCAGTATTTACCAACCCTCAAAATCTCTCGAAGATCACAGCTGTTCTACATATAGGAATTGTATGTGCAGATGCAAGCAATGGAAGCAATGGCCAAGATGAAGATAGAACATTATCAGGGGATTATCTCACAGGAGGGGAGGCTGTGATTAGCCACAAACTGACAAGAGGGAGCTCACCTGCGCTTGGCGGCAGGAGGGGAGCGGCGATGAGGAGGACGACGAGAGGAGCGGGAGCGCAAGCGCGACGAGGTGGAGCCCGGCGAGGTGGAGCGGCGATGAGGAGCCCGACGAGGTGGAGCACGACGAGAGGAGGACGCGGAGCGGGAGGAGGAGCCCGATGAGGTGGACGGGGCGGTGTGGACGGGGCGGCGTCCGGGCCGCCGGCGACGAGGGGGAGGAAGGGGAGAGGGAGGCGGCGGGGGCACGAGGGCGGCTGCGGCGCAGTGGGTCGGGGCAGCGGCGGCGGCGGCGCGGTGGAGGGAGGGAGAGGGAACTGGCGAGGGGGAGAGGGAAGGGGTGATCGGGCGAAGGGGGAGAGGGAAGGGGGGATCGGGCACAATACTAATGGCGCACCACCCCTCGGTGCGCCATAAGTACATCCATACTAATGGCGCACCTCACCGTGGTGCGCCATTAGTAGTTTTTTTTATTTCTGCTCGAGCCAACAGGTTATCTTCCACCTGACCTGATCCACACCAAGTCCCCTCTACTAGCTCGACTGGTCAGCAGCCAGTTCTCACACCAGGAGGTCCTAGGTTCGATTCCCAGGCTCCACAAATTTTTTTTATGCATTTAAAATGCTTTTTGATACTTATTTGTGTTTAAATATGTTCAAACTTGTTTAAATCATAACAGTAATATTTTTTTTATAAGACAGTAATAATTTTTTAAAAAATATCATCAAACAGTAATGCCGGTGGAGCGGGGGAGGGTGCGGGGGGTCGGCGGCGGCGGTTGAGTAGGGGAGGGGTGCGGGGGGTCGGCGGTGGTGGTTGAGTAGGGGAATCGAGGGTGCGGGGGGTCGGCGGCGGCGGCCGGTGGACCGGGGGGTGCTCGGCGGCGAGGGGGACCGGATCTGGCGAGGTGGGATAGCGATCGAGATGGAGGGGGATCGAGATCGAGTGTCCATGAAATTTAAAAATATTCATGATAGTTCAAAAAGTGCCCATGAAATACAATCGAGAAATGAAGGCTACGATTTAAATACAATCGATCTTAGCTAGCTATTTGTTCACAATCTTCTTGCCCTTCTTTTTCGCAAATGGAGTTCTTCTGTAGAACGGACGTCCTTTAGGTAGGGTGGTCCTGCTTCTTCTTGTGGTGTATGCTGCTACTTCATCATCGTCGTCATGTTCTATCCTTGGGTCGCCATACTTGTCGAAGTCTTGCTCATTGGCTACTCCATCCATTCCGATGGTCTTCCTTTTGCCTCTCCTCACGACAACACGACTGGGCTTTGACGGGTCGGTAATGAAGAAGCATTGGTCCACTTGGGAAGCCAGTACCCATGGCTCATTTTTCGCGGTGACGTTTGCGCCCGCGGTCTTGGATTTGGCTTCGGGTATAACCATGGTGGTGAAATACCGGTCTTCTTTTAGGAAGCTCTTGGCCCATCTAACACGGAACATCGGGACCTTCTCTCCAGCGTAGCTTAGCTCCCAGATCTCCTCGATCCTTCCGTAGTATTTGTCCTTGTCGTTACCGGTGTAGGATTCCATCGTTACCCCGGAGTTTTGATAACCATCGCTCTTCATATCCTTGGCCTCGGTGTAGAATGTGTAGCCGTTGATATCGTACGCCTCATAGGTCATCAGGTTGTGCTCGGCGCCCAGTGACAAGGCGAATATGAGTTGTTCTTCCGCGGAAGAATCCTCATGTAAAGGGTACGACAGAAGCTTCTGCTTGAACCAACGTGTGAAACATGAGTTGTGCTCTTTGAGTATATCTCCGTCCGTCCTCTGTTGGCCTCGGTCATTGTACGTCTTCTTAATAAAGGTTTTGTGCTCTACCACCCAAGGATCAACCACGTCTATGTGTTGTAGCGCAACTAGGTTTGCTCTTTCAAAGTCGGCGAGTCGACCCTCGAAGTCGACATGCATTTCGCGGCGACCCTCACGGTGACCCCATCCAGCAAGCCTGCCGAGGTGCCTGTTGACGGACAGACCAACGGGGTTCTCGATGCCTAGATAATTCGTGCAGTAGGAGATGCACTCTTCGGTCAGAAAGCCCCTGGCTATGCTTCCCTCTGGACGTGACATGTTGCGAACGTATCCTTTGATGACACCATTCATCCTTTCGAACGGCATCATGCTGTGCAGGAACGTCGGCCTGAGTTGGATGATATCGTCCATGATATGGACCAGCAGATGCACCATAACGTCGAAGAATGCGAGCGGGAAGTACATCTCAAGCTCGCATAGTATCACCACGATCTCTTCCTGTAGCCTTCTGAGTTGCCTCACGCCAACAGACTTCCGAGAGATGACGTCAAAAAAGTTGCATAGGCCAAATAGGGTTTCACGGACGTGCGCGTCCATGATCCCACGGATTGCAACTGGAAGTATCTGCGTCATCAGCACATGACAGTCGTGAGACTTCATCCCGCTGAACTTCTGCTTTGCTGGGTCTAGGTATCTGCTTATCTTCCCCGCGTAACCGTAAGGAAGTTTTACTCCTATGAGGCAGGTGAAAAACTGCTCGATCTCCTCCTGACTTAGAGTGAAGCACGCGGGAGGGTAGTCATTTCCGGTCTTCTTGGCCTTCTTGCCTTTGCGACGACTTTCCGTGTCCTGCTTCGCCTCATCATCATCATCATCATATATAGCGTGAAGCTCCTGCTTGATGCCCATTGATTTCAAGTCTGCCCTTGCTTTCGGCCCATCTTTGGTCCTCTCTGGCATGTTGAGCAGGGTACCAAGCAGACTCTCGCACACGTTCTTCGTGATATGCATGACATCAAGGCTGTGAGGCAGACGGTGGATCTTCCAGTATGGCAAGTCCTAGAAAACAGACCTTGTTTTCCATACCTTCAGCAGCGGCTCTGGCGCCTTTCGCTTCTTTCCCGGCTCTGGCGCCTTTTCCTTCTTTCCCGGCAGTGGGCAGTCTTTCCAATTTTTCAACAGCTCGTCTATTTCCTTGCCGCTCCTCGTACGCGGGCGTCCTCGGGGTTCGGTTTCACCATCGAACAGATCCTTGCGTTTTCTCCACGGGTCATCGTCACGAAGCCACCTTCGATGTCCCATGAACACGGTTTTCAAAGACCCGGGATCTTTATCTAGCTAGCGATACGTTGTGTCATCCATGCACCTGACGCATCCAGAAAATCCGTGGACCACCTGCCCCGCGACATATCCATAACCGAGATAGTCGTGCACCGTCATGAGCAGTGCGGCTCTCATAGGGAAATATTCTTTCTCTGTGGCGTCCCACGTATGGGCTGGCGTTTTCCACAGCGTGTCAAGCTCCTCTTTCAGCAGCCCCAGATACAGATTGATGTCGTTCCCTGGTTGTTTCGGTCCTTCAATTAGCATACTCATGTGAATGTACTTCCTCTTCATGCACAACCAGGGTGGATGGTTGTACATCCACACAAACACAGGCCAGGTGCTATGTGTGCTTCTCTGGCTGCCAAACGGATTGACTCCATCGGTGCTCGCGCCCAGCACAATGTTCCTTGGATCGTTCGCAAATTCTGGGTCTTCGAAGTTCAACGCTTGCCACTGGCTCGCATCCTTAGGGTGACTCAGCATCTTGTCTTTTTTATCTATCTCCGGATCATTTGCGTCATCTTCTCGCTTCTTCTCCTCCCTATCCGCGTGCCAACGCAGGAGCTTTGCTACCTTAGGGTCCGCGAAATACCGCTGCAGACAAGGAGTGATCGGAAAGTACCACACCACTTTTCGAGGAGCTTTCTTCCTCTTCTTGTATCGAGTGACGCCGCACACCGGACATATGGTAGACTCCACGTGCTCGTCCCGATAAATGATGCAATTGTTCATGCACACATGGTATTTCACGTGCGGTAAATCCAGAGGACACACGATTTTCTTCGCCTCCTCCAAACTGGTCGGGCACTTGTTCCCCTCAGGAAGACGTTCGTGCCAGAATGACATGTTCTCGTCGAAGCATGCGTCGGTCATTTTGTGTTTTACCTTCATCTCCAGAGCCATGAGCGTTACTTTCAGGCGGGTATCCTCGGGCCTGCATCCTTCATACAATGGAGTAACCACGTCTAACTCAAGTTGATCCATCTTGGCTTTCTCTCGGACGGCAGCTCTTGCGTTATCCGTCTGCTTGAGAAGCAGCACTTGAATATGAGGGTCCTGCACCCAGCCCATCGATGGTCCAGCGTCGTTTGCTCCGCCGGCATCATCATCTTCATGATCATGCCCGTCGTCTGCTCCGGCATCTTCCTCATCATCATGTCCTGCATCTTCTACATGATGACTGTGTACATCATCACCATCATGATCATCTCCTGGGGATTCTTCGTCTTCTCGCCCGCCCGAGCCGCGGTGGTTGTCTAGCTGCCCTTCCTCATTTCTTGCCCGGCCCCCATGGACGACTTCGTAGTCATCTTCATCACCTTGCCACCGATAGCCATCCATGAAACCACGCAAGAGCAGGTGGTCCCGCACCTGCCCGGATTCCGGGTCCGCAATAAGGCTCTTCAGCTTGCATCTTCGACACGGACATCTTATCTCCATCTCATTCTTTTGAAGCATCTCAGCCTTCGCGGACCTCAAAAACCTATTCACGATGCCTTCGGTCATCATGCGGACCATGGTCGCCTGCGGGGTAGAGCAAAACGATATTTTAGAACCAAGAAAAAATGTGGCATGACTTTCCCTAAAAATAGGACCAAAAAGAATGCTTAATGCCAAAATTCTCGCCGAAACGGAAATGAATCAACATTCCGGCAAAATATTGGCAACTATCGCATTTCAAATACCGGTACACCTCCAAACACAAACACATATGCAACACCACAAACATATGCAACACCACGAACATACATAGATCTAGCTAGGCCATAAAAAGGGCATGTGCACATTGTTGTAGGGAGAACAACATAAATATAGCTTCCCCCCTTACTTACCTATCAAAACAAGGTAATTTAACCACTTAAATTGAATGAATCTATGGTGGAAATGAGGTGAAAAAAAGGAGGCACCCGAGACAAGGAGGAGGTGGAGAGAATGAAGTGGGGAGAAAGTGAGTGTGGGTAGGAGAGGCTGTCCAAAATATCTTGTTGCTGCCCACTTACTAATGGCGCACCAACTCTAAATGCGCCATTAGTAATCCAGGTTACTAATGGCGCACCTTCTGGTGGTGCGCCATTAGTAGTTTTGCAAAAAAAACATACTAATGGCGCACTGTCCCACAGTGCGCCATTACTAGTTTAAACTAGTAATGGCGCACGGTGGGACAGTGCGCCATTAGTAGTTTTGGAAAAAAGGGAATAAAAAATATAATAAAAAAACAACTTTAGTGGCGCACTTTCCGGCAGGTGCGCCATTACTAGTTACAACTAGTAATGGCGCACTGTGTCTGGATGCGCCATTAGTATGTTTGGACAGGCGCACTAGTTAAAAAAAATTGATACTAATGGTGCACCCCGGGCCAGGTGCGCCATTAGTAGTTTCAACTCTAATGGCGTATCAGAAGGTGGTGCGCCATTAGTATATACTAATGGCGCACCACTTGTCTAGTGCGCCATTAGTGTCAATCCCATCTATAGCCCTTTTTCTAGTAGTGATAGTAGTGGTAACGATAGTAAAAGTAATGTTTTTGGTTTTATAGTGATTGTAACGGTAGCAACGGAAAAGTATATAAGTGAAGAACAATATAGGAAAAGCTCGTAGGCATTGGATCGGTGATGGAGAATTATGTCGGATGCGATCGATCATGCAACAGTTATAACATAGGGTGACACAGAACTAGCTCCAGTTCATCAATGTAATGTAGGCATGTATTCCGAATATAGTCATACGTGCTTATGGAAAAGAACTTGCATGGCATCTTTTGTCCTACCCTCCTGTGGCAGCGGGGTCCTATTGGAAACCAAGGGATATTAAGGCCTCATTCTAATAGAGCACTGGACCAAAGCATTAACACATAGTGAATACATGAACTCCTCAAACTACGGTCATCACCGGTAATGGTCCTGATTATTGTGACTTCGGGGTTAACGGATCATAACACATAATAGGTGACTATAGACTTGCAAGATAGGATCAAGAACTCACATATATTCATGAAAACATAATAGGTTCAGATCTGAAATCATGGCACTCGGGCCCTAATGACAAGCATTAAGTATAGCAAAGTCATAGCAACATCAATCTTAGGACATAGTGGATACTAGGGATCAAACCCTAACAAAACTAACTCGATTACATGATAAATCTCATCCAACCCATCACCGTCTGGCAAGCCTACGATGGAATTACTCACACACGGCGGTGAGCATCATGAAATTGGTGAGGGAGGAAGGTTGATGATGACGATGGCGACAGATTCCCCTCTCCGGAGCCCCGAACGGACTCGAGATCATCCCTCCCAAGAGAGTTTAGGGCTTGGCGGCGGCTCCGTATCGTAAACCGCAATGAATCCTTCTCTCTGATTGTTTTCTCCCCGAACACGAATATATGGAGTTGGAGTTGAGTTCGATGGAGTGTCAGGGGGCCCACGAGGCAGGGGGCACGCCCAGGGGGTAGGCGCGCCCCCCACCCTCGTGGACAGGGTGTGGGCCCCCTGACATGGATCTTTCTTCTAGTATTTTTTATATATTCCAAAAATAATCTCCATTGATTTTCAGGTCATTCCGAGAACTTTTATTTCTGCAAAAATAACACCACGGCCATTCTGCTGAAAACAGCGTCAGGCCGGGTTAGTTCCATTCAAATCATGCAAGTTAGAGTCGAAAACAAGGGCAAACGTGTTTGGAAAAGTAGATACGACGGAGACGTATCAGCGGGTACCGCGGATCGGGACGTGCTGCCTCAACGCCGTCAAACGGAGAAACAATGCACATCCTCCCTTTCCGCCGGCGGACGGGATGTGGCCGGATCACTGACCAACGGTGAGAGAGAGAGAGGCCACCGCCGCCTTGTGTGAGATGGTGTGACGAGAGACAAACCCCGGCAGGCAGGCTCCGTTGTATATAGTGGAGCGATTTTTTTCCATTTTCCCCACAGCAATCATTTTATATTCTATACTACGCGCCATTGAGGAGCAATATATAACTTTATTTAATACAAACGCATCAAGTCGAACTTTGTTCCGTCTAGGCGTGGTACCCGACCCTCCTTCGAGTAAACAACCGCTTCACGCATCAAATTATCACGTGGGCTGCCTTTTCTTACAGATAAGAACTCCACTGTGTACCCGGGCGGGTGTGGCCGGGAACGAGACGTGAGTACGTGCGTCCTGCGTGCACCTCTTCTTTAGGTGTAGGTGCGTACGTGGGTGGGTGTGAGAGAGATTGTTTGTGCGAAACCGAGGCAATGTGTCGATGATATCTCAAACAAAAAACGTAACATGTGCAATGTGTGTGAAACAAAGTCATGGATATATCATATATAGAGGGAGCGATCCACGAGAAGAGAGTGGAGGGATCATCGACGTGAGATATCGATAGAATCAAAAACAGGGATGAAGTGTGTGGCTGCGCGATCGATAAAGAGTGCCATCGAATTTGTGTTTTCCCACGTCAAAGATGCAGGGGGGCTGGCCTACTGGAATTTCAGAGGGCAAAGTTGCAGTTTTTCTCTGTGGCATGGATACCTACCTACAACGTTCGACTATCGGTGGGGGGAGGGGGCAGAGACCTATCTATAGAGAGGTAGATCGACTAGTATATGTGTGGAGAAGGAGAGAGACCTAGCTATGTATAGAGGGAGATTGATCGGCATCCATGGATATGTGTAGCAGAGGAATAAGGTTGGGAGAAAGACAAAGGTAGAGTGTCGGAGGGTTGGTGGTGGAGTGGCGTCTCACAAATGGTGGGAGAGGCCTGCTAGACAAACGGAGGGTACGAGTGCAATATCAATAAGAGAGGGCAGGGATGTCTGTCTGTCTATGCACATGCGTGTGAGAGACGGGTCGGGAGGTATGCAAGGATTATGAGGGGAGACGTATGGTTGTGGCAAGCATACGTAACTACATAGGAAGATCAACTGTCGTGTGTCTAAGAAAGGGAGAGGCATAACTAGTGAGGTAAGTATATCGGTGCGTGGGGAAAAGAATTATAGTCGACCTAGCTATATGTAGGGAGATCAGTACGTATACATGCATGCATGTGTTAGAAGCAAATAAGCTCCGGAGAGACAGACAGGGGGAGAGGGGTGCGGCTAGGAGGTGGTGCGAGAGGCCTACTATGTCGAGGGGGGAGGAGTGTGCGACTATGAGATCGATGAAAAGAGGGGCGGGAGTGTGCGCCTATGTGGAACCGTATTGGACATAGGGGGCATGGACGGTGAGAAGAGAAGAGGGTAAGTATGTGTTTGTGGTAGACACACTTGGCTAGAGAAGTATATCGACCGGTGTGTGCCGGAAAGAAGGAGTCGGGGGGCCTACACACACCGCGGGTGAACGATGTGCGCGATGGAGGGGACACTGAGGGAGGGTGAGAGGGGGCGGGCGTGTGCATGCACGATAGAAAATTAGCGCTAGCTAGCTACAAAGAGAAGAGGATCGTGAAGGTGTTAAAGACGAACATAGATCATAATTCATTATAAATAAGTGGATATGGATACTTGAAGAAGATATCATAATGTAGAACATTGATTATAATTTGGGCTAACTCAGGGCTAAATACTTGTCATAATGTAGGGGGCGGGGCACTATACTTTGTGTGATAAACACGGTGTACGTATGGAACATGGTTTAGATTGTGAATATATAGTTAGTATGCCAAATGTACTATTATTTGGAATCAACATCAAGTGTATTCAAAAGATCGAATTCGAGTTCATATAGTACACATAGTTCATATCTATCTCTATAGTAATCATGTGATGTGTTGTTAAGGTAATACACGAATGATGGTTGAAGTTGGCAACAATCATGATTGTAGATTCTTATTGAAATAGAGAAACGAATTCAAATTCAGTTCGAATTGCAGCGGTAGTATAAACATTTGGAATGCACTAAAATGTTGGTATGAGTAGGTTACATGCATTATACAGCCAGCGAAAAAATTTAATTGGACATAACATGGATTCATACTCTCTCTTTGTGTAGCTTTGAATAGCATTTGTATAGTAAAACAGGACAAGACTCTCTCTTTGTGTGGTGTGAATAGTTTTATTTTTTTCGTTTCTTCGTTGAGGGAAGTGCGAATTGATTTGGTATGTACAAGTACAATATTACACGTTAGGCTTGTCCCTAAAATTCAACCCATGCTTTGTTATATCCCAAAAATTCTGATATCGTGCTCCCAAAACTGTCGCCTTCACAACCCGCGCCTTGCGATCCCGAAATTACGATGCGTGCGAAAACTCCCTCCAGCTGCCAAATCCCGACAAATGAAATCCCCCTTCTAACCCTGAGCCGAAAGGGACGCTAGTTCAAATCAGTGGGGGTACTTTTGTAACACACCCTACATTTTGGGCAAGCGTGTCCCTAAGTCATGGTTCCCCCCTCCCATCGCCTCCTTTTCTCCATTCGAAATCCCAAGCCGCCATAAACTCTCCGCTCCAGCCGCGGAACCCCACCCTCCTCCGTCCTCCACCTTACCGCTACCTAGTCGGAGCCTCTTCCCCCGACGAAGTCGTCCACCGCAACAGCTTGACGTCCCTCATCTGACTCCCCGGATGAGGATCCCTCGTTCATCCCGTCGTCCCGCCGGTTCAGCCGCCCCGTCCTCCACCTCTAAGGAGATGCTCCAACGATCACCTCGTCTATCGTGGCTGCTCCATCCCCACAGCGCCGCCTTAACCTGCTCCACCGAAACCACAACATCCTCATCGACTCCTCAGACGAAGTCGAGGCCTACACGACGCCACCAAAGAGGTTGTACACTCATCGCATTGCACCTTCTCCTTAACTCGACCTCCCGGCGCCGACGGTGCTCCATCCAGAACCCCCATGGAGCGGCTACCTCGAAGCCGGCGCCGCGGGCGACATCTCCATGGTGGCTCTTCCCAGTGCGAGGCCCCTTCGGCGGCGGTGTCCATACCAGCCGGATCTGCTGCTGCTCCGGCTGTCGCTCGTGCTGCTGCTGCTTCGGCTCTCGCTTGCTCGCTCGCCTAGCTGATGCTGCTCCGGCTCTCGCTCGCTCACGCTACTGCTGTCCGGGCTCTTGCTCGCTCGTGCTACTGCTGCTGCTCCGGCTCTCGCTCGCTCGCGCTGATGCTCCCCCCCTCGCTCATGCTGCTGCTTTGCTCCGATTTAGCTACACTTCAGTCGACTGAATTGACTTTTGGGTCAGTCGATTTTCAGCGGGGGTGGGTCTCACCGGAGTTAAGGAAGAACCACCCGCAGCGGGGAGGGGGCTCGCCGAACAGGTACCCCAGTATCTATCTTAGGGTATGGGTGGGGTGCTGCTCGCCAGCGATGGGGGCACGGTGGTGGGGCGGTGGTGTGGGGATC